>NC_092688.1:32236651-32562484 GCF_964275005.1 Diadema setosum | reverse complement strand
CACTGCAGAGGTGTATAATAACAACACTATTGGTACATCCCAGCGACAAAGTACATTCTGCAGAACAATGCAGCCCAGACCCAGACAACCAAGGATTTCCATGTTTGTTTTGTTTGTACCTAGATAAATCGACAGCTGGATAGATAGATGGATAGATAGGGATATCATATGTAAGCTGTATATACCAAGGGTTGACACTAACTTTTTTCCCTGGTGGGCCATTCCAGCCACTAGTATCTTTAAATTGTGGTGGTCTGAAAAGAAATTGTATGGGTCCAAAATAAAGAGAAACATATAAATAGATTTTGAATCCTATTCACCTGATCGCGCCACCAAAACAACCTTTTTGGAAATCTGGTAGCCTGACATCAATTTTTAGCAGCCCATGGCTACTGCTAATGTCAAGCTCTGTATATACATGTGTACAAGTATATGGTTAAATAGATAGAAAAACCTGCAAGTCAACCCATCAAACATTGACCTTCCTTTCAACCTAATTCAATGCCCAACCCTCCCCCCCCCCCCCCAAAAAAAAGAATCTTAAATGTCTCAGCACAACAGATTAATGCCGCAGTGTACCTCTTCCTTCCATAAATTTATAAAGATCAACATGAACATAACATTTGAATGTTTCATTTAACCATTTGCCAAACAAAGTACATTGTACGTGACAATTTTTTAAAGTACTTCAGCTCATATTGACTGCAATATTTAAACAGGCACAAATCACTTGACATAATAATGAGTGTATATCATGTATAATGCGTTAAGTGTAAGAATTAATTCTTACAGGGTGTACATTCTATTTCTCTGTTAATAGATAATAAGCCTGGGGAGTGCCTTATCTTTTGTCTGCAAGACATATATTTACTCACTGTCGACTGCTGACGTTTCATTTTATGCTATGTTTGGGCAGCATGCACGCATAGTACAATGTGATTTTGAAAATCTTTTTCACCTTCTCATTAAATTGTTATCAGTGTACAAACAAAGTTAAATTTAACAGTAAAACAAAATGACAGCACAGTTTGCCACTGCATGCAGAGGCCATATCACAGTCATGAACCATCTCTGCTTGCTTGACTCTGAACTGTTTTCACATTATATATTGTAAGAGGTGCATTTTCTCTTAAGATAAAAATCAAAAGTGAAAAGCAAATGCATGCGTTTATTAAACTGCACAGTAGTGCAGAAATGCCACTTTTATGCATAATACGCAACTGAAAATTTGATTATCATTCTGATCTCCTGGTCTTCAATGACAGTGACTACAAGAAGAGCAATAAACCTGGCCAAGGGTGGAGTCAGAGAGTCAGAGTCAGAGTCAGAGAACAGTGAGCAATGTTATAGCACGAAGGTGGCACAGAAAACATACAGTTCAGAATGGGAGTAGAGCAGCTCATCAAACATTTGAATGAGTACACCATAGGCCTAATGTAAAGCACTGACCTCCGAGGATAGTGACTTTATTTTTTGTTTCTTCACTCAGCAATGGCTTGATGAGGTTGAATCCCAGTGAAAAGAAGCCTGGAGCTGTAAAACGAAACACAAATATCCTACTGTTACTAGCTTCACATAATAGCACTTACCAGGGATCAAATTTTATTTGATACTGAAGCTACAATTTACTACAGTTAACAAAGCGTGAGTATGAAATTTAGACGTTACACAAAATCATGATGACTAACATTTTAGGGCAATATTGTAAGGATGATAACCCCCCCCCCCCCCCCGAGATTTTGCGTCTTAAAACATATCTGATTAATATCGTCCTTTGTATTTATGTCTGATTTATATCAATTGATTTCTCTACTGTTATTCAACACTACACACAGCATTGGCACATACGGAACTAGCAAACAATCATGACTGGAACACACTACACCATCTGCCAAAAATGTGGTTTTCATTACAAGACACACCACACAAGGTCTTCAAAACGAAACAAAATTTCAATGTAACATAAGAAATCTTCTAGTCCCATGAACTTAGTTGTAACAGGAGTCCACTAGCTTATCTAAAAAGCAGAATGCATCAGCTAAGTTTGAGGAAAATCGGACAATTGGTTGAAAAATTGCAGTTATCACTGGATGAGAAAACTGCTACAGTTTGTGATGCCATGTATGTGCGATTATGTAATGAAATCATAAAGAGAATTCCACAAAATTTCCCTTTTTTATGAAAAGTGTATATTTCCTCAAACTGTTATTACGTATATTATTCCTCCTTTCTGAAAGAGGTAAGTTAAATGCTCTAGAAAAGTGAAAATATGTTGCATTTTCTGCATAATTATTACCTTTATCATTGCCCATACATGACGTCACAAAGTGTTCAAGTTTTTTCATCCAGTCATGACCACACTAAAACTTTACAAACAGATATCATTTGTAAGGTACTATCATCATATTTTTCTCAAACTTTGCTGACGTGTTCTACCAATATTACTGCACTTCCTCAATTCATATTATATATTTGGGGTTAACTCTGCTATAATATCAATGGCCAGCAGTACTGCTACTTTATTTCTGTTTTTTTTTTTTTAAATATATATTCTGCATACATTACCATTGATCACAAAGCACTTTTTCAGCATCTCTGGGTAGTGGGCTTCAAATATTGCGAGAATCAAATTGTATCTGTCGATGAAGGGCTTCCATATATGTGAGAGACCAACTTTTTGTAGGTCAAAGACGATCACCATGCGGTCCACACGTTTCTGCAGCTGTTGTACAAATGCATAAATGTTTGCATGCAGAATGAGCTCATTGCTAGGGTCTTCAGTTTTTGTGAGTAAAATAATCAATCAAAGTATGCTTATCAACTCCTCATGTAGGATCACTATGTAAAATAATGCTTTGAAAGATACACATTCATATGAGCATGAATTTATTTCAACTTTTTTTTTCAAAAAAAAAGGCAAAGACAACCTTTAAATAATCAAAATGAGGATGACAACTTAATATTAATCTTTTAAACATTTTTTTTTTTTTAAATAGAAGAGCAAAATGAAGAGATAATTAGGGAAAAATGCCCTCAGTAACCCTGGTGTAGAAGGTACTGGTATATACAATCTTAACCCATTGAAGACTAGTCCCAAGTATACTTGGGCAGATGTCTACGGGAAATACAAGTTATAACAAAATTAGTTCGACCTCAATGGATTAAACACATTGCAATTTCGAAGGTACAATGTAAATATAGTTTGTAAAAGGGGCTCCTTCCCCCAATGGCAAACATTAAGTACAATCAGATCAGGCGATATCATCATATCACACTGAATCTTTATGATACGAAGAAATCACTTGCTGACACACAAGAAGAAGCATGATTAATGACAGCCTTGCACAACAGTGTTATATTGCCTTCACACTCGGTGACTGCAGATGTTAATTACCATCACAGACACAGTGCCCTGGGTGCAGATTTCATGCATAAACTGTAATATCCTAAGGGTTGAATCCACACTGGTTGATGCACCAGAATTAAACATAGCACATCTTTGTACATTACATGAATGTGAATGTCCACTTTTTATGCTTGCAAGACACAGCATTTGTTTGGTCAAATTGCAAACTGACCACTACAGACTAAAGACTGTAATACTAGCAGTGCAGAACACCCAAATTTCAAATCCGTATGTCCATTTTGACCCAAGTTCATGTATGGCAACGCTGGGAATGATTTGCAGGGCCCTAGGTAACTAGAACTATATTATGTGACCTGCCATGACCTCTGGGATCAACAAAGTCACCAAATATGATTCTCTGGTGTGGCATTTTAAAAATACTACAGATTGCGGGTATAAACGTTCAAAACAGGACAACAAATGAGATGTGTTATCATGAAAGCCATACAATGTCATTTTTTTCCCGTTTGTTTAAGGCAGATACAAATTTGCCAGATGCTGAACTTCAAATCAATATGTAATTGTCCTAGTTTATTGCAAAGAAAATATCTTCTAAAGAAAGGATTAAAAGTTAGAAGATTGTAATGTTATATTGGAAAAGTCAGCTTTACATGCATTTTTCTTCTTTTTAAGATTTCTGACTTTGTATGGGTGACATGGTGATGCACCACAGATACAGGGATCATAATTTGTTTTATTTCATTTCCATAATAGCTGCCACAAAACAGCCAGCCACTCACTGGATTAATGCAGTTTTGAGAAAAATGGGCTTGGAGGAGATTAGGTATTCAAATGTAAAAGGTCTTTACATTTTGCTTGGCTTTAAAAGCTGCAACTTTATCAAAGTAACTTGAGTGATAAATCACAGTTTTATTACCATATCAGGATGCACTGCAACTTGTCAATGACAAAACAATTGAACTTGCTACGTCTGTGAATGTTCTCAGTCATCCAGGTAAAATAAATCATGAGGTATATAGGTAAATCTAGTCAATTGGACTTACTTACAACAAATTGCTGCCAAAGATCAGTCGGCCCAAGGAATTGTCCTGGAGAGGGCATGAAACATCGCTATTACAAAACACAAGTAAGCCTAGTTGACTAGATTTAGTGATGTACTTCATAATTGGACTTATTGTTTTTTCTCACCTTTTCTGTTTGTGATCTCAGGTGGCTCAGAATATCTTCACAGATGACAATTTTCATCTTCTTTAAATCTCTTGGTGTGCTGGAGAGGACGATGCCTTTTGGATCGAAGTGACCAAAAGGTTCGTACCACACTGGGGACCCTTCCTTGTCATAGCCACATAAACCACCAACCATGTACTTGTCCAGGACCTACAGAAAATCATCAACGGAAAAATGGAGAAAAAAAAAAATTAAGCAAAATAAAAAGTAGAGCTTTTCACATTACTAGAGTTATGATGACATGCTGGGTAGATAATTGCAAGGTTACAGAGCTACTTATCTTCTTTTTTTTTCTTTTTTTTTGAAAAGATGGAAAAAATCAGTGAAAATGAGAACAATGCTTGTCTAATAATATTCTATTGTACAAAACTTCATAAAAAGGTGCTTCTCTTTTATAAAAGAGATTTCTTTCAGAGGAAAAATATATGAACAAAGTTTTCCCACATGATACGACCCTAAATTCTTCAGCTCAATACACTATGTTCTGTACTAGATCACTGTCATTAAAGGGACTGTACAGTACTGGTTGAGGTAGGGATTCATGTTTTGAACATTCCTAACTGAGATAGTGAGAAGCCTCTTATGAAATATGAAAGAGCATGTAATTTTAAGAAGGATTCAATGTTTATTTGATGAAAATTGGTTTTCAAATGGCTGAGATATCCAAAAAAGTGCTAATAATAAAAGGCGACATGCCCCAACTTTATTACCATCTCTTTGTTTCACCTTGTTTTTGGATATCTCAGCCATTTCAAAACCAATTTTCATCGAATAAACTTTTGATACCCCTTAGAACCGCATGCGCTTTGGCATCTCATACAGTGGTTTCTGAATATCTCACAAAACGTTAAAAGCTAAATCTTCACCTCGACCGGAACTGTACACACCCTTTAATGTAATTTAGGGATAACAAAAGCATTCTGGCTTACAGTTCAAGTCTTGCATTGGCAATGAGTTCCACTTCACCGTTTATGACATCACTGAAAATGTATAAACTTTACCTCAGGAGGTTGCCAGTTGTCCACTAGTGATTGCACATTCCACTCTTCCCTGAATGATATATGCTGGAGAAATAAAAGAAAGAAACTCTTATTCAGACAGTGAAAAGAAAAAGATGTGTCTTACACACAGAATACAATTGACTTTTCACTTTCAGGGTATAAAGTGGGACAATTTTCTCTTTAAAAAAATAAATAAACCCTTTCAAGTGTGCCTGACATTAATTATTGCCTCAATTTTAAAGGTAGAGTGGTATTGTTGTTAGAGATTGACATTGCATCATTCATACAGCTACATGTACACCACACCTTAAGGTTCAGTTGATCTGTCAAGTTACTTCACAAGACTGATATGGGGTTTTCAGTGTTTTTCCCCTTTCACTCTCACAGTTAATGCAAGTTTGTGTTTGTGCGTTTGTTTTTTAAGTCCCCTCATTGATGAAGTCTGATGACTGCAACATAATCACAAGTTTAGCTATTGGTAGAAATTTTCCAGTGCATAATGTTGATACTGGATGATCTTGTTGGAAATTTCTATGGCAGAAATTAAAATAGACTCCACGAAACTGCAAATGGACAATAAATTACATCTACAATGTATGCCAACTTACGCATATTTTGCCATGTGCTATATGATGTTACGTAGTACTTGACATGTGCTCTACACCAGCAGCCTCAAAGTGGGCCATATGAAAGTGGACTTTGTAATCAAAGCTAATTGCTCTCTATGACAACAAGAATAACTCACATCTCTGAGCATCTTCTCTGCTTTGTCGACATTGAATCCTCTTGCTGTAAAATTATAAAAGCAGTAAAATAGTCTTTGTTACAAAAGTCAAGTACATGTATCCATGAAAACACACCAACCAAAATTCCATTACTGTACAGCATGATTGGTACCAGTATATCATGATAACAAGTTTTCACAAGCTACTGCATTGGCACTATGCTCATATGCAGGGGCGGATCCAGGAAATCCATAAAGGGGAGGTGCCTTTACGAAATTAAACAGTGGGCGCACCCCCCCCCCTCCATTTTTTCTTTTTATATATTTTGTTTTAACAAAAAATAAAGAGGGGGTGCGCACCCGGTGCTCCCCCCTCTGGATCCGCCACTGCTATGAAATGTCAATGCTACGCTGGTGAAAAGTGTGTTTTAAACAAGAATCAACAAAGGATATTTAGAAGAATAAAAGCAAAAACAAAAAGTTTGGTTTGATTCTTGGCATTTACTTTCCTAGATGCATACAGTTTCTATTTGCTTGAAAACAAGCAATTTTAAGGGAATTGTAGTTCTTAACACGGCATCAGCCTGTATCACTGTTCACTTAACATTCAATAATAGTAAATCAAGTGTCTATATGTGATCCAGGAGAGAACTTTAGGTATTTCGCATCACATCTATGATCAATAATTTTAATGGGTTTGAAAAAGAAATAAGGGAATGTTTGAGCAAGAAATATTTGCACAGTATGGCACAGAGTCTAAAGGTGGCATACACACTGTATTGATGTCCTAAATCATTATTTTTGACAAAAATGAGAACATACCCCGTAGCCATTTCAGGAGATAGTCATCACCAGACTCTGGAAGGGAGATGCCATCTATCCTGGATTTCAGCTGGACGGAATCAATGGAAATCCAAAACACAGTTTAGAGAGCAAATTAGACCAAAACTCTAGATTAGTGACGGGATAGTGTTGTTAAACCTAATTTGATTGGGATGACCATCAAATGGGAGGATGGGAAGTCTAAATCTACTTCTCTAGGGTTCTAGACTTCTAGAGTAAAAGCCTCAATTTTCGGACACTTAAGTTTTTTTGCAATATTTATTCAACTCAAATAATACTCCACAAAATTACATCTATAATAATGTATGTTAAATATATCAACCTAATTTTTCCCAATATTGATTTTGTTAAACAGATCATAAAATTTCACAAAATCCCCAAATATTATGACCTTGACAATTCCCCAAAATTCGGACAGCGTCTCCAAAATTCGGACACGCGCGCAATGTCAATACGCATACAAGGCCGCTGAAAAATCCATGCGTGCCATACCTTGTTGGCGCAAGGTTGCATCGGGGATGCCGCGGCACCCGTTCGTGTCCGAATTTTGGGGACTCTGCACTTGCATTCAGCCCCTGTACATTTACTCACTGCATCGGCACGTACGGAGATTTCGTTTTTCTTTTGTGTTTTTGAGGATACCATCACACTCTGAGCTTGCGATAAACGAAAAATCTCGCAACAGAACGGCGTAATTTTTCAATTTTTAGCACTTTTTCGGCGACCCCGATTCTTTACACGGGACCTAATTTGCGCGCGCTTGGAAAAGTTGCAGCGATTCCGCGTTTTTGATGGCAAAATTTGGGATTTTAGATGGATTTTTGGAGGTGACTCAGGCACTTTCCTGTGGTGAATGAGTGTGCTAGTATGTGAAACGATGTGATATGCTTGTGTTGTGACAGTCCACTTTGCTGCCTTGTGATAAGTGGTAAGTGTCCGGATATTGGAGGCCGGCCGAAAATTGGGGTTCTAACGTTAGATACTCTACACTTTTTTAAACGTTCTGCAATCTATCAAAGTAGCTTCTTAAACATCAAAATAGAATCTAGCGTTAAAACTCAAATTTACTGTACAAATTAGTAGACCAGAAAACTTAAGATATTTAGGACACTGTATTCATACACAGCTGATACAAATTGGACTTGCTAGATTTCTAATTTGTTCTAACGTTAGGGAAAAAAAAAATTCTCCCTCCGTCAGCGCCATCAGTCCTCACGACAGGACAGGTTCTAGCGTTACACTTTGTCAGTTTGTACATTCGAATAATGTTAGCTAGACGAGGTTCTACTAGGAAACCATCTATCGTATCGGTATCGAGATGTGATACTGATCATACTGAGACACACTAACGTTAGAATTTGTTAAAAGGAACCTAATAATACGTAGCACTAAGTCAAGTGATAACGTTAGGCGCGCTAGGCGCTAAGTTAGGGCCTAGAAATCAACACTTTATTACAGATACACAGATAAGCATATATGGGACTACAGATTGACACTGCGTCGTCTGTTGCCTTGCCTTAAACTTTACCTCAGATAACGCTTTTGATTGAGAACTGCTCAAATCTCCAACGAATCCACTCATCCTGGAGAGGTTACTTCCGGCGCTGTATAGTGAAGAAGTAGATATTCATCAAACGATTGTTTCTGTCGTTTTAGAGCCAGCGTACATCATACCCCAGGCACCATGAATGGTTTCTTTTTGACAACAATATAATGATCACCCCATCTCTCTGACCTCTCTGCTCATTGACCCATATCTACGGACAGCTAGCTGGTCATTCGCTCGTGCGTGTGCGGCGGTGTGCTGATGCCACAGAACTTAGTGGCTGATGCCTCATCCATCCATGACGTAAGAGAAAATGTTCCACTTATCCAACACTTAAACCGCAGAAACCTGAAAAATAAATATGTATTGATAATCACTTTAAGAACGTCACCGACTTTATCAAGTCTCTTCTTACTTTATTTGCATGATGGTGTGCATGTGCGAAAAAGTTTGTCTCAATGCGATAGGTTCTAAGTGGTTCCTGTAAACAAGTGTCCCGCTGGAAATAGAATCCTTAGAGAGGATTTTATCCCGAAATACACGGGCGCCACCTCCCTGGGCAATGCAACGCCATGAGCAGCGTTCTGTAATCAAAGAGATGAATAACACAAGGAACATTATACATGTGATATACTTATCACCCATAATAAACGAACATATAAACGTATATACTGTTACAATATGTGTCTCTCTGTCTGTCTGTATGTCTGTCTGTCTGTCTGTTTCATAATAATACTACATAGTAATCACATCTTCGATAGACCTTGTTTGTCTGTATGTACATGTATGTTTTATTATTGAATCCATTTACCTAACATCATATTGTAGCAAAATAAGATCACATTATAGAAAACTAAATATGGTATACAAGACTGTCCCAGTGTGAGAGACAGCCAATAGAGCATGGGTGAGAGAGAAAAGGGGGGGGGGGGGAGATAAAAAGAGGGAGGGGGTAGCGATGGAGAGAGAGCCAAGGGAAGGAGACAAGAAGGAGGGGGAGGCGGGGGTGGGAGGGAGAGAACACTGCGAGACTCGGACGAGCTAGCTGCTTCGATCGAGTATCAAAGGAACAAGTGCAGATATTAGTATCTTACTTAATTCAGTTCCAAATATGGAAATGGGGCTATGGGGTGCACGGAAGGTGTTATTTAGACAATGCCTCGTTAGAATTCAGTTCAATTCAATTCAAATGAATGTATTAGGAATTTTCTGCATCCAATATACATTTATAGGGCCTACAAAATAAATGAAATACAGTCATTTCTGATTGTTTACAAGACAATAGTATACAGGGTGTACATCCGAATATAAAACTGAGATATACGTGCACAGATTTAAGAAAAGAATAAGAGAACACGTCAATAAATCTATTGGGAACCACTCGGGATAAAGTGAATCAAATGATCTGACTGAATTATGGTACAAGTATTGGGAGTGTGAATGCAGAAGACTGTCGTCAAATAAGATAAGACAGCCTTGAAAGAGAGAGAGAGAGAGAAAAAAGAAAATGGGCAAAACATACATCTTGTATGTTTTGCCCATATCTTGAATGGTATATATCAGCTTTTGTGATTTACTGCGAAAAGCTGCGATCGTAAACGTGCAAGGCCAAAAATATTCCACTTACATCAACTTGACTGACCTTTCGCTAGATAGATGTTCACCTTCCATGAACTTAGAAGTCTGCTTGGTTAATACAAACATGCACTAGTTGAATCATTGCTTGCCATAAAGCCTATTCTGGCATTCACTTTGGAAGTGAAGCTGCTATATTAACTGACAGAAGTTAGATTAAAGCTTTGATATCTATACTTTGATGTTCAACAAGCTATAGTTTAAATCGCGTCATTTCAACGCTGGTATACAATGTATTTCCTTTTATTATAATGTTGAATCTTATTTTAGTTTACACTTTGTGCTCGAAAAGTTGCATTCATTCTCGAATAATTATATGAGTATTGGTTTAATCTGCTCAGTGTCTATGCCGCATCAAACATATTTAATAAACCAGAACAAAACCTGTGACACAAGAAATATATATTTCATCATTTTCACACATCCTTACCGTATTGTATATTCTCCACGATGCCAACTATACTTACTTTCCTGTTGTATAGACGATGGTTCAGGATCTCAAGGAATACTTTTGAAACGTCTGAAATAATATGAGGAGGTGTGTGTGCTAATTCTGACACTGATTTTATTATATCTGGTATAGAACAGTAAAAACAAACGTATAACCGAAGTGCTTGATTACAAGTCGGAAAAAAAAAGTTTTTAGAAATGTCAAAGGGAGAAGTTATGTTATTGTCATCGCCTATATAAAAAGTTGTAAGGCTATAAAGGATATTTTTAACCTATTGATATCGATTGAAAAGGCAGGTGATGCAGAAAACACATACACAATTTCAAGAGAGAAAACAAACGATCCTGCAGATATTGATATTTTGTCATCCCTCGAGAAAAAAAACACGAATATAAAGATTCTACTCGTTCCTTTTGTTGTTGGTATGTTGTCGATGTTGGAAGATCAGTTGGATACTTAATATGGAAGTGTTTTTGTACACACTGAGGACATTGTGTGTTAGCTGATGTTTGTGTCATCATTGTGAATAAAGAGAAGGCAATGTCAGGAGCTCATAAACACACGTTATTGCTGATGCTGTCTCTGTGTCATGAATTTTGGACGTGTTTTTCTTTTCTCTCTCTCATTTCAGATTCTAAATCAAACATACTCTGTGGACATTATCAAATGTGAGAGCAGGGGCAGCTTGAACTAGTCCGTTGAGTAAATAAAGTTATCCAACTCCATCGAGATCCGTGGAGTAAAGTCCGCTGTGAATGCGACAGAGCGCCCAATTAGTGAACCGTATACTGCCGCGAACGAGTGTTGTTCTACATCATGTAACGCAAAGAGGCGTTGAAGTTCATCCAACATTGTCCAAGCCAAACCAGGGCCTACTCACTATAGGGCCTTCTTTGTTCGCGTATCTGTTTTCTTCTTCCGGTATAAATGCAGTGATAAGTCTTATCCCAGCAAGGTCCATAGGATGGTAATCCGATGTTGTTGGTGATATTTACTCGGTGAACTCCGTTAAGGATTTTGTAAACGAATCATGCACGGTTGTACGATGATATTGGATTGACAAGCAGCGACGCAGCCTCATCAGCTGATCACACGAATCGGTCTGCATCGTCTGCAACCCGCCAAGACACCGGGACATAATACTATGATAGGACAGAACTGTCCTCGAAACTAATTCTTCTATGTGTGATTCGCTCGCCCATCAGCCAACTCTAGTATTTCAACCTCGAAGGATTATCATCACTCACAAAGTGACTATCCAGATAAGAACAACTTTACCGAGGTTAAGTTAGTTTCAAATTTCTCTTCGTTAAGTTCTGATCGTCGGCATGGCCCGGTGGCGCACTAACCCAGCTGGGAGGCGGACATACCTGAGCGATAGCTTCAATTGGTTGCTCATCGTCCTCTTCGTGGTGTTGGCGAGAATAGCCAGTGTCACTTCATACTCCAATTATTTCCGTGAGTGTCATATTCTGTCACCAAGAAAGGAAAGTTACAAATTTTATGTACCAAGATTATCAGTTAGCTTAACACTTCACTATAGGATGTTGTATTTAATTGTGAATTCAGTCTAATCACTATGACTTTTAGTGACCGATGTCTCACGCAACTTATATCAATCAGTTAAAAGATGTGAAAATTATAAATGCTTGCCCGGCATCTCCAAACAACCTCTTTTGCTCTTCTTGCCTATTAACTCATCAAGCTCAGAAACCATATTTTGTTGTGCATGGCCCTGTATTTGTTTGTTAGCATAGGTTTTGCTATTCATTTTTGAAAAGAAAAAAAGGGGGTGGGGCTTGATTCCGTTCATAATCGCTGGTTTAGATGGCGGATTATTGTCTAAAACTTCTTCATTACTATAAATTTAACGAATTCTTAAATTGGCAACGCATCTTAGAATCTAACTGTTTTTTGCCGAAATTTGCTCTTTTTGATTTGTTTCTATGATTTTGCGCAGATTTAATGGATTTAACTCATTCTATCCATCATCCCTCTCCCCCCCCCCCAAAAAAAAAAAAAAAAATGGTAGTGAAATTCAGAACTACCACTTATGCATACTGATAAGCAGATCATATAACCCCCACCACATCTAGGACACAATGGGTCATCTTCAAAAGTCGTTCTTATTATATTAACGAGTAAATTCGATCCTTGAGATGGAACTGGCTGAGACCATACTATACCATCACGTCAAGTTGGCACAGAACAGTAGACAAATTGATATGCACAATAATAATGGAGACTGTCTGATCGTACTTTGTGTACTGTCACATTTCACATATTTCATATTTCATGTTTCTTGTTTTTTTTTTCTTTGTTGTTGGTTTTTTCGTTTTGTTTGTGCATTCGTTGTTTTGTGTGGTGGTGTTTTTGTTTTGTTTTGTTGTTTTGTTTTGTTTTGTTTTTTGCTTGTTTTTTTTTTTTTTTTTTTTTTGGGGGGGGGGGGGGTAATGCGAGCAACGAGTGCATTGTAGACTTTAACCCCAACAGCCATTGAGTCCGGGAAAAACACACCACAAAACAAAACAAAACAAAAAGCGCGTCTGAGCAATATCTATATAATCTATCTGTATACGGCAGATTTGATATCAACGCACCGAAATGTGTCATTATCTTATGCTCATAAATTAAAAAGAACAGCGCCATTCATAAAAACCTAAATGTAAGAAATGCATATTTGGCGTTGAAACCAGACCTGACGATACCTCAGACCAGGAGGCATGTCAGTCAGGCGCTCAGACTAGCATTTGAGGAGATGAGACGTTATGTTGACTGTGGACAACTTCAGACTATGGAAACCTGTTTATGCATTTCAGGTCAATATACTCTTACGTGAATCACATTTCATTGTTGTTACGTGATGGTTCGAAGTATGATGGCATGGTTGAAGAAGCGGCGTATAATGAAGAATTGGGTCGATTTCTGAAAAATGTACTCATTCATGAGTTTCTGGTATATCACTGTTTTCTGTTCAGTGGTGGCCACACTTCAATGTAAAGAACGAATTCAAATAGTAATGCATGCCGCGCAATCCAACGCGACGCACCTTCCCTTGTAAGTTGTAGGCCTACTTGTATACCAGTAGTGTATAAACATCCTGTTTGAGCTTTAGTATAGTGATGGAAGCAAATTGAATGCAGGTTATACCTAAATACGAGACACGTAACAGAATCTGAACATACCTATTGGCTATTTTACATTATTTAGGCCTACTTGACATTACAGAGAAATACGCCCATTGCAAGCGCCTAAAACTATACGCTATGGCCCGAATTCTCAAAGCTGGAATAACTATTCCGCGGAATAGTTATTCCGGGGAATTTTAGTTATTCCACCTTTGACAATAGATTCCGGGGGAGAAATCGCGTCATTTTACGTCACGAGGGCCTGATTTGCATAAGATGCCTAATAAATCGGCGGAGTAAGCGGTGTAATAAAGTTATTCCACCTTTGAGAATTTGGGCCTATGATCTTGTGTTGGCTTTAGACTCCAGTACATTTTATAAGACTCGAAATAATAACGTAAGGCATTCTTCTACAATGCAAGTGGTTTGATATGATTAACATCAGCTCAGTAGTAGCTTAGTTTTCAATGAGAGTGCACTGCAATGCAATACAGCAATCTACCGTTACATGCAGAATCACTGTAGTTTCTCCTCATGATTGATTGTGTTCATCTGCTTTAACTAAGATCAACTTGTACACAACTATGGGTGTGGAATTACAGTTTAATGGTGCACGCAAAGCTATGATAGGGATGTATAATGCATTGTGTGTCTGTAGTGATAATGGCATACATATCGTGTTCGTATTTTTGCTTTATGTGCTTTGAGTAGAAACACATACACACACACACACACACACACACACACACACACACACACCCGATATTTATTTCATCATAATGTAATGTGTATGTGCACAGGTATTCATTCGTCTATTTATTCATTCATTATTGCTTTTATATTATGATTATTGTTGTATATTTTGATTTTTGTTTCCCACCCTACATTGCTATCTATCGCTGGACCTTCCTCTAACCTGCGAGTTGCATGTACTTGAAACTTTCCGTTTACCTGGTAATTTTTGCGTCCTTTCATTAACCTGCGAGTTAAAGTAACTCGCAGGTTAACGGATAGTTCGCAGAAAAGTGATTTATGTCATAGGAAATGGTGCGTCTTTAAGGGTGAGTCTTGTAATCGGAATTTTATTTCCTTAATTGTCTGTCCCAAGGGGGCATTGTTGCCTTTCTACCCCTGATTTAGGACATATTGTGCACATATTGCTTTTGCATACTCAAATATCCGCATTCCCCCCCCCCCCCCCCCCGAGAAAGATCCTGATTCCTTCTGTCATTTCATTACTAACTGAAATAATTCATCAAATAAAGACTTGGTGTCATAAATTATATTTATTCAGATTTCCACTTAAGATTTTTGATTAGCCTCACAACTTTCTTTCATCCTTCCACAGGTTATAATGAAAAAATTAATAATCAAGAGGTATGGTGCCCTACTTTGCTTTCGAATTCACCAACTCTAATTTTTTTTTTTGTCTAAACCTTGATGTTTTGTAACTTTTAAATGTTTTCTCTTTGACGGTGTGAATAGAAAACGACAAAAAGGTCTTAATATTTTAGATGTTTTTCCAAAACTGAATGCGACCTTTAAATAACATGCCCGCTATAATAAAACTCCCCAAATCAATAAGACAGTGAGCACGAAACTGTTGGGTGAAACTAATTAAAACCTGTCTCGAATTTCACGTTTTATTATACCTAAAGGTAATCTTTGGACTGCTTAAGTCTCAGGATTTGTCAAACGCAAGCAAAATGCGCTGTTGGTGATCCGACTTAAGAGGCTGACGATGTTGAGGACAACATGCTTCTATCTGATATACCTATCTATAATTATGTAGGCTTCTGTATGTATGTATAATTATTATTATGACATGAAAGTGTATATATATGTATGCGTGTATGTATGTATATTGTTATGTATGGATCTATCCATATATCTATCTGTTTTTTTTTCTGTCATTCTGGTGTATTTATTGTTTGTTGTTTTCACTTTGTCTATTCACTTATGATTTATTTATCCATGTATTTTTCCTTCTTATCTCATTACCTATCCATTTGCCCATTCCTCATTTAATTACTTTGCTTATTAATGCAACAGAATACTTGATGATAATTATCGTAATAAATTAGGTATCTTATCAGGCATTCCACTGTAGTCTATAGTGCACAAAAAGTTAAGCTTTTGTTTAGAAAAAAAAAGATGACATGAAAAGGGTATGTTAAGATACGTGTTTACAGAAAGGTTTATAATTAGCCATATGTAGCTAAAAGAAAGTCTTTACTTGGCGGTACATTATTCAAGACAGGAATCGAGCTTTGTAAAAGACCTATATTTGAACAGAGTATATTGTACTTGGGAAACAGAGATCTTGTAACGAGAATGTCAGAAAATATAACCATAAAAAACATTAAAAACAAACCTTACTTTCTCCCCTTGGCACGTACGAAACTATATGAGAGAAGACGAAAATGAAAGTATCAGGCATAAACAGAACAAAAGCAGTTGCAATCAAACAGTCGTAACAAAGCCATTATAGTTGACTGTATATTACATGTTTCTATATTCCGAGTCACTGAACTTGACCACTGCATGGGTTCGTCGTATAGGTCATGGAAGAGCTGATAATGTACGCTCTCGACTTGAATGCTTGAGATAGCGCAGAAGTCATGGGTTGTGCAAGGTTCATTCCACCATATCACGCAGCGTGTGCCCTCCTGCAATCCTGGATATACATTTCTGCAATGCCGTCTCTCCTCCTCAGGTCATGTGTCAGTACGTGCGAACAATCCCTGCCAATGATTCATCGTCATATTGACACATCAATTCTTGTACAATGATTCAGTCCGTGCAATCAGACCATTACAAAAGACTTGAACTCTTTGGACTGTCATCCGGAGGCCGTAGGCCTATAATACTGATCAGGGTCCACAAGGAGGACAGGGACGATGTCGAGGTGGGTATAGGGAGGAGGTGGGGGGGGGGGAGGGGGAGGTATATCTCTGTCACACTTGCATACAAGTGTATTAAAACATTTCGTGGATCCAAAACGGAAGATTTACCGGTGAACCCATACCAATCAACCCAACCAGGGAGGTAGGATCCCACCTCCCTGACCCAACGCAACTACCGCTGTATCACAAATAGCAAGAAACACCCCGCACAAGCACATCCGAAATTTAAATACACAAACTAGCCACTCAGCAAGTAAGCGAGCAAGGATAGAGAACATGTTCAGAAATTCAAAATTCCACGCGTTTTCACTCGATATTGTTATCGGTGGCATGCACTTGCCATAAAATGCAAAATGGGATTAGGGTTGGATATCATTATACAGTTAAACCTCTCGTATCCGGACAAGTCGGGACCGGGGCTCATCCGGATAAGGGATTTGGCCGGATACGGGAGACTCAATGCTTTATACATGTACATATACATACACATGTACTGATGTAGCCCATTGTAGTACCACATGTAGTAATGTGTATACTGCAACCTTTTCATTGTTACATTTGGGGATGTTTGGGGATGTTGAAATGTCTGGAGGTAAGCAATTTGGAAGGAAATTTGATGTAATGTATGTTAATCATGTTGGAAGTAATATGTAATTCATGTGTGTTTGGGTAGGAGTTGTCAAGGAGTTGGGAATCCCCCTTTCCTCCCGTAATTATATAAAAAAAAAAAAAAAAAAATCACGGCGAGATTGCGTCCGTATAATAGAGAGATCCGGGTAAGAAAGGTTCAACTGTATGCACTGGCTTCAAAAAAAAAAAAAAAAAAAAAAAGAGAAAAAAGAAGAGAGAGATACAAAATCAAGTCTGGCTGGCCAATGATGTTTTAATATCAACTATAGATACATATTTCATTTCATTTTCATTTCATTAATTCTATCTATTTCATTTCCGATTTCTTTTTTCTCCATCATTTGCGATTGCATTTGAATGCACGTAATCACAGAAAATCAGCAATCACACAAAATCACACAAAATCATTATTATCATAATGATCCTCGTCATCATTCTCACCATTGTTGTTGTTGTTGATGTTGTAAGCAGGGTCGTCATTGTGTTGATATTGCGAGTCGAGATCATTATCTACAGCGATGATTGTCTGGATGCTCAAGGTTAATCATTTGAGAATCCAAGAGACATTTAATGTGAAGCATGCCACGATATCCTGAAGGTTGGTTTACCCCGATGACAGAGCAGGCCTCTATTGTATAATAAAGGAAAATACATTGCGATAAGAGTTTTGACATCTCTGCAAGAATTCAATATAGATATATTTCATCCGTTTCTATCTAATTTCTAAGCGAGAAATTAAGTGTGTGTAGCACAGTGATAGGCGAATGAGGTAATAATACGGTTATCACCGCTTCATCCTTTTTAATTTGACTGTGACCACTGTCATTGTGCTATGGAAGTACGTGTAAAGCTTAATAATGTCACAACTCTCGTATTCCCGATATCATTGAAATACATGTATCTCTGTCCTGTTTGTTTGGTGTCTGCATTTATCACAAACATTAGAGTCAGCAGAGGCAAAATCAGAAGGGGGGGGGGGTGGTATAAGTAGACCGACAAGCGCCTCTTCTCAGGTGTATGTATATTAAACTGGCGATAGCCGCGGCACCCAGTGTATACCCGGGTGTCATCATCTAGATCAATCAAGCCAGTTGATCGGGCCTCGGAGGCGATGATGAGGCGGAAAGAAGCGGCTATTGGCCCAGCTAGTCATTGATTACCTCGAGGGACATTATAGAGGCCTACTCTGTCATCAGGGAAAACCGGCCTTCAGTATATCGTGGCATGTTTCATCTTAAATGTCTCTTGGATTCTCAAATGATGTAGCGTTGAGCATCACGACAATCACCTCTGGATGATAATGATCTCGACTAGCGATATCAATTATGATGATAATTAGAATGACGGCCCTACTTACAACAATGATAACAACAATGATGACAATAATAATGATAATGAAAACGCTATATAATAGTTATAACATTGGTCATGATAATTATAATAATGATAGGTTCAGAGCCATATCCGCTGAGTTATGCTGCCAAGGGCCTCTCGTACCTATAGACCAGTTCGGTTTGGGTATTGTTTTTTTTTTTTTTTGCAGTAATTTCCAACTGGGGGTTTGAAGTATGCCTAACAAAAGATGATATGCACTGACATAGCAACGCACCTGGCTCATTATGTAACCCACTGAAAGTACTTTTGTTCTTCAGTTTTGAACCCCCCCCCCCCTCCCCGCCACCCGTTATGGTCGCAATAATTTATAGAGCTCTGAAGAGTCGGATTCCTCAATACAAATATGGTACACATATTCCACTCATCGAGGAGCACGCAGTCAGATAGCCAAGCTGCGTATTTTATAGTAAATCCATGCACGTGACACCAAGATAATTTTCTCTTATACATTCACTATTGACTGAATGCAACGTAATAAAAAAGAAAATGTCATTGACACCATAAATTATAGAAAGAAACAGAGTGATGACGTAATGTCAATATCAAAGCGATATCTTGTGGAGAAAAACTGTACAGTGCCGTACTTTGACAATATTAATGGTGCTTTTGTGATACAGTTTAGAGGATTAAGTGTCGATTCTCTTCAATTGCAATACCAGACTCCTCGGACATGCACTGGACTTCCCAAGAAAGAAGTGAAAAAAAAACCCGCAGAAGACATGAGCAGTAAATCTTAATGCCGAGCGTGAATAATGTGAAACCATGTGCCACTGATAGGTATTGATTTTGAGAAAATGTAACGAAAAAAAATCCGTAATATTAACGCTTAACGGAGAGACGTACTTTGTGAGAGAATTGAAAGATCTAATGAAAATGGTTTTCCGTCTTCACATAATTCACTTGAAATGACCATCCGACATCAACAATGAACTCTACCCCAGTCTGTTAGTTAGAATAACGGGAACAAACAAATAGATCCTTTATCCTTCTGTCTTTTGAAGATGTAAGGCTCTAGAACTAAAATGTTTGCAAGGATTTGAGCGCGCGTGTGTGTATGTCTGTCTATTAACATTCTACATAATACAGAGAGGTTATTGGCTTTACAGCTGCATGTATAATACAGAGGTAAAGTTTTAATGAGACGTCTCTGCAAAACAATATAGGGCCTACGTATACATCCCGAATAATCGGAGATATACCATTTGAACCCCCTCCCCCACATGCACGCACACACACCTATATACTCGGTATATATATATATATATATATATATATATATATATATATATATATAATTTATATACTCCAATATATATTCCTTGTGAGATGTTTGTCTCAGTGACCACAGTACTTCATTCCGTCAAGCTTGTGGGGTACTAAAACCAACTCATGGGGAAAAGAGAACATTACGTGCAAACGAAAGCGTGTACCCCCACACATCAGTGTGTGTGTATGCATATATGTAAATATGTATATATATATATATATATATATATATATATATATATATATATATGAGATATGAGAAAGGAAGGAGAAATCGGAGCGTAGCTCTGACATCATTATTCCTCTTACTTCTTACTGTTCCTCCTTTACGGAAAAGCGCAAGAGCGGGAAAATTGGTATCCAATATATGTATATGTATATGTATACATATATATATATATATATATATATATATATATATATATATAATATAATCCATGTGTGTGTGTGTATGTCTGTGCGCATGTGTATGTATGTGTGTTTCCACGAAAACTACAAAAGCTCCGTGGTGTTACTTTCCATTCGATTGTACACTTGCATCGGTTTTGATTTCGGTCATGGATGGTGAATCGTGCGTGATGTGACGGTTGAGATGAAAATAACGGATTCTCCTTGCACGTAATATCTAACAAAAACATACAATGATGACACAGCGTCACACACAGGTGACTGTTCATGTTCAGGGTAAATATTTGATGACTCATCGCTATAGTGTACATGTCTCTTTAAATTGAGGGTGTTTGAGACGAGATGCGATTGTATAAGTACTAATTTCTAGTACTTCAGGCTTGTTATCTGTACACATCGCTGTGTTTTCTATGTATCACTTTCGCTCATTATCATTGCTTTCGTTCTTTGATTCTTCTTCTTCTCTTTCCAGAAGAGAACAGAAGCGAGGACTCATTTGGGCGCCAATTTTACATCGTCCTTCCGGTCGAGAATAACACAAGGATACGGATGGTGCACAACCTGCGTATGTCATCTCGGAGCAGGTAACGGTGTGTCACACGCATGTCATGAATGTCGAACGTATCATGAATTAACACAATGTAACATGCATTTACATTGCAAATTAACACAATGTAACATGCATTTACATTGCATAGTTCCTTTATCATGCTAGTGACATTGTGCACAAACATGCTTCTGCTGTGACCGAAAGAGCATTAAAATCATAATCTTTGGTGTCCTTTGAGTACTTGCTAAATCCTATAGGTGGTTGGCCGATCAAGGTTGTAACACCAGTGCTGTACATTTTTCTACAGTTTTGTTTGGAAATGTTAATGTGTGCCAAAATTCGAACGGAACGAATGACTCTTACTCACAAAGATATATCAGGCCTTTTGTCTAAATTTAGTTAATCCACTAAAGTAAGACCCCCCCCCCCCAAAAAAAAAAAAAAAAAAAAAGAAGGCACGTGTGTGTCAACGTGCTTAAGATGTAGGCTGTGTTATGCTTAATCCGCAGACTACGTTTAAACTACCTTTGCGAAATCTGACATGTGTCTGCCACTCATACTTCACTATCAACTAGGCCCGTCTCAAGTCACTTCAGCAGTAGATGTTGAATCATTAACATGCGGATCGAAGTTTTCTTTTGTTTTGGGGATCATTAAAAGCAAGATATTATTAAGCAGAGGGATGAAGTTTGTCTCCGTCTGTATAAATGAAATTTGTAAGATCGCAACTGCTGATCTATACATTTTTTTCTAGGTACATTATTTTGTTTGCTATTGTACTAGGCAGACAAGTCGAAGAAACTCATACCTCCGGAGGATCACCATTATTATTATCATCATAAATGTCCTCCGCGATTGATGTATCCACACTTATTGCTGGCGCAGTTTCCATGACAACGGCTCCGAATCACCTCCGCCCAGCGGAGCAGAAATGGCCGCTAATGTAGAAATCAGGTGTGACCCACAACCGGGCATTTAAGATTCAACCATGGAACAGGCTACTCCTTGGTATAATGACGATGAAAATCTCTCCCTCTCTCTTCCTACATCCATCTCACCCCCTCTCTTTCTCATCCCCCTCCCTCATTACTTGTCTGCACATCTGTACGCTGTTTGACTTGTTATTCCAGCTTACCTTCTTTATTTCCCTACTTGCTATTCCTCTTTCCTCCCTTGGGAAATGATGTTGCCGCGTGTTATTGACCAACACCAAATTTCAGCAGATCAAGAGAGAATTAGTGATGATAATATATTACCGGTGGCTTCATGCAATCGTGATGATTGAGTCGGTATATCAGTAGTGGGCTTGAAGAATAACTGCAATGGTTGGAGAGGGATATATTCTATCAGCAACTTTGTAAATTGCATTAACGCGGTCGGTTGAGTCATATAGTTTTGTTAGGTATTTTTTTTCATAGTATAATATATTTCCTATTTCATCATTTTCTGGTATGAATAATACAGGACTCAATCAGTACCATAAGCCATAAGACAAATTCACTTTAGTAGACCCTATAGTCTATGTTATAAGCAGAAATAAATACTTCATGCAAGATATTCTCACATGATAGCAGCCCAAGTTTCAAATTCCTTACAAGATAACATGATTGTCCTTTACGAACAATAAAAATGGAGTCCTTTTCCAACAGGACTGGCCTATTCTCAATTTTGAATATTCACTCTTTCTTCTTATTTACCTATCTATCTATCTATCTATCTATCTATCTATCTATCTATCTATCTATCTATCTACCTATCTCAATTAGATGCTGTTTTGATAAATTATTCTGCTGCAGGGACAAAGCTGTGTTGAAGTTTAACCGAGTGTTACATTCCCAACTTGCAGAAAATAGAAGCAGTGAAATTCAGTGTTAAATGTAAGTTTTTGAGGTGTAAAGCTGTTTTGAAAACTCTATAATATTCAGAACTCAAAAGCCTCGTGTTTCTCTATAGCAAAGGGTACTTTAGGTATGCTACGTACCAAAACTGCCGATAAATTGTCGATGCCATTGTACCTGTGTCTGAAGAGTGGTGAAAATGTATAAATACAAGTAGCGGCTTATCGGGGCAGGGGCCATAGTTTCGCTCTTGTATACCGTATCAATACTGCGTGTGTTTTGGAGACAATCTCATATTTGCACACAATTCAGTACCGCCGTTTTGTAGACCTATAAGTTGGGTCGAAGTCTTGTGGTGACCTTTTCTTCACACGTCTTTCTTACCATAAATCACCATATCAGCTACAGATAACAACCAAGCTTCAAGTAGGACACGTTATAAACGTGTGCCGAAGGGTGGACATTGGACTAATTTAAAATGATTGAGACACAATATAAAGCACTGAAATCTTACGGGGACATTGAACACATAGGACTTTGAGTAATGCATGTTTTTTAGCCTCTGTTTTCGAATTCAATCTTTGCAGAGATTGTGAAACCACAAACAAGATACGCGAATGCGCCGATATGAATCTGCCCTTGGCAAGATGACACAGTTACCATATTATGTGCTTTTAGTTTATGTAATACCATGCATGTCACGAGGCAAAATACACACGGTCATTCACTGTGATATCAGTTCAATTCCATGACAACTTTACTTCATGGATCTTCCCATGTAATAAGATGATTAACTTGACAGTCAGACCGCACATGGTTTGACAATTTAGATACCATGCATGTAAATGGAACACAATCCAGTTTTTGATGATTTGTTAATGTAATTTGTCAATATTATTTGTCTATACGGCGTCGAATGGCACTGGTATAAGGTTGTGTGTTTCGCTATCTCTTTTTCTCATGGTTATCCATTTCTTCGAATTATGGGGTTGGCTACAGTCATGACACAAAATCATTCAGCAATGATTATGATCACTGTCTGAGTATGCGCGCTATCTGCGTCGGACGAGGAATCTTTAGTGTCATGCTTACATACTTCGCCGTTTTATGTGTTCAGTTCCGTGTATTCAATTAAGTCGTGTTGTAATAGATTCTGTAATGTTTCAATGTTTGCCATGTTGATATAGCATCAATATTTTCAGTACAATCTAACGTCGTACCTGAATTTCGCCAATTATAATCTATCTTCACTCTCCTTATGTCTGTCTGTCCGTCTGTCTCCCCCCCCCCCCCCTCTCTCTCTCTGTGTGTTGTTAACATTATACAAAATGATGCACAGGACAGAGTATAGATCGGTAAGAATTCGATGCACGAGTTTAACTTAGGAACTGTTTAAACCCACTCGCTGACCTCGCGCGTTTTAGACTGTTTCCAAAGTCAAACGGAAACATCCAATTCTAATTCACGAAATACGCCTGTGCATCATTCGCTTTGTAAAATGGGCCCGTAAGTTCATGCATGAAATTCAACATTTTTCTTCATCATGCGTCCGGTATACACTCACAATATTATACAAGGCTTGAGCCATGCGTTCGGATTTAAACTGCTGGACGCATGGCTCAGTGTCGATCAGTAAAAAAATCAATGCATGAAAACATTGACCAATCAGATTGCAGAGATTTCTAAAGTCATTTTGTATTCAATGCACACCTCTTTGCATTTTGATACCATGCTGCAAATTATGTTATCAGAGTTAACATTCCAGTTCTGCAATATTCAACGGAAGCGCCTCCATCTGTATGAAGAGAATACAACAGTTCCGTTACTCAAGATGGGGCTCTTGTTTACTTGTAAATGTCTAAAACATAAGCGCGTTCCTTTACATTGCTAAAAGGAGAAAACGAATGAAATGAAACAAGTAAAATTATGTCCAAGGCACTGTACTTTCTGTAAACATTCAAATTAGTAAATAATAATAGCACAGGGCTTCCACTCAAATTTGTATTTTTAATTCAATTTAACGGTAAAAGAGTTCAAATTTACGATAGTTGTGATCGCTCCGGTAAATCGTCATTCGAATTCATTATCGTTCATTCAAATTCGTTATCAAAGGTGTCAAGCAAATTTAGGTTAGGAGCACTTGATTTAATGTTTGAACATTCATATTCACTCTGTCCCATTCATTCAAATCAAAATTTTAATAGATCATTCAAATTCAAATAAGAAACATAATGTTTAGGAAATGGACATTAAAATTCAGATGTCCGGTGTCTTAGACTCTTCTATTCTGTAAATATTAAACTAAACTTGTATTGCTAGTATTAGTGTCGACTTCAAGAAAAAAAGAATCAACTTCGAGATATTAGTTGAACCAAGTGATGAGAGTTAGATTTAAACAAACAAGTTTTTAAAGAGCTACATTCTTTTTTTTTTTTACTACAAGTTGATAATTCAAGATTTACAGACATGACAAATTTAGATTGGTGTGGATTTGCTGTACCTTGCATTATGCCTTTCAGATGTCAAAGACCAAGTACTATAGTACTAATGTAAAATGATGTAGAGGTTATTGTGACATGACAGGTTTAGTATCTTTATCGTAGTTTATGCAGTTTCCTGCATAAGGTCTTAAATTCATTGCTCTCCTCAGGAATACAGTCACGGTCAACGTTACAAGACCTGGATCGTCTTGGGCGGGGATGAGTGTGGACATCCAAGCACACATTGCCGGAAACATCACCCTCGACATGGCTGGGCCCATCAGATACCCCTATAATCCGAATGGAATCACCGTCCAAGTCGTAGCGGACGATGCTATATCGGTGTGGGTGATTCCCGGGCGCGGCGACTTCATTCTGGACGGGTACAGAGCGATACCCCGGGAAGCGTTGGGCAAAAATTACGCCAGTGTTTTATATCCTGGAGCGGGTGGGTATACATCCGAAATCGTGCTGTTTTCCCCCTATGATTCCTCGAACAACATCTACCTCTATCACGCCAGAGTTAATATGACAGTCACAATAGACAATAAAACGTCTTTGCTACCATCTTCCATCAATCTCCCGAAGATGGATTCGGCAAAGATCGCCTCCTTGTCGGACCTGAGCGGCCTAGGGTTTGTTGCCGACGAGCCGATTTCTGTCGTGAGTATGAGGATGTGCCGACAAACAGCCCCGAACCCAGGTCCTGCGTCCCAGTCTTGCAATAGTCTCATAGAGGAGGTACCTCCGCTGGGCGCGTGGGGGCGCTCTTTCGTCATTCTTCCGCAAGTTTCTCCAGCGCCTGCCAAAATGCAGATACGCGTGGTTTCTGGCTTAAATAACACAATTGTGTCAATCCTCAGACCGTCTGGAGTGCTTTACCAGACGTGGACTATGTCTGATGAGAACATCGTAAAGGACGTTAATGTAAGCTCAGGCGTTCCTCTTACACTGAGATCAAATAAACCAATATTAGTGACACAGTTTTTCACAAGCGGTAGAAAACGCCTGGACTATGGCGCTATGCTTAACGTACCTCCAGTAGAACAATTTACAAATCAAACCGTTGTGTTTCCCGCTCTAAATGACACACTTTTTAGGAACACATTGATATTGATCACTCGTTGTGAACATAGAAAGGACATTACTCTTGATGGGGAAGACATAACTGGACATTATCAGCATAGCGTAGTTTTCAACCAGGAGTTAAACCACACTGTTCACGGAACGTACTGTACGTTGAACACAACAGTGAAAGCTGGTTCGCACACGCTGCAGCTCCGGAAGAACGCCAACATCGGGACGGCGTACTCCGCCATTCTTTACGGCTCGGCCGCCGACCAGGCTTATGCATATCCGGTGGCAGCCGACATGCGGGAAATCGTGTGTAACCTCGTCAAGCGCTTTGACATCGAGCTGTGCGATTACTACGTACCGCCTGATTACATCTATTCCTCATCGACTTCCGTGCCATTAGGAACATCCGCGCCGAAATCAAATGGTGGTAAGAACTCTGTCATGTTTCATCTTTACAGATGAAAGGTTACGATATTAATAGTTGAATCAGGTCACAAGTTCCCTAATTCAGAAAATAGAAGAAGCTAAACAAGGTCCAGACCTTCTATCCTTCAGAACTGTCGTTTCATAATGACGATCAGCACTCCTCACGAAGCCTAAATTTAAACATCATTTTTTTTTTTACCGCATTCTTTCAAATTAACTGTGAGTGAAAGTTAATGAAATCATTCGCTGAATAGGACCCCAGTTTGATCCTTTGATATTAATTATGTTTGGCTCTTGAATGTGGCGGAGGACTGCTATGTTGAAAGTATCCTTGTGTCACCGAGAAACGAAGTGGCTGAAAATGTCCCCGTTATATACACGTAAAAAAAGCTGATAAAGCATTTAGACGGAACTTGATAAACCAATAATCTAACAAATCCGATTTCCATTATGCAATTGGTATTCCCTTCTTTTGTTGATTGTGATATACATGTATTTCTATTGTATATCACGCATGCAATCGAATTCTACATCACTACATCTCCCACCTAAAAATGAAATAAAAAAGAATGCGAAACCAATACACTTAACAAAACTAATAACGCCTTGATAGCCAAATTTAGCAAAAGCACTAATATTACTTGTAGCCAAAGAAACTTTTTTTTTTTAATCGGTGAAAATACCTCCCTCAGCTCGCTAACATCCACTTCAAAATATTTTTGCGATAATGGTACCAAAGAATATCTCCACCTTTTCTTGGTTAATCGCACGTTACTCTACACCAGGATCATTACTCAACATTATTACCCTTGTACGTTGATTTTTTTTTCTTTACACTGTCAGCGCCTGATCACAGCGTTGCGATCATCGTCGTTCTCGTAGTTCTCTCATCGTTGGCTGCGCTCATCGTTGTCGTCATCGTCATTGGTCGTTGCGGCAGGACTAAGTAAGTGCAGGCTTGGCAGATTAATCTCTGCGTGGACAAAAAAAAATGCTTGTATTACAGTGTATTTGATAGTTGACAAAAAAAAAAAAAAAAAAAAAACCCACCCCAATATGAGACAGCGTGTCTTGGCGCCGGCCAAACAAAGAGGGCACTCTGAACAGTTCATGCTCAGTGCCGTTTAGAGTCTACTCGTGTTCGTCGACGCTTTTTATATCGTACTTTTAAACATCACAAGAGCTTTTTATGCCCTGATTTTTGTCCGTCGCGACAGACGCGTCGGAGAAACGTCGCTATTTTGTTTTTGCTATATCATTGATACACACATGTACGTAATTCTTTATTTCTATTATTTTTCGTACGTTATTGCATCTAGAGACAACGTTTGTTTTCAACTTTCGGATGTAGAATCAAAATGTCCAATATGTTCGTTTCCTTAATAAATGGAGTGAGATTCTGGGAATCCTTAGTTCCTACAACGATCTACACAGAAAATTTCCTGATGGTGCCTGTGGTATCTCGATGACTAGCATGAGTGATTAGCTAGGATATTATTAATTGATATTGATCTGACTCGAGGAGATATTTTACGAAATCTATATGGCCTTAGCTCAGGCAGTATCACTGATCATTCTTTCTCCACGATAGCAGTCAATAATGTCCGTCCTGTAACTCTGCAATAAAAATGTTTGCTGTCTTTCTCAACCACTTCTTTTTCTCTTAATATATGTTGGGATGTTGTTGTTTTTTCTTTTTCCTCAGGGACGGTTCAAGAGTAACCTGGAGTAGGCTCCAGAACACAGGCGACATCCACTACGACGTCAGCATCGACGGCGACGACGAGGTCCCTATGGACAGTGTGTGAAACATGTCCCGATCAATGACAGAAAAAAAAAAATCACAAATATATTATGATGCTCCGTCGGAGCTCGACGTGCGTGCGGTCCACGGCTGCAATGGACTTGCGCCCACTTCTCGTGAAATAACGTCGTTGTATCGACCACGTGGCCTGACTGGTCCTCCGCGGCTGTTATTACAACTTGGTCTGCAGCTGCGACCGTGGGCAGTGTGAATGACTCGAACAAAACGTTACGACGAGATACACACATCAACTCGTCTTTGATGGCAGGTCACTGCGATGATACTTTGCGACGATTATTAAACAAACTGTGATATGCCGCGGAAGTACTGTTTTAAAAGATTGTCACATATCATTATTATAGACGTAAGGAGTAGGCCTATATTCAAAGCAAAGTTATATTTGGACAACCCCCCCCCCCACAAAACATACATTCAGAGCGAGAGACAAAGAAACATGAAAGCGATACATAGATGAGGGAGAGACGGGGGTGGAGAGGGTGGGGGGGGGGGGCAGGGAGAGAGGAAAGAAATTGTGGGGATTACAGACAGACAGACGGACACAGACATACAAATTTGAAGGAGAGAAGTAAAGAGATGGTGGAGGGTAGATGGAGAGCCCCCACAGAATACTCCTCAAGAGCATGCGAGAAAGCATATCACTATAATTTATCAAGAATGGGTCAGAACATGGACATTCCTCCAATTCTGTATTTTCTCCACTAATTTTGATATGTATGCACAGACAAAAGGCGATAGTTCTTCGTTTCATTTTAGATATATACATGTACCATTATCTTATGCAGTAGATTATCATCAAGTCTGACCACCGGATTATTTTCAAACACCCATCTAATTACCACTGGAGACCCGATGACGAAAGATTTAGTGTGCATACATACGTTGTTAGGGAGGAGCATTAAAGGAGTACTTCAGCTCTTTGTTTCTACAGAGGGATTTCATTTCATCTTGATATGCTGCCGTCATATTCCACTGTAAACGCCGAAGCAGAGGGAGAGAGGGAGGAGGGATGCAGATTTTATAGATGTATTCTTGGGGTGCACCGAACTTGATCGCGAAGTTTTCGTACAAAATTGAGGCAGGAGATGCAGGTATTGGTATCGAATTCTGAGAGCATTGATGGCATTGTGTGTACATGTACAGTCAATACATTGGACTGAGGATTTATACAACTGTGTGTGACGATAAATGAATGATTAAATGCCTACACTATAACAACTTAGAACCGCAAGACTCAGCAGGTGATGTTATGTTGTGTTGAGAGTCAGTTTCCCCTGTTTGTAAGTACAATGTAGTTATAACATATTGATATATAAATAAATAAATAAATATATATATATATATATATATATATATATATATATATATATATATATATATATATATATATCGCGCGCGCAAACACAGCCACTCATTTAACAGTGTTCTTTCTGCTTGTTTCGAATACTTTCATGTCTTGGTGTTGATCGGTGGCACCTATTATTATTTCACATGTCTTATGCATAGAAAAATATTGCATCTGTATGGTATTAGATCCCATGTATTGGGACGCACAACGTCTAATGAACTTCAGGTCCCATGGGATTCCAGGTTTGACGGATTGATTCCTAAACAACGGATGACGAGTTCCGATACCATAGAAGTTGGCGTTGTCCTAGCTATCTAGTCCGATTCGCTTCCTCACACGTTACAAAGTAAAGCACGCCCTCTTCCGGTGAGGGTAGGGCCTGCTGTCGAGTAAAACCAAAGACTGCACATTGCTAAACTTCGGCGTTAAATTTTTGTCCCTCGTTTTGAGGCAGTAAAAACTGAGGAATGCACAGAAATGAGCACCCTTCTGTTATCATACGCCAGAACAAACATTTTGATTCAAGAGCGTGTTATCCTTGTTTATGCAAAGCGGGCGGTCCGACGAAATGAAGTCGTTCACGTTCTACGCAGAGTATCCTAGCTCCCGTCACCGTAATACAGTAAAGTGACCTCGATAATATAGCAAAGGTCTATAGGAAACCAATGAACTTTGTAATAATTGGACTTAGAAGGGGTACAGATCAATCGGCATCAGCTGAGAGATAAACTCGATCTCCTAACAAATTTCTATGTTAGTAATTAAAGTACATGCATCACCATTGTTGCTGCGCTTTTATAAATATATATGTATATATATATATATATATATATATATATATATATATATATGCACATAATTAAATTCAATTGATTACATATTTCTTATTATTTCAAAACAAAATACAATATATATCACTGAATAAAATAATATGAAAATCATCAAAATACAATTCCAAGTACAAGTGAATCAGGTGGGCGAGGACATTCAGGTTCAGGTTCATGATTTGGTAAACTGAAGAGGCACCGTCGATGATTAGTGAGGAAGTGATCACAACAAAAAGACATTCATTAACGGATACAAACCCAGTAATGCATATAACGTTCTACAGAAGTGTACAGATGTATCACATTCGGGATTATCCTGAAAAAAAAATTGAGGAATAACGGCAGATGTATACCAGTCTCGTGTGAAATTTTCCAACTACTTTCAGACCTTATCATATAATCAGGTCCTATATTGCAATTAACTGCTCTGACGCAAAGCTTTCATAGCGTGGCGATAAAAACAATGTAATAATTAACCCTATTAACGGGACTTTTATTACTGCGCTAGCTCAACATAAATGAAGAAAAAAAAAAGGAGAAAGGTTAAATTTTGGTCAACTCGCAAAATTGACAACATACTGTTTGTTTTCCAATAGCGCATTTCACGTGTATTTGATGAGGTTTTCCGCGCAATTAAATTGCTCTTTCTGTTTCAGCACCAAACGACAGGGAAAAAAACCGCAGATCTGTTAAGTCGTATTGTATTCGGTGACCTTTGGATGACCATCAAACAGCTATGACGACACCAATGGTTCTGATCACTTTGGATGCTTGCCAGCCGATCCTCCGAAATCAAAACTGGTCTGCATAAAACCATGTAAGGAAAAACAAAAAATAATTTGCCTCTAGAGAAAAGCGATACTACCTACTTAAGATTCAAATGACAAGATCTACCAGAACAAAGAAACACACTGGTTGACGCAAAGATGTTATGGATACCATTGGATGTACACACTGGCATGGTGCCAAGATTCTGACGCAGATTACGCCGACATGTCATGTTATCATTTTCATTTTGATTACCTGATAGAAACATTGACAAGATGGCCAAATAATGTATAACTAAGAAGGAATGCCCAATATCTAGCAACACCCCCAAACATTCGAACACAATAAGAGGGCCAAAAACGCAGCCAGCGTCCTCTGGTATGCAAAGATTTAAATGAAGTGGTCAACGACAGGTTTCTGGACAATCAAAGCAAGTAAAATGACCACTAGTACTCTCGATACCCAGTCTGGTTTAGGCTTGTCAATGTTTACAGCTAATGGAACAGCACAACAAACCAACCCTTTAATTGTTGTATTTTCTTTTTTCCCCTTGTTTGGTTTTGTTGAACTACTAGTGTGTACTATGGGGATTACATTATGTACAGTGTGTAGCCATGACACACACACACACACACACACACACACACACACACATATATATATATATATATATATATATATATATATATATATATATATATATATATATATATATATATATATATATATATATATATATATATATGTACATATATATATATATATATATTTGAAATGTCAAATCTTTCACAAGCTGTTGTTGTAACAAAAAAAAAAAAAATGTGTGTGCGTGTGTGTTATTCACAAAATTCAGGAAGTAGTACCCTCGACCTGTTCAAAACACAGAGTGTAATTGAGCCATTGAAGTTGTATTTTGTAATCTACACTGGTCTATAAGGTCACGTGTGTTTGTGTGTGTGTAGTGTATGTGTGCAGTGCCCGAGTTGTATGATTGCTACAATATTGACACACAAAACAACGCACTCCTAACAGCCTTGCATGGCATAGCTTTCCGTCTTATGGAAGAAAACCTGTATCAACATACATGATTCCAACTAACGTCACTCTGCTATTTCTTCCTTGGATTGTAAAGACTGAATGACCTCCTCCTGGCCTTTGAGATAACATAAACCAGTAACAGATAATTATTGTAAAAAGATGCTAACACACATCAAAGAAAGAGTCTGCTCATGTTTATATCAATGAAAATATATAAATATGTACATACATACACATATATATATGTATATATATATATATATATATATATATATATATATATATATATATATGTATGTATGTATTCTGTATATTCATATAATTATATATATATTATATATATATATATATGTATGTATGTATGTGTGTATTCTGTATATTCATATAATTACATATATATTATATATAGATATATATATATATATATATATATATATATATATATATATATATATATGTGTGTGTGTGTGTGTGTGTGTGTGTGTGTGTGTGTGTGTGCGCGCACTTATCCATGGTGTAAAACGAGGACACATCTACGAACTTTACATTTAAACCGAGGTTACAGAGAGAACCGAGGAAGTCCTCGGTACGCAGACCATTCCAAACGGTCTGTTTTTGCATGTAGGGGTACATGTTTGTAGGTCATCGATTAGCGTAATTGTATTAAGTCCTTGGTTGGATGGTAATATACGAATGAGTCCTTGGTTGACAAGAGTCCTACTGACACACAGGTCCTCGGTTTCCACCATAGACGTGTATGTGTGTGTGTGTGTGGTGTGTGCGTGTATGTGTATTCTGTATATTCATGTTTATAGCTTAAACTTTGTCATCACATCATTTTCATTTCTCGTCCTCATCATTTACTTGAAGGGGAATGACACACAAACATAATTTATATACATGTGGATTGAGTGATGCAGCAATATCAGTAGATCACATGAGGAAATTTGGACAATTCATGCACAAGTTCTGAACTTCTAAAATGTCTGTGCCACCATCGCCGGATGAGAAGACTACTACAGTTCATGACAACACACATGTATAACGATATAAAGAACATATTCACAGAATTCCACAAAATTTCAGTTACTCACAGATACCCTTGAATTCCTACTTACATAATACAGCCCCGTATAATAAGGGTATTATATTGCTGCCCCTGCTTTCTGAAAGAGGTACAAATTGTCAGTCAGTGCTCTTTGATTATGTCAGAAAAGTGAAAACATATATTGAACTTTCTTTGAGTTTTCTTTATATCATTGTACAAGTGTAGCGGCACAAAAAATTCTGAAGTCTTGACACCCAGTGAGGGCAGCACTGAAACTTGAAAAAACAAACCAAACAACTCATAACTTTTGAACAGATTGTCTGATTCTCCTTAAACTTTTCTGATGTGTTCTACTGATATTACTGCATTGCCTCAATCTATCTATCTATCTATCTATCTATCTATCTATCTATCTATCTATCTATCTATCTATCTATCTATCTATCTCTCTATCTATATATACATATCTGTTCTCCTTTAATGTGTATTGTTGTAAAAATTACATTTACAACACGGGGAAAAACAGATACATAATGGAATGTGCAGAGGTAAAATCTATACAAAACCATACCTTCACATATCATAATTAACACACAATACAAAGATAGTGCATATACTGCTATTATCTCTCCGGAGAATTGAAAGTTATTTATTCTCTTCTTTGAAAGAAGAATACAGTACATGCAAGCATCATCCTTTCAGTACATGAAGGTCAAATATTTGGTGATATATATATATCTAACGACAGTTCTCACGACAAAAATCTTTCCTCCAAAATTACTCTTTTGCCACATTTTATTCTTGGAAGTTTTTTTTTTTTTTTTTTTTTTTTTTTAAAGCATGGAGAGACTTTTCATTCCACATACAACTCTAGAAACTGAAATTCATTTAGAAGGAAAAAACGGACTGAAGGGGAAAAGGCGGTGTAGGATGGGAGGGAGAGAGAAAGCTTGACAGATACAAGGCAGCAGAAAAATAGACAGAGAAGATACAGAGGGAAGTAGATGTAAAGAGATACAAAGAAAAAGAAAATAATTTGTTTCTCAGAAAGAGAGATATGATAAAAAAACAAACAAACTACAGCATAGACATAATTGTCATCATAAACCTCTCCTCTTTTCTTTATCTTTATAACATTTTGATAATATCTGTTCTGTTCCCTCATCCCTCACGAAGTCACAAATCTATAGAGCTAAGAAAAATTCAACACAAGGTGATATGTACTGATATGGAAATTCAATTTTTCAAGGTCTTGTTTGATTTGGCTTCTTGTTTGGAAGTATGACCTGAGCCTTTTCGAGCAGCATCAAAGACCCTGTAACCTAGCCACTTGAGGAAGTATGTCTTACTTGATAGACAAATGATTTTTACATTCATGAGAGAAAACAACAGAATGAGGCAACAATATTTCCCATACCTTCTGCCTTTGAATGCTTGACTGCATATTCATTTCAGAAAAGTCCTTAAAGAATTGTCTTGACATGGTGGCTAGAATTCCTTTTTTTTTCTTTGTTGTTTCTGTGATAGGATCTTGTTTGTAAAGTATGAGAAACCATGTGTTATCTACATGCTTACATTCTGGAAAACACAATTTCACATAAGAAAATTGAAGTTCAGACACCTTATCATGCTTTCATGGCGGCAGGTCGCATACACAAAATCAGAAGTAAACAAACTAACAACAATGCCACCTACGAATAATCTGTAGTTTGCAAGATGAAACTATGAAATAATATTGACTGCAATTTGGTGCATATGAGAAGTCAGATGTTATAATTATGAGCTCTACGCAAAGAAAGTTAAAGAGAGTTTGAAAGGAAGCTAATTCACCCGGCAGACTAGAACAGTGGTCAATCTGTAATATGTGGTTCGTGTCATCAGCTCATTACTGATACTTGCTACTTTCCATTTTCTTCGATTTTTTTTATACTGAAAATAATGAACAATTTTTGTGACAAAGCAGCTGCAACTCTTACTGCACTAAAAATGACTATTACAGCACAGAAAAAACCCCAGAAAGACACAAGTAAAAACTGACCCCACAACGAAACACATGCTGGAATCGGAAAGGAATTATTTCAGAAAACGTTGACTGTTAAACAGGCAAGATTTGGCTTTGAATGTCGGCCCTTTACTAGCTGACCGCCATGTAGTGCTTGGCAGTTGTACTGATGACTGCGCTTGCTCCTTCCAGCCAAGTGAGGGCCTCCTTCACCGCATCAGCACTGATGTGCTCATAGCCCGCCATGTTGTGCAGACGATCCGTGACGTGCAAGAAGTGGCAGCCGTCCTCGTCTGTACAGAGGAAAAAGGGAAAGAGAAACACACAACCTTCATCAGGATTATTAGGAGAATTACGGATGGCTACGGGAGGGACTATTACCGTCCTAGATGTGGTTTGTTGCGTGCAATTCAACTTGGACGGCAACCAAAGGGAGTGATCGAGAAGTGGCGCTGAACGCTGGAGCTGTTGGCACGGCGATCGTGAAGAAGCTGCACAAAATCTTGGTCCGTCATCACTTATTGATTCACCTCATTGTGGTAACTGATGTGTTACATCGGGAAACAATGATTTAAGTATCAACTCGAGGGACGCGTTCTGCTCCCGTTGCATCTAATGTTTGTGTGTGAGAAGATGACTTTTAGGGACACAACACACTGGCGCAAGGCTTGCTTGACTTACTACTTACAGTTGGGCAAAGAGAGTGAAGATGGTCTAAAAGGGGTTCAAGTTAGGCTCTGCACATCAACTCATGTCACTTCTCAACTTTTCATAGTGCCTCCCTTTAATTCCTCGAGGAAGTGCAGACACATCTAGCCTACGTCACATAACCTCCTTGACAGCAACTACATGTGAACTCCACAGCAACAACACAGCTGTAATGCACACCCAACAGACATGTAAACGACACAAAAGATGAATACGTCAGTGAAATTCTCACACTGCCCTGGCACAGAAAAATCTACTTGACAGAGAATCCCACATCAGCATCGGAGGGATTAATGAAACAATATTATACTGAAGGAGAGTCCTTCTGCTTTCGGAGCTTAGTTTCATTGTTGTATAAATCAGTTATGGGTCATGATTAGTTTTCATAACGAGCGAACGATTACTCAAGTATTTGTTGACATCTGCTGTGCGCACATCTCATGGTAATCTTTACCACCCAATGTCTGCTGCACAGCTTCCTTGTAAAATACTTGGTGATGGTGTTCACCACTGCAAAATAAACATTGTACAGTGATTTATCAACCTTTGCAATATGAGCTGTTCATTTCATTAATGCAGGCTGGAAGATATAGAAGAGAAGTATGATATTGATGTGGCTCATCGCAAAGGAACTCCCCCTATATTGATATGGAAAGGTCCTTATTTGTCATTGTTTCTTTTTGGTTTTAATCTATTGACTTCACTCTGGCTACTGTACCAAGGTTCAATCCATTTTGATGTAGAGACTGTGTTTTCATGTCCCTCATGACATTTTTATGAAATCAATGCACAATAATTGTGTACTGTTCTTCATTGCTATTGTCGAAAAACAGCTACAACAAAGTTATCAGAGCCTACTATTGATCTATGGTGTCATATCGTAAGCCAAGCAAGAGTTACAAAACCAGCCACTAGTTGATGGTTTTGACTGATTTTGATGATCTGACTTCAAACTCGATTTTCTCAGCTCTGCCGTCAGTGACTTTCGGATCCTTTTGTCGTGGTGGTTCAAATATGTGTATTTTGATTTCTAGCACAGCACAAACTTAATCTTACTTGGTATAAAGTTTACCTGACTGATCAGGCAAAGGAGAATACAACTGCGACTTGATCATTTACAAATACATACTAGTTTTTCATTGTACATACTGCTCAGCTGGAGTAGGTAATTGAATAATGCAAGCCTTTATTTCTACAAGCGAAAGCTTACATATAGTGGTCATAAAAATCAAACGCTCATAGGATGATCTAGCATTATCTGTTGTAGGTTCAAAACTTTGGAGTGATCTACTGAAGACTCTCTGCCAAACACACAAATCTCAACCAAAACTTAGAGGTCCTGTTTACCTTTGGAAGCAGTGATTTAAAAAATGTTCCAAGATATCACATTTGATGCATATGTGCAGGTCAGTTGTATCACGAAACATCCTACCATATGAAATTTTTGCAATAAAGCCCCAAATATAAGGAGATATCACTATATTTCTCATTAAACCATATCTGTATACGGTTTAGTCTGGAAACATTTTTATTATAACTTCTGTTCGCGCTTCACATGTAGTCACTATCATTTTTATTATCATTACCCTTGCCATTACCATTACTGTTACCATTACCATTATCATTCCTCTTCTCATCATTTTTCCACTCTTTCTTGTTCTTATACTACAGCTCACAGCCAGTGCTTACAAAACCTTTGATCTGTGCAATTTGTTAAAACTCAAACTCAGCGCCCCCACATTTGTGGGGCGCTGTGGCATAGTGGATAAGACTCTCGACTCCCGATCAGAGGACCCAAGTCCTTGGGCAAGATGTTTTCAGCCACCATGTCCCTCTCGACCCAGGTGTATAAATAGGTACCTGGCAACGCTAGGGTAATGATAATGGCAGGGCCCTCTGGTAGAGCAGTGGTAACAATGAAGAGGCTATTCTTGGTAGATAAGACCTTATTATTATCATTATCATTATTATTATTATCATTATTATTATTATTATTATTATTATTATTATCATCATTATTATTATTATCATTATTATTATTATTATCATCATTATTATCAGTATCATCATCAACATCATCATCATCATCATCATTATCATTATCATTATCATCATTATTATTATTATCATTATCTGGCAATAGAGCCTTCAATTAGCATCTGCCCTTGTTGTCTGGAATTCCCTGTCTACAGAAATCAAGAAAACACCTTCAATTGCACTATTTATGACTGTTCTCAAGACCCACCGGTATTCAAAATGCTGAATGCTAGTAGTAGAATGCAAGTAAAGTTCTGATTTGCTACTCTGAAAATACTTGTAACTTAATTATTTCATGACTTTCTTAAATCTAGAACTGTAATTACTTCAATGCTGTTATATATGTGTGTATGACTGTTAGCACATGTATGTAAAGTGCATAGAAAATTAAACAATAATCCTTACATAAATCATGATAACAATCACTTTATAAACAGGTCCGTAACTGGGATTTTTATTGGGGGGGGGGGGGGATTCAGAATCAGAAAAAGTGGACTTTTTAGTTCAAGTTTACGTTCAATTCTGTTATTTTACACATACTGAGCAATACCAATTAAGGAGCAAATGGGGGGTTCTGTGGAACAAAATGAACCCCCCCCCCCTCCACTTACGGGCCTGATAAACCACAATTATCTTTATTTCTTGTTTTGTAATAAGAGAGAGAGAGGGAGAGATGGGGGAGGGGGACAATTCCTTTCTTTATTTTGTTTGTAAGATTCTGATATGTTCCTATGCCTTCCTGATGACAACTTTCAGTACTAACAACATCAATGAAAGTGAAACATGAAAAGCATATCATCGAGGGTTGTAGAAAAAAACACAATGACACTAAACATTGTGCTGCTCAAGGAAGAAGAGCTGCTCTATTAAATATCATGATTGAGACACTCTTCATGGGACGGGGAAGAGGAAGAGGAAGAATGAGGAAGAGGAGAAAGTAAGAGACAGAGAGGAAGCAACCATCACCACAACATTACGCCACGTTGCCATGGCTGCAATGTTTTCCAACGACGGGTCTCGTGACAGAAACGAAAACAAGAGCTGAAGGAGGGGAATGGGGTGTTCTTCTCCTCTTGCATGATTAGCTTTGCCAGATGTCACAGTAATACAATGCTCTAAGACACCAAAAGACGGAAGGGGAGGGGAGGATGGGATATCAGATGAAACGATTTCCGGTCTTTTTTTTTTTTTGCTTCGCTATGATGGAAGAAAGAGATACAGAGGACTGGAGAGGGAAAAAAGAGATAGAGGAAAAAAGATATAGAGAGAAATATTACAGATAGAGAAGGATGGAGGGAAGGGGAAGACTATCCCTACTCCCTATTTGACGTCCTCTGGTATAAAACTACTGCATATGCCAAATATTTCGTGAGGTTTTAACTTCCGCGAATTTCGCGAGTTGGGTGCTATTCACGATTTTTAAAAACGCGAAAATATTAACTATGCTCCCGACGTGAAGGTAACGTGGATGCAGACGTTTCTCTGTTCAGTACTGTGCTCCACATTCGCGAGTTTAACCACTCGCAAAATAGTCGCGAAGTTTTGACTTGCGAAAAATTAGACTCACTGAATATATGGCATACGCAGTCAAAGAGAAGACATCAATGATGTTTGTACTCACACTTTGGAAGTTGGCAGTCTGCCCGAAGAATGTCAAGCAATCTGTCATTCAGTCTCTTATTTCCGTGCGTGGGCTGGCGGAAAAGAAAAATTGACACTTTAATGAAAGACGCAAATGAACAGGAAATCACAATATTGTTGTCCCCTTCAACAGCATACCGACTGGGTTAAAGACCACGTACGCATCGAGCTGCTAACGGTTGTCATGTTTTCCTATGACGACATGAATATACACAACCCAGTGTCAAGTGTTTGTTGTGAGTGTCTTTCTATGAGCAAATGAAAAGCAATGGCACAGAACAACAGGTCATAATCATCTATCAAATCTGTCTGCCTCTGTCAAGATATCGTAAACTTTGCATCTTAGTACTGGAATATCTTCAACCCGCATGTCTTCCTCCCACTAATGACCAGACATCCACTTTTCCCACTCAGTATGGGCATTGGCAAACTTCACAAATAGGGTGATAGTATACAAATAGTGAATGGTCACGAGTGTGATGGTACAAGATTTCGCACGAGGTGAAAGATAGAGGCGCTCTATTCAATGAAGCGAAGCCGAGTTGATCAGTGCGCCTCATCTTTCACCGAGTGCGAAATCTTGTTCCATTGCACGAGTAAAGACCATACACTATATTATGTTTTATACAACACCTCGAACGTCAATAAATTCTTCACACAAATTCTTGAATTTAGCACAGAAATGGTACCATTTTCCGTGAAAGACGAATGAGTATCTGCACAGTCGCAGTCACCGATCAGCTGAAGTTGTTTACAAAAATGAGTGACACAAGTATGCGCTTGTAAGCGTGCTTGTAATTATTGAGTGCGTGTGGCAAATGTTGGTTTATTGTGACATCAGAGCCGTGTGATACAACAGAAACTTCGAGTCAAGCGTGAGTGTAACACCAGAGTCTATGGAAATGGGTGACGTCAGCCATGTGCTATCCATTTTTGCTCAAACAAAATTGCACGGCTGACAGCCACAGCGTGCGATGGAACTTTTAACTAAATGTCATGTGATGGGTAATTGACCAATCGGATAGCTACATTCTAATTAGGTGTTGTATAATGAAAGTGTGATATCTTATGGCTTACAACTCAGTCTTTCACGGTTCCAAGACATTTGCTCCTGCAACAATTGAAGAGTTTGTTCGCAAAAACCGATAAGTCCATATTTGCCAAATGGAGATATTTGCGATTAAAGGTCAAGAAAAATAAAGAGAATGATAAGAAAACTTTTGCTTCTTTTGACCATAACTTCAAAAATGTACCTTTATATGTAGTGGCCAATATATCATTTAAAAGGTATTATTTTGTACTTTATGATAGAGACCGTACTTCAAAATCTTCAAAAATGGACTTATCGGTTTTTGCAAACAAACTCTTCAATTGCTCACACAAAATATGTGCATGCTAGCGAAAGCCAATCTACCTACAAACATAACCTTTACCCTAATTCTAATCCTCACATCAAACTTAAACCTAAAACCCTATCCCAACCTAACCCCAAGTCCTTGTCGAAAATAAGAGAAGCAGGAGCAAATGTCGTGTCACCCTTTTTCATAGCTTTTAAAATATTAATGAGTAACTGTGAAACAGATATACTCCTTCTTTGACAAATTATATCTTTAAGTTGCCCTTCAATAGATATACCTTCTACAGCCCTCTACCATGAAAATGGAAAGAAGATCATAATTATATTCTAAAATGTGCCTGCCACCATTCTTACTCAAATTTTTCTCTTCATCCTCTGGCCTAGTACTCTTCAAAGGAAACAAAGAATTTAGCAGAGCTTTGCTAATGACTGGACCCATTACAAGAAATGAGAGTAAATAGTTTTGGAGATACATTTGAACTCCGTTGACCATACAGCCGTTTACTGACGGATTATGTTTTTCTCTTTCCTTTAGTTGAAAATGACATTACAAAAAATCCACAGATCAAAGGATTACATATATTCTGAGACTACTGCAGTGATATGGCACTAATAATGAAAAAGATTTGTGACATGAAAGGTTATAAAGTGAAATTGAGGCACACTGAAAGAAGTTTACATATATGAGAGACCATAAAATCTACATGTGATAGATAAGTTTCTTTGTTAGTGAATGTGTTCTGTATTTCCTACAGATATATCCCATTCATGTAACAGAGTACACTTTTTTCAGATTTGCTATCAATGGACATTGGCCTGCACTGGGTATACACATATTAATCTTTGACAGTAAGTACATTCTTCTCAGTCTAAACTAATTGGTAAATACCAGCTGCTAGGTATTATTATGATTTAATGTAGTACATACACATAATTTTGACATAAGAGACATGGCAATCCTAATGCCAACCACTTTTAGATGCCTTACAATGCTGAAATGTCCTCTGGTAAGACTTCTACTTCAACTAAATATTTACTTGATCACTAGTCTTTGAGATGATGTTCACCTCAAATCATTGGATTTCTCGCCTTTGATACAGCGTACAAAATATACTTTTTCCAACTGATACTTCAAAAATTAAAGATAATATAACATTTCCAGAAATGCATCACATTATACAGTGTTGCTTATCTGCATCAAATAGGAGACGCCCTTTTCATCTGTAACAATTGAAACTGAGGAAACTGCAACCACTTTTTTTCTACTTTCAGCAGTCACTACATAAACACAGAATCAGGACATCCAACAACGAAGTCTCCAAATTCTCATTAATCCATTCTATATGCGTCAAGTATGGTTCTAGGGCAATTACCCCCTGGACAATTACCCCAGACCCTAACCCTAATCCTAACCCTAACCCTAATCTTTACTCTAACCTTATCACTAATCAGCATTTAGCCGGGGGGGGGGGGGGGGGGGGGGCAGTAATTGCTATAATATGGTCAAATATACTTCAAGGATCAGTAACAGCACTAAATACAAAATTGCTGCATCTGCTGTAGGACCCCAATCATCAAGTGTGCCATTTAGCAGTTTCCTTACCTGGAAGAGTCCTGCTTCCTCGCTGCTCTTGAAAATCTGACCCTCCCGCTCCAGACTGTCCGTCGCCTCCTTGAAGATGCTCTTAATCTGCCTTGCTGGAGCCTGGCCACCTGTGGCTGACGTCTGCATATTGAGATAGAGTGGTAGACAGAAGTTTATCAGAAGACCAATCCATCAAGCAGGTGACCCGTCACCATGACTACCAGGGGGGCTGACAACATTCACATATCAAAATAAGTGGGATTCCAAAGAGCAATCAAGGAGAACCTTGTGTGCTACACATACATCTTAATGGGCAAATATCATTTGAAATCAGGGAGGCATTTCATGTTCTCATGTCAGGACATGAAAAGAAATTTCATTTTTCTTGGGGAGCCTTCTGCAGAATGACGGAGATTTGGCAGCACTGTGTATACCCTGATAACAAACATTACAGCTCAGAATGCTTCAAAGTAAGATAGTTTGGCTGAAAATGCAGAAATATTTGCAGAATAATTGTGAATGAGGTCTGTTCTGATTTTCAAGTTTATCCTATTTTATTAATATTAATTCTTCTTGTGGTATCACATAAAACTTCAAAACTCCCTGTGCTTTGTTTGCTAATTGGCAGAGAGATGTCTGGACACTATTGTCTATGAGTAGATATTACCTAACCAAACACTGCACACTGGCACTGGTCCAATGGTCCCTGGCCAGTAAAAATAACTGTCAGACCAGTAACTTTTTCAGGAATGGACCAGTAAAACATGGAAAAACTTGGTACCTGCTGGACCAACAGACAGGTCAGACCAGTAGAAACAGTGGGTTAGTGTGCAGCCCTGCTGACCAATCTCCCTTTAATATCCCTATTGTGTCACAGTGGTTTTCCCAATAGGACTTTTGACATTGTTATGCTGAGTTTCTTGGCTTATATAAATACATGGCAATTAGAGGTCACGTTTGAATGATAAAGTGAATGATGATGAGAACTAGAAATGTCGCTTTGGCGACTGGTATGCCTCCGCCATAATGCATGATTTTCCCAATAGGTCTAGATAGTACATGTGGACAATGTGTGATTACATTTTCACAAAATTGGAAAAATATTGAAATGACAAGTTTGTCACAAATGTGTTGAATGTTCACATTCCTTGACCTAGGTTTAATTGGATGAATAGGAGAGCATGTATCTAGGGATTTAAGGACTTTAACTCGACTTTGACCCATTCATACATTTAGGCATTGAGTAATTTTCAAGGTACAGGTGTGGAGAAAAAGTGCAATTTCTGAATTGAATAGTAAATTGTTACCATTTTCATCTGGCCCTTGACCCTAAAATTCATCAGATAATCACTTTCAGGTAGAACATGCATAATATGTACTAAGTTTCAAGATAACTTGAGCCACTTCCGAGATATGGAGGAAAAAGTTAGTTCAGCACTTTCACTTGATCTTTGACCTTTTGACCTTTGAGGCAAAAAAAGAAAAGAAAAAAAAAACTTTCCAGAGAATTTCTATTAGGTTACACATGTATGCATACACCAAGTGTAAAAAAATAACCCTGCAGGCATTGCATGATAGGAGGGAAATAGTAAAATTTTGAAGTGTTGCACTTGACCTTTGACCCCTGACCTTTGACCCATGAACCCTACATTCTCTAGATAATCACTTCCAGTCAGTATATGCATGTACTATGTTCCATGAAGATACCTTGAACAATTTTCCAAGGTATGGAGAAAAAAAAAGAAGTTTTAATATTTTTACTTGACCTTTCTACCTTTGACCTTTGACCTCATGACCCAAACTTTCACCAGAGAATCTTAATTGGGTAATACATGTATACACTAAGTTTCAAGAAAATATCTTCAGGCATTCAATAGATATGGTGGAAATAGTGAAATTTTATGTATTTGACCCTGACCTTTTGACCTTTGACCTTTGACCTCATGACCCAAACTTTCACCAGAGAATCTTAATTGGGTAATACACGTATACACTAAGTTTCAAGAAAATATCTTCAGGCATTCAATAGATATGGTGGAAATAGTGAAATTTTATGTATTTGACCTTGACCTTTTGACCTTTGACCTTGAGCATGTGCACCCAAAAGTTGATAGGCACAACTTCACCCCCTAATACACATACATGCCAAGTTTCATTAGGATACCTCAACAGGTTTTGATAGTTACCTTGTCCACAAAATTCATTACGGACGGACGGAAGGACGGACGGACGGACGGACGGACGGAAGGACGGACGGACGGACGGACGGACAACCCGAAAACATAATGCCTCCGGCACCACTTCGTGGCGGAGGCATAAAAACACGGTAATTTGCAGCCAAGCGTCTGGGCACAGAAAGGGTCAACCCATAACATAGCCACAATTTGAATTCTGACGTTAAACGTCTTCAACAAATATGAGTACCAAAACAAATGCACGTTGATTTGTGTTGATTTATAATACCCTCAACATCACTTTTGCGGTGAAACGAATATCTAGAAACATTCCATATATTTTTAATGATTTTTTCTTCTATTTTTCCTCAGATTACTTGGGAACGCCCACAAAAAATCCTTCCAAACCAATCATTATTAATATTCTTTAGATGACCTCATCTGTCAATCATTGCTAAAGTACTGAAATGTTTAACAAAAGACATTGGAATGCACCTTTCCCTCGACTCAGCGTAAATTGCATGTTCCCTCACCATGTCTTTTGTTAGTCACATTAATATGATAGAAACATGCAAGTTCTGCTGAGTTGAGAGGAAGGTGCATTCCAATGTCTTTTGTTAAACATTTCAGTACTTTAGCAATGATTGACAGATGAGGTCATCTCAAGAATATTAATATTGATTGGTTTGGAAGGATTTTTTTTGTGGCCGTTCCCAAGTAATCTGAAGAAAAATAGAAGAAAAAATTGTTTAAAATATATGAAATGTTTCTAGATATTTGATTTACCGCAAAAGTGATGTTGAGGGTATCATAAATGAACACTAATCAACATGCATTTGGATTTCACGGGCCCTTCAAGAGTGCAGGTATTTGGGGATTTGGGGATTATAACTGAACTTTGGACCTTTTAATAAGTTTATGCATTAAGTAATTTTCAAAGTATGGAGGAAAAGTGTAATTTCAGTATCAAATAGTAAAATTTTAGCATTCTAACCTGGCCTTTGTCCCTTGACCTTTGACCCTATGACCCTAAAATTCAAAAGAGAATCACTCTCAGGTAGAACATGCATAGATAATCACTAAGTTTCATGATGATACCTTGAGTCACTTTTGAGATATGGTAGAAGAAGTGAAATTCAGCACTTTCATTTGACCTTTGACCTTTTGGCAAGAAACTTCCAAGAGAATCTCTATTAGGTAGGACATGTATATATTCTGTTTCAAGAAAAATCCTGTAGGCATTGCATAAATAAGAGGGAAATATTGACATTTTAAGGAGTTGACCTTGACCTTTGACCCATGACCCCAAATTTCCTACATAATCACTGCAAGTCAGTACATGCATATGTACTAAGTTCCATGAAGATACCTTGAACCATTTGTGAGATATATACGGAGAAAAAAATGAAATTTTAATATTTTCACTCAACGTTTGACCTTTGACCTTTAACCTCATGACCCAAAACTCTCTCTAAAGAATCCTCATTTAGCAGTACACATGTACACTAAGTTTCAGGAAAATACCTTCAGGCATTGCATATAATTATATGGGGGAAATAGTGAAATTTTGAGTATTTGACCTTGACCTTTTGACCTTGGACCTTGAGCATGTGCACCCAAAAGTTGATAGGCACAACTTCTCCCACTCATACATATACATGTTAAGTTTCATTAGGATACCTCAAAGAGTTTTTTTAGTTACGCTGTCCACAAAAATTGATTACGGACGGACGGAAGGACGGACGGACGGACGACCCGAAAACATAATGCCTCCGCTGACACTTAGTGGCTGATGCACAAAAAACAGCCCGAAGTGTCAAACATAGCACCAGCACTTTACATTGCACAATATGACCATGACAAAAAATCTGACACTCTTTAGAGTGACCAAAGAATGCACGTCATAATCATGTTTTCTTTAGACAGCAGAAGTGCAACCTTCTGAAAAATGAGGCTCGAAATCAAAGTCCACTGGCTTTTCAAGAGTCACAAAAGATAGCACTTACAGTGTGATGAAACACACCTTAACCCGTTGAGGACAGACTGATTTTTTGCTACAACATGCATTTGCCATGGACACCTACCCAAGTATACTTGGGACTCGTCCTTAACAGGTTAACACCAAATGAGACATGCAAGTAATGGAATGACAAAATCACACCCCCAAAAAAAGTTTATGTGTGATCCACGCCCTAATCAACCTTCCACAGATATTACAGCCATGTAAATACAAATTAGGGGGATTTGACTGAAAAAATAGAGCTTATATTTGTTCTTCAGTTGTCATAAATTTGATCAATAGGTAAACTAACTTTAATCCAAATTTCAGAGTCTTGGAATGTTTTAAAGTTTCAAAATTTGGGGTTATAAATGGGGCATGTTTCTATGGCACAATGATTTTACTGTAAAACCTGATATTGAAAGAAAGATATTATTATTCTGAGGGGTGAAGGTTCCGATGCGAGAGTCTTTGTTTTGTCTCCCTCTACAAGTTAAATTTGTTAAGATCGCAACTGCTGATCTGTAAATTAACAAAGTAGTAGATGACAAGTTCGAGTCCTACTGGTTCCTTTTTTCCGACATGTTTGTTCATTTACAGATCAGCAGTTGCGATCTTAACAAATTTAATTTGTAGAGGGAGACAAAACGAAGAAACACGCACCTGAACCTTCACACCTCAGAATAATATCTTTCTTTCATTTAAATGCCTTGTCCACCTTGGACTACTTAATATAACAATGTCGGAATTTTGGAGCTTGGGTATTTGTTCCATGTTCATCGTGTCACTGCCGGCAACTAGGGACAGCCTGGTGGTAGTGTCGCTGCCCGGAAAGCAGTAGATGACAGGTTTGAGTCCCACTGGTTCCTTTTTTCCGACATGTTTGTTAATTTACAGATCAGCAGTTGCGATCTTAACAAATTTAATTTGTAGAGGGAGACAAAACGAAGAAACACGCACCTGAACCTTCACACCTCAGAATAATATCTTTCTTTCATTTAAATGCCTTGTCCACCTTGGACTACTTAATATAACAATGTCGGAATTTTGGAGCTTGGGTATTTGTTCCATGTTCATCGTGTCACTGCCGGCAACTAGGGACAGTCTGGTGGTAGTGTCGCTGCCCGGAAAGCAGTAGATGACAGGTTTGAGTCCCACTGGTTCCTTTTTTCCGACATGTTTGTTAATTTACAGATCAGCAGTTGCGATCTTAACAAATTTAATTTGTAGAGGGAGACAAAATGAAGAACTTTGCACATAAACCTGATATTGTCCACGATTGGCAGCATCCAAAACTTCAAAGCTGATTTTTTTTTCCAAAAAACCCCCAAAATCTGTGTATGTATGGTCACATATTTTCTCACTGTTTCTCTGGTAGTGTTTTGGAAATGAGATGCAATATGTGAAGTACATGTATCACTGAAAAGCTTTCAGAATTTAGAAATATTAAACCCTGAAAAAGCATATCTTTTATGACTTTATCAGGCTCAAGTGGAAGCAGGTAGCACTTGACTGTCCATTCTCATGGAAAATCTACAGTCTACTCTCACCAACTTGTTGCATCATTAGGTCATGAGAGGTAGTTTTCTTGTTTTTGATCAAAACCACAGTATAGACAGAAACTGTGACAAAGGTCTTTTTCATGTTTTTTTTTTGAAAAATTGCACAATCATTTTGCAAATCTGGATGTGTATGTGTATCATCAAAGAGGAAATGACAACTTTTTAATTAGTTGGTTATCATGAGCACAAGAAACCACAAGGTGATGTGACATATTGCATGGTTATAACCAGCTTTCTTCACGGACTCTTAACCCAATATATGCGAAACTAATCCTGAGTTTGTTCAGCATCAACTCAAAGCACCAAAATCCATTTCAATAAGACAGAGGAATAGGGTTCATTATCAAATGTTTTCAAACTGATTCATCACTTGTTCTCTAAGACTACACAAGAAGCTATTTAGTTCATCTGATCCTAAAATAGACATTAAGTACTCTGAGCTCAAGTTGCGTAAAAACACTTTTGGCCATGTTGGGGTAGTCGTGGGTAAGCTCTCTGGCTATAAATTATAACATAAGTTGTTTCTCTCCCTTTTTCTGTTTAAAGGGATCGTATAGTTTTGGTTGAGACCTAATATCAGGTTTCCAACATTTTTTGATGAGATAATGAGAAACCTCTTATGAAATATGAAAGAGCATGTAATTCTATGAGGAATTCAACGTTTATTTGATGAAAATTGGTTTTGAAATGGCTGAGATATCCAAAAAAGAGCGATTCTAATAAAGTGTGGGACCCACACTTTATTACGATCGCTTTGTTTTACTTTGTTTTTGGATGTTTCAGTCATTCCGAACCCGATTTTCATCAGATAAACTTTGAATTCCTCTTGAAATGGTATGCTCTGTACAATATCATAAGTGTTTTCTTGGTATCTCGCAAAAAGTTAAAACCCCAATTCTCATCTCCACCAATACTGTACTATCCCTTTAAACAGTGAAATGATCTATTCAATACTGCATATCGTCACTGGGGTGACAAGACCAAGGAGGTACTAGGCGAGCAGACCTTGTTGCTGAAATTTTGGTGAAAATGACTTTTTTTTTTCTTTTTTTAATTATTGATGGTCAAATAATGGGTTAAGTGATGTCCTGTCCAAATCCCAGCTGTCTTACTCCAAAAATAAAGCCACCATGGCATGTCAAAGGAAATTAAGGCTATCCCATTCGCTGTAGTGCTTTGGCAGCCATGTTTTTTGGCTCTCCTGAACATTTGACATTTTGTAGATATGGGGTCTTGTCGCACCAGCGATGATATGCCATACATGTCACAGGATTCTAGTTTGCATAAATTCGGCCAATTAACCGGCAAAATCAACAAGTCAAAAACTGATTGCCTCCTGCAGTAGAAATGCACTAAATATCATCTCAATTGTGGAAAACTGTCATCTGTTTCTCTTTAACCCTCTGCATGCCACTTTAAAGGGCAAGTTCACCTTCATGGACATGTGGGTTGAGTGAATGTAGCAATATTAGTAGAACACATCAGTGAGAGTTTGAGGGAAATCGGACAATCCGTTCAAAAGTTATGAATTTTTGAAGTTTCTGCTCAGTCACGGCTGGATGAGAAGACTACTATAGATTGTGATGTCACATGAGTAAAATATAATGAAAGAATAAAGAAAATTCAACATATTTCCATTTTTCTCGCATACCAAGAGAACACTTAACTTCTCTCTTTCAGAAGGCAGGGGGAATAATACTACCCTTAACATATGTCAGTAACAAGTCGAAGAAATGTACACTTCATTCAAAAAGTAAAGTTTTGTGAAATTCTCTTTTTATCTTCCTTATATTGTTATATATATATGCATGTGACATCACACACTGTAGTAGTCTTCTCATCCAGCAGTGACTGCACAGATACTATAAAAATTCATAACTTTTTAATGGATTGTCCGATTTCCCCCAAACTTTCACTGATGTGTTCTACTAATATTGTTGCCTTCACTCAATTCACATGTATATGAAGGTGGACTTGTCCTTTAATTCTCTGTCTATAGGTTTGTGTGTATAATTTGTGCACATTTGATTCCCTGGGACAGTTAAGATTTATTGGGATAATCCTTCCATCTTTTCTTTTTATTCCATCACTGTGGTTCTCAGTCAAAAATTAAACCACTTGCACTCTTGATTCATTAAACATCATGCTCGCAAAATTACTGGCATATCTGATACCAGATCTGAGCTACCAGTAGCTGGTAGTCCTACACACATTGGCGCCTACAGAAGGCATATCCCAGTATTGGGTGACTTAGCTGTATCCCAATGAAAAGCTGATGATGAAGGTTGTTATATGATCTCATTCAGGTCACAGCCATGCAAGTGACCCCACATTCACATTGGACCCTACGTCACTGTGACAGTCACCAGAAACATCTCTCTTTTTTTTTTTCTTCCTTTTTTTTACAACTGACTATTCTTATTGCTATCTCGACTGTCCTCCAGTTCTGCCGGGGCAATCAGGGCTCGGGGCGAGTCCTGCCACTTGAAACCAGACTTCGTACAAGTGTACATTTGCTGAATACAGCTGGACACAATCAATTACAGCCCAAGGTCACTCTCCCCTCCAAATTTTGTCCCCCGACCCCACTTGCTTCTCAGGGACGGGGATCAAGTCCCAATGACCATCAACGCTACGGTTTTGGAGGGGAAAGTCTTGAGGCGTGGGATTTTCCCCAATGCAGGAACCAATGTGAATGCTGGGTATAATTTTCTCTGCTCTCCACAGTTAATTCAAGTCTACAGATTGAGAACAACATATACCACAGGAATAAGACCTTTATATTGAAGAGAAGCAGTAATAATAGTCTGTGGTGAACATATCTAACCCATATTGAGCTACTATGTTCACCAGTTGGCACAAATGTCTGGAAACTCCTTGCTAATGAATGTTCAGATTACCTAATGCTCTCAATCTCTTCATTGCATCACAAAGGCCTTCCCATATAAGCAAGTTCGGAGTTAGCTCATGGGCACATTGGTCCGAATGACCTTTCTTTTTTCTCAGTCGGTTAAGGGGCTCTTCACTCGTTTTCAGAGCGACATAATGCATAAGCTTTACGTAACGATTTACACATCTATGGTATTCATCAATCCTGCTTAAACAAAGAATGAACTCGCATAGACCAGATGACCAGAATGATCCGTCAATTAACACTTGGGAAAGCATCCATTTCATTATCTTACAATGAATGTAAGAACAACCTCTTTCTATCGATATTGCCAAATACCACTTTTGCTGTCAGGTGGATGTGCTGGCAAGCAGCATTTATAAGGATTACATGAATAATCATTATACATAATAATACATCACAGACGCTTATCCCAGTGACTTTAAAAACCAACGTGCCTGTTGGTCCGAATGACCTTTTTTCTGCTCATGCGCAGAGTGGAACTCCGAACTGGCTTATTGGAGTGAGGCACATAGTTATGCTCAAGTAGGATGGCTAAATTACAATTAGGTCAGCTGGGTGGTAGAAGGCTTAACAGTGCACCATATTCTCTCTTAGGTATGTATGTGGTTCTGAAAAGGGCCTACCAACTCTTGACATTTCGGCAAGCATCTTCTTGCCATTTCAAACATGCCTGCTGAAACATCAGGAGTGAGAAGGCCCTTTCAGGGCAACATAAAAACCCAAGGAAAGAATACGTGGTGCACCTATAAGCCATCTACCACTTAACGTTCTACTGCCACGGAAGCCTTCAAAGATTTCATACCATTAGGTCTGGTTTGACTGACTAATCATCTACTAGTAAATGCTCATGAAAAAAACAGAGCAAGTTAGAGCTTGGTATTTGGGCACATAGAGTTTTAGACATACCTGCTGGTATTCGACACATGGGAGTGATGCAGTCTCCATTAACTCTTCTACAGTCTCCAGCTCATGAAGGTAAAAGTTATGGATGGTCTTATCTTCCAGGAGTGCTACGAGCTTCTGCTTGACCACACTGACCAGATGTTCCTACAGAGGATTTAAAAGCCAGGCTGGGAATTTTTAAAAATGACGTCTTGACCCTTTCAGACAAGCAGTCAGCAGTTGCCCCTGTCCCAATGTCGATATCAATTAGCAATATTGATAAAGGTTTATGAGCAATAATATCATTGAGTATAAACTTTTACATTAACAAAAGAATGATTAAGATTAAAAAGAAATCAAAAGGATCTACTCATGGGAAATGAACAGTTATAAAAACAATAACTATGATGGATTCTGCAATTATGGCAAAGAGTTTTTTTAATGAATTTACATGTACCTCTTGTGAATTTTTCTGTTTTTACAACATTGTAAACAGTCTCCAGCCAATCACACAGGAAATATGACATGTGTACAATACAGATAGTTAAACAACACAAATAGCACTGCTTTAGAACAACTAAAATTATGCCAACCATTGTATGGTAGTCTTGTTTACTGTAATGGTACAATATGTAGCTATCAATAGATTGACTATGTAGTCCACTTCCATCAAGTTTTGGGCTCTTGCTAATTGCATGGAATAAAAGGATAAGTAATCTCATTAGTAACAGGGTTTTGATAGCTATAGAACAACTGATGATGAAATGTAGGGATGACAAAAAATGTCTCCATCAATTTGTAAAGGAAAGATCAAGGACCCTAGATGGAAATGAATGATGATGATGATGATGATCCACAGCATTTGTATGGTTCCATATATCTGTTTAAAAAGCATTCAAAGGCGTCGACTCCTCCAAGAGAGTTAGCAACTAAATGTCTGGTGAAAAATGTGAGTTCTGAGTGAGGCTTTGGAGTGCTCCAACTGTCAATTTCAAGGAGCAATGATGGGAGGAAGTTCCATAGGCAAGGAGCAATAGAGGAAAATGAATCAACTTCAATTTCACCTGGAACATGGGGCCCTTGATCCTCCCTTGACAAACTGAGGGAGACAATTTGTGACCCTAGATTGTACAGTTTCACGACTGGAAATGATTAACAGACAACTTCACCTACAACATATGTGTGGGATTAAGTGAATGCAGCAATAGTGGAAGACATCAGTGAAGTTTGAGGAAAATCAGAGCCATCCATTCCATAGTTCTGTATTTTTGAAGTTTCAGTGCTGCCACCAATGGATGAGAAGACTACAACAGTTTGTGACATCATTGCTGGACAACGATATAAATGTAATATTAAGAAAAACTCCACAACATTTCCTTTTTATGAAAAGTACACATTCCCTTGACTTGTTGCAGACACCTGTCAAGGGAAACATTGTTCCCCCTGCTTTCTGAAAGGAGTAAGTCCAGAGCTCTTTCATTTTGCCAGAAATATGAAAATATGTTGAATTCTGTTTATATCTTGTTCATATCATTGTCTTACACGTATATCACGAACTGTTGTAGTCTTCTCATGCAGCAATGGTGGCACTGAAACCTACAAAAATCATAAATTTTGAAAAAAAAATCCCATTTCTCTAAAATTTTCCCTTTTCTTTCTTCTAACATTGCTGCATTTACTCAATCCACATATAGAGATATTCTTTTTGGTAAAGTTGTCCTTTAACTCACAAAAGGAGAGAAAAGGAGATCATGTTGACAAACAGATAATATGAAAGAGAACAGTAGATTCATCCTTTTAAGTACAGTGTAGGCCTACCACACTGAAGGAGAGACTGGCAAAATTTTCTTTCATAAAATATGATAGACTCTTGCTGGAATGGCAAACTCCAATAGCAACAGCCAATTGGGAAGCTGGATTTTGAATTTGAATTTGAATTTGAATTTATTTGTTTCATTTCCATTATTGTTGTTTACATATTGACACATAATATTACAGTAATATATCAGCATGAATTGACAGAATGTAGGGTACTTATACAAACAGAAATGGGGTGACCCAACTAAAAGCATAGCTTGCAAAATTTGTAGGTCACCATGACTAGTAATATTAATAATTATGTATAGAGTAATTGAGAATATAACATATATACAGACTCCTGAAACATATTTACATAACTTGTACATATTTAGTAAACATGAATGAGAAAGAGAGGGAGAGAAGGAGAGAACAAGAGAAATAGAGGAAATAAAGTGAGAACCAAAGGAGGGAGCGAGGAGGAAGAAAAAGAAAGAAAGAAAGAAAGAGAAAAAATAAACAGTGGAATTAAAATGAATAGGAATTCCACATGAATAATATACCATGTAAAAGTTGATATAAGATTATCTTATAGGGTAAAAGTGTCCAGATGACTGGTATAGAATTATAAAGGCTAGTTACATCGTCACATATTTACTCAGAAGACTTAGTTTTAACCCGTTGAGGACGGTTTGATTTTGCTACAACACGCATTTCCCATAGACACCTGCCCGAGTATACTTGGGACTCATCTTCAACGGGTTAATTTGTATTTGAATGTTTTGAGGCTTGTGGTTTGTTGTTTCTTGTTGTTACCATGACAATTGCCATTCCAGCAAAGGGTTGCTATCGTATAAATTTTTGATGAAATGGGGCCCAGGACAAGTAGAGAGAAAAGAAAAGTATTCACCTCTCGCTTAAGGCCAAGTCTCTCCTCCTCTTCCATAGCCATCATCTTCTCCTGGACATCGGCTGATAACTGGAATGGGCGGTCATACACAGACTGGTAGAGGATTGGCAGCTCTTCCATCCGCTTCATCTCCATCTGGAATGTGGGGTCCCTGATCCTCCCTTTGGCAAATTCATGGAGACACAATTTGCGGCCCTTGAATAAATATTCCCTTTCAAGTTTGAAATGTGTGATTCACATTTCCGTCTTACCATAATATGAACTAGGATGTAATAATTGATGTTAATGTCCTCTTTATCAAGGGTAGTCTCTTTAGTGTTGCCACTGCTCTACCAGAGGGCCCTGCCATTATTATAACCCAGCATTGCCAGGTACTGTACCCACTAAATACACCTTGGTCAAGAGGGACATGGTGGTCAGAAACATCTTGTCCCAACAACGTGAGCACTGGGCAGGAATTGAATTCGGGTCCTCTGACTAGGAGTCAGGGGTCTTATCTACTATGCCACAGCACCCCCACTCAAATTGACTCAAATAATATCATAAGTCACTGAAAACATCTCGATTTAACCCACTGCAGATGGGTCCCGAGTATACTCGGGCAGGGGTCTATGGGAAATGCGTGCTGTAGCAAAATCAGTCCGCCCTCATGCAACAGGTTAAGCCTGTCAAATGTCAGCTACCAAAAGACCCACATTATTGCATAAAGTCATTCAGCGCATTAAGGTCCTTGATTCCAAATCTAAAACTTGATCAATATCTTACCCTTCTATTTCAGAAGGGCGGATGTGTTACTGGTTTAAAGTCTCACAATCACAGGAGTCTGTGCATTATCCCAGTGAGTTTTTATTATCGATAAACAGAGGATTTATCAGACCTTATAACCCAGAATAGAAGTGACAAGCAGACCAAACAATGTCACTGCCAATATGTATAAATAAAGATCCATGAAAGACAAACATCCGTGATGATGATTAAAGAAAAACACCCAGAGCATGACAACAAACAAATATCATGATATTCATGTCATCAACACTCATCTTCATATTCTATCATTAAGAATGGTACATCAGTTTACTGATCTTCTTTGGATCTACCACCTCAAAAGTACTCTTATGGCCTTACAAAGATGGAACCTCATATAGAAGCTGTTCCAACTTTCACCCTTTCTCCTCCCTCTGAAGTCTTTTCTCTCTTTTAATAAAGTAATCACAATTTCGGAAAATCAAACCAAATTTATCCACAGCCATGCAACATGCTGCTACTCCTCCAAAGTTTGACACTCAGAGTCAATATGGTTAGAATATCATTACCTCAGGCAAGGGAGGAGGATATGTTTTCGTTACCGTTGGTTTGACCGTGTGCAAAATAACTCAAAAAGGTGGGAACGGATTTAGATGAAACTTGCAGAAATGATTGAGAATGACACAAGGAACAAAATGATTAAATTTTGGTAGTGATCCGGAAACTTTTATGGATTTTATGAAGGATTTTCAATATTTTGGCAGGTAGGGTCAATGAACTTGGGAGTTCAGGCTGCGCATTTTTTAGGTTTTCATACGCGCACTTAAGTGCGTGCTCCAGTTTCTGCTACGGTGAGGCGCGCCATGCAGTAGAGGGTTTATGATGTAACAAAGGCTTCTATTTTGGGAAATCGGGTGATTTTTCAGCATGCATGCACATGGGTGGAAATCACTGATCACTATGGAAGAGTAAGATCATTGGTGGAAAGTCTGCTTGGCGGAGGTCTGCACTCTCAGAGTGCTTTTCTAGTTTTCTAATGTGATATGATCACATCACTCATTACTATAGCTGTTATATAAATGATAACATCAATAAATAATACAAACATTATTTAAAAAATGATAAACATATAAATTTCCTAGTATGAATATTAACACCACACAGTCTCTGTATATACTGAGCACAAAACAAAAACCACCAAAAAGTTTTTGTTGAAAATTCCAACAAGAAACTGACTGCCAGGAGCATTTGAGACACTCATACACATGTAATTCCCAAGATCTAGTGCCACTTTATCAAACTGCTCTATCTCTGTAAAGTTTTGAATTTTACACTATAGCACAAGTTTCTTAGATTAGACTGGTGTCTATTTTGAGTAATAAGCTGCAAGTTGTTGAGGGTAGAGATGTGGTATACCATGGAGACTCTTAAACAGCACTACAGAAGCATCTTGAACTTGAACTTACTAATGAAGCAATAACAATCCTAGAAGATTGTATTTTCTTGCCAAAATTCTCCATTTCAGAATTTTAAGTGAGTTACACTTTTATGCCAGAAGCAATACAACAACAACAACAACTAGATTAGGTAATGCAGACAGAACACAAAGTTGACATTCCCGGTTTGCCAGACACTTCCTTGTACAGGATAAACACATCTATACTTTTCAGCCGCTGAACTGATTGGCTGCGGGACACTTTCTCCCTTGCTGCCGACATAGAAATTATGTCATTAATATCATATTTGTTCTCTGAGTCACCGTCTCTTATTACTGCATAATACAGTCTCGAGAACAATCTTCCTTCCAACTTGAATTGTTCCAGTATGTCTAATGCAACTTTTAAAAAAGTTTATGACAATTTTGAAAATGACTGTTAGACTTTGATCTGTTGTAATAAAAGCTGAAAATGTAGTTTAAAAGCCATGAATCTGAAACACAGTAGGAAAACTAATTTGCATTGCACTGGCTAGAAAAAGGGTGCTCTATACGGTGTTGCTGCAATGTTCTTTAATATAGAGAACATGGTATGGTACGGAAAAAAAAAAGCAAAGTTTGCTACAAACTCTAAAACACATCCTGGCAAAGTAACTTTTAAAGGTTTATAATAATAACAATTCTGATCCATCAAGTGTGCCTTTTTCGAAAAATATGAAGGCATGAATACCAGCATACATGAAAAATGATTCTTACGAGCAGAACTTGAATCTTTGTGATAAAACTGTCACAGTACCTACTCTTGGTCCATTACTCACTATGTTCACATACACGAAACCTCATACACTCTACCCGCTCTATATACTTAATGTTAGTCATCTGTGATGGCGCCCTAACTCTAGTAGGCGTATGCGTGAATGACAAAAACCTTCAAGATTTTAAAACGTCGCTCCGTTCTGTACCTAATCTGTGGAATTAATCAGGTTACAATTATCGATAACAAAGTAAAAGGGATAAATCAGGCTAGAATTACTGATAACAGGTATGATGTATTCAGACACAACATTCCTTCACTAAGATGATTTCTAAAGAATGTGATGTCAACGGCTGAAACGTGCTTGTGTAGTTTTTTTTTTTTGATCAATCAAAGCACACTGTAATTGAAAGCCAGTATGCAACACTAGAGGTTAGTTTTGCAAGAGACAGTACTACGAGAATGCAAGTAAACTGCTTTACACATATCTCACAACAGTGAAAAAGGAAACTGAGTCTCTGTTTAAATGGCATCTCAAAACTGTGTGCCCCAAGGCTGACAAAACTAAAGATTGCCAATGTAGATTCCATCACACACACACACATACACACAATTACCATTATCTGTGACCATTTGAATCCATGGCTGTAGATTCAACTAAAGCACGGCACAACCAAGTGGTTTAGAAATGCCACATTCACTCTGATTTCTGTCACACACTCTTGTCTTTTTCACTGAGCGAGGAAGCTGTGCCACATACAACAAGAATGAAGCTCAAAGAATATTGTCCTTCATAAAGCTACATTCCAACACTTAGACAATGCTAATTCTAAGTTCCTTTCAGCAAACAGTCAAATTTGTTGATTCAAGTCATGATCGAGTTCACTCAACTGCAGTAATCTATGAAGAACACAGAAAGCTTCTCTTGGTGGCATCGGATTCGGGTTAAAAAGACACTACAATGATATCACTTTTAGTGTTTTATTTTGTATTTTTATCATCCATATCCTCAAAGGGAATGCAAACCCAAAGAGCAATGTGGATTGAGTGAACGCAGCAACATTAGAACAACACATCAGTGAAAGTTTGAGGAAAATCGGACAATCGATGCAAAGGTTATTAATTTTTGAAGTTTTGGTATTGGAACCGCTGGATGAGGAGACTACTAGAGGTTATGATGTATGAGTGGACAACAATACAAAGAAAATATAAAGGAAATTCAACATAAATCCAATTTTCTAGCATTATGAAAGAGCACTTGACTAACCGCTTTCAGAAAGCAGGGGGAATAATTGCTACCCTTAACATACAGTATGTCAGTACCAAGTTGATGGAATTTGTAATTTTCATGAAAAATGATTTTTTTTGTGTGTGGAATTTTCTTTATATTTTCTTTATATCGTTGTCCATTCATACGTCATAACCTCTAGTAGTCTCCTCATTCAGCGGTTCCAACACCAAAACTTTAAAAATTCATAACTTTTGCATCGATTTTCTTCAAACTTTCACTGATGTGTTCTAATATTGCTGCTTTCACTCAATCCACATGGCTCTTTGGGTTTGCGTTCCCTTTAAGGAGAAATATATAACAAGGATAAGTAGAACACTTGTAGCACTTGTAGAGGGCAGACCTCCACCAAGCAGCTCATTTCTGCCCATTACACACGTTTGGTCGCCAGGCAAAGTTAGCTGGTGATCAAAATACTGACGTGAATGAATTCCTTTTATTTCATGTGACCCATCACTATGAGAACTTGATGATGTTCATTTCCAGAGTTTTAGTATTCTCAAGTTCTCCAGATTCAAAGCTTTCTGACGATATGCACTTACTTAAGTTTTCCCACTTTATTGCCAAATTTCCACCACACAAATGACACATACACCTGCTTCTCAATGAACTTGATATTTGATAGTCTTTATGATAGGTTTTATGTTTTCTTGCAGTCCACCACGCCATAGAAGATTAGGCATTCCGACACTGTATGTCACTTCAAACAAGTGCATTTAAAGAACCAATGACAAGGTTTGTAATTCTAAACCTTCCGGGACTTTTAAACTCAGACAAGAAAGTAAAGATAATATCTGATGTTTAAATACTTTTACTAAAGTCACTCTTCTTGACATTACGGGTTTATGATTTAATCTTGATAACTTGGTGACTTATCACATATACATGACCATACATCACACATTAAAGCCAACAAAAAGCTATCAAGATCAACCTACCAGTTCATGCTCATAATATACACACTTTGATCAACAATGCTGATTTCCTTTTTCTAACATTTTCCAAACTTGGCATACTCCTTTAAAAATTCAAAGCTTCAGTTTGGCAGCCTAAAATGAAGTGAGAGTAGTGTGTTTTTAAAGTGTCTGTAGATCCATGCCTCTTCCATCTGATGTTTTTCTCCATTTTCTGCTCCTGAACTCAATGGTAGTGTACATGAAAATCACACAAGAGTTTTCCAATAGGTCTACAGCTAGCAATTTAGCATTGCTCCCCTTGGATAATCTACAAAAGGCTGCAACTAATGGGTAATCTAAGTTTTAGGATAATTTTCAAATCCTTGCGGTTGCTAAACAGATTCAGACTCCTAAACCTCTTCTGTGTATGATAGATGGTGAGTTAGGATACATTTCATTAGACCCTTTAACTTCAAAGCCCCTTTATAATAAAGTAACATTCCTAAAATTGGGATTTTCTATTACTTATTTCCACAAGTTAGGAATGCCTAATTTGATTACTGGTTATTCAACATCATCATCAAGCTTAGAGTCTCTTCCTTCAACATATGACCTAAATTATTATACAGATAGTGAATGGTCACGAGTGCAATGGTACGAGATTTCGCACGAGGTGAAAGATAGAGGCGCTCTATTCAACGAGGCGAAGCCGAGTTGAATAGTGCGCCTCATCTTTCACCGAGTGCGAAATCTCGTTCCATTGCACGGGTAAAGACCACACACTATTTGTTTTATACAACACCTCGAACGTCAACGAATTTGGTACTCACAGATTCTTGAATTTAGCACAGAAATGGCAACCATTTTCCGTGAAAGACAAATGAGTAGCCTCACAGTCGCAGTCACCGTGTATGTACATGTTAACGTGTACATAGGCGATACGAAGTTGTTTACAAAAAATAGTGACAAAAGTACGCGCTTAAAAGCGCGCGGCACATGTTTGTTTATTGTGACATCAGAGCGTGTGCAATAGAACATTCTGATCGAACCAAAATTGTACGCTGAGACAGCCAGAGCGTGTAATAGAACCTTTCACTAAATGTCACGTGATGGGCATTCGACCAATCAGATAGCTACATTCTAAATAGGTGTTGTATAAATACAAATATTCCATGTGGAATGTTTTTGTATTTTTCATGATGCAAAGTCATCTATATCCATTCTTTCAAATGCATGAAGATAATAGCTGAATAACACAAAACTCACATGGCACCATATGGAATGTTTGGGTTTCTAAATGCAATTAATTTTCAAGGAAACATGGGCATGTCATCTTAGCACATAGTTTGGTCAATTGATTAAGTCTTTATGCACCACTTTCACACACCCAACTCAGTAAATGTCATGCCAAGTTCGCATATTTTGCTCAAATGCACAAACCCGCCCAAACCAATTAATAAATCGCCAAATGCCACCTAACAATGTATGCTCAACTCGTGATCCCATTCCTCTCACATTTTCTTGTGTTGTGTGGTGACTGATTATCAAGCGGTGTTCCCTATTGGATTTCCAAGGAAATTCCAAGTTTCTGTCACTATTTGTGAGCAAAAGTCATGCCTGGACAAATGTAGCTATTTGTCACAACATTTATATCAAAGCAACACTTGGAATTTTCTCTACCACTCTGCTCCTTGCATGTCGAGTATAACAAAAATCTATAAAAAGTTATATGGAGATGAAAAACATTGTTTTCCCAAAGCATCATTGCAGGCTCACAATTAAGGTTGTTTCACAGCATGCTTATGATTCTGTAAAGGAAGGTATTGAAACTGGAAGTCATTGTCATTTGAATAACTTTGAGGGGTGCCACCACAGAAATTCTAATGGACATTAGTCATGCATGGATGAACGGCGGATACCAATGTCACAACAAAGGGGACAAATACAGTCAACAAACTTACGGAAGAAAGATGCTGACACTTCTATGTTTCCCCTAAAAGACTTGATCCTCCCCCTCACATGAATAAGGTCTCCAAGCTCAAAGGGTGTGACCATTTCCTCATCCGCCTCCATCCTTCTTGTCTGCAGGGATGCCACCAACTCACTCGCTGCATCCCCTTGAGGAAGAGAAATGCAGAGAATACTAAGAATAAGGGTATTACCTCTGAAAGTCCGCATTAAGTTCTCGAGATATCAGGTTTTGCTTTACTTGAAGGTCGCAAGTTATGGTCATGGCATAGATGTATGAGATTCTTCATTTTGGTATTGATTTCCATTCACTAAGATGGTGTTTGATACACCTATAGTGCTCAGCCATTTGATAGGATACAAGTGCTCCTTATTTTTCCATCGATAAGATACGGGTCATTCATGCGTGTTGTGAATTAAAATACATTCTATTCCCCAGTGAAATCAATGTCTGTCCAGAAAATATGGCCAAGAAAAACTGCTACTATCTTGATTTCAGTTTTGTTTTAAGCTGTGAAACTTTGACAGTAGGTAAAGAAAAGATTACCCTCCAAAGACAAAGTTCAAATGTTTGAGCTGGTCAACCAAAAACTACATATTTTGGTCCATTAAAGAGAATCCTAATGTGCGACTTTCTGTGGGTTTTGAGCTGGGTGGTCACATCACAATTTCAACTCGAGGTTGAGTCATCTCTGTGCTATACTCTGTGCCAGTTGAGCAAGGACGCCACCAAGGTTGGAATAGAGCATTTCCACAATAGGTCGCACAATGTTACTGCATCAATGCTCTTTGTAATTACTGTACTGATAGCATTGGTTGCACTGGCATTTCCAAATTACATATTTTGGTCCATTGCAAAGAATCCTAATGTGCGACTTATTGATGGTTTTGAGCTGGGTGGTCACATCACAATTTCAACTCGAGGTTGAGTCATCTCTGTGCTATACTTTGTGCCAGTTCAGCAAGGGCGCCACCAGGGTTGGAATAGAGCATTTCCACAATAGGTCGCCAAATGCTCCTGCATCCATGCTCTTTATTATTTCTGTACTGATAGCGTTGATGGCACTGGCATTTCTTTATGATTAATGTATTGCTCATCGTCAAGTGGAATTTGTGTTCTATATGACTAGACCTACCAAAATGAAAGACAACTCTTATTTTCAGCTCCACAGTTTTAACCAGGAGAGATTGTGGTTGTGCGTGTGTCTGTGAGTGCTTTGTTTTCTTAATAGGTAGGAAGTACCATATTTTACAGTGCACCAGCATTGCAATGTTGTATGTTATCGGTATCATATTCTGCCCACTTGTCTAAGGTTTGAAATCATGAGGCTTCAGGGCAGTCATAATTACAATTTTATCAGAACCAGTAGAGTGAATTTTACAAGTTAAGCCCATAGTCACCGTATCATGTCTATAATGAATGAAAAATGGAATAATACCCTCTCCAATTATGTTGCCACCAACACTGAGCAGAAGTTTTCATTTTGAACCATCACATACGTTTTGTTTTCCACTGATCAGGGTCTACATGCGTCAACTCAACAAACATTATCTGAATCATGAAGAATTGGTGGTAATACCATTGGTAACACAACATCTACTTGACGTTAAGCAACACATGAGTCATTAAGAAATGCCAGTGATATCACTGTGGCCACATTGATTACAAATACATGGACGCAGGAGCATTGTGCTACCTGTAGTGGAAATGCTCAAACTTGGTGGCGCCCTTGCTCAACTATCAAAAAGCAGAGCGCAGAGATGCCTCCACCTTAAGTTGAATTTTTGATTACCAGGCTAAAAACCCACAAAAAGTCCCAAATTACGACTTTCTGAAATGGACCAAAATATGTCATTTTGTTTTGTTTTCCACTGATCAGGGTCTACATGCATCAACTCAGGAAATATTACCTGATCCATGAAGAAGTAGCGGTAATTAGTAACACAACTTCTACTTGAATCTAAGCGATACATGAGTCATTATGAAATGCCAGTGCCATTACTGTCACCACAGTGATTACGAAGAGGGATGCAGGAGCATTGTGTGACCTACTGTGGAAATGCTCTAACCTTGGTGGCGCCCTTGCTCAACTGGCAAAAAGTATAGCACCAGGCTCAAAACCCACAAAAAGTCGCAAATTATGATTCTCTGTAATAGACCAAAATATGTTGTTTGGGTTGACAGACTCAGATTTTTAAAGTTTGCCTACTGAACAAAACTGAAATCAACATATCAGCAGTTTTTCTGGACCATATATGTTTTTGGAAAGACACGGCGTTGAATGAGAAATAGAATATTTTAATTGTACCTCTGCACAGCATGCACGAGTGAAACTTATCTCTAAATCCTCTTTTCTCCCTTTCTATGAAACTGCACCTCCTAACCCTTTTCTATTTAAAGGACAAGTTCACCTTCATTAACATAAGGATTGAGAGAATGTAGCAAAATTAGTAGAACATATCATTGAAAGTTTGAGGAAAAGCGGACAATCTGTTCAAAAGTTATGAATTTTTGACATTTTTGAGCAGTCACCGCTGGATGAGAAGACTACTGCAGGGTATGATGTCACATGCGTACAAAAATATAAGGAAAATATAAAGAGAATTTCACAAAATTTCATCTTTTGAAAAAAGTACACATTCCCTTGACTCGTTACTGACATATGTTATGGGTAATATTATTCCCATTGCCTTTAGAAAGAGGCAAGTCAGTTGCTCTTTTCTTATGCGAAAAAAGTAAAAATATGTTGAATTTTCTTTATATTTTCTTTATACTGTTGTACTCATATGACATCACGAGCCTTAGTAGTCAGCCTTAGTAGTCTCCTCATCCAGCAGTTCCAACACAAAAGTTTTAAAAATTCATAACTTTTGCATCGATAGTCTAATTTTCCTCAAACTTTCACTGATGTGTTCTACTTATATTGCTGCATTCTCTCAATCCTTATGTTAATGAACGTGAACTTGTCCTTTAAGTCACTCTTTGAATGGCTTAGGTCAGTCCAATTTGAACAAGTTATATCATTTTTATAAAGACTAGCACTTCCTCTTTTAACTCCTTGAGGAGAGAGTGATTTTGCTGCAACACACATTTCCCATAGACACTCGCCCAAGTATACTCTCAGGACTCGTCCTCAACAGGTTCTCAAGTAGAAAAGTGGAAATTAGTTTGGCATACTTTTTGTGGGTTTTGAGCTGGGCAGTCACATTTGATTTCTCAAACATTTAAGGGTGTGCTTGCAAATCTGTGTGAGCAAAGAAAACTGCAAAAGGCTCTCTGATACATGATGCTATAATGGGTATCATAATGAGTAGAATGCACAATTGAAAAGAGAGAAATAGACACCTGGTGTTACCGGGTGTGGCATCTCCCTGGTGACTGCATCTCTCTTTGGCTTCCAGCAGGTTGTCTGTATCACTCCAGTTCCATCATCAACTGCAGACAATTAGTAGTAGACAGCGCTCATTCTATTTTGGTCAAGCAACTAGTATGAACAAATTGGCTTTCAAATGCTAGAAAAAAAAGAATGACAATCTATTTGCCTCAGGATCTATCAATATTTCATAGAAAATAGTATAACACTCTGGGCACCACAGGGTTGGTAAAGAATACAATGTTGGAGGCAAATTTGATAGCAATGTCACTCTTTGTTTAAGGACGATGACGAGGAAAGAACTTCATGGAACCTTTGAATTCATGAACTAGAAAAGCACTCGGAGAGCACACAGACCTCCGGAGAGCACAGACCTCAGCCAAGCCAGAGCCAGCAACTCAAATTTCCCAAAATGGTAGCCTTTTGTTTATTGCATGACGCCTTAATTGCCTGAGCAAACACAGCTTGAACCCAAAGTTTGTTGACCTTATAAGCCAAAACATGACAAATCCTTCAAAAATCCATAAATATTCCTGGATCCCTACCAGATTGAATGAGGTGTTCCTTGTGTCAATATCAACCTTTTTATGCAAGTTTCATTTTAATCCATACACAAAAGTTTTGAGTTATTTTGCCAACAGACGATCAGCGTCGTTTATCACTTAACCTCCTTCCTTGGCGGAGATAACAATCTGGGTGTGCTTTGATCTTAACCTTTGGAAAGTGATTACAATCCACTATTGCGTTCCTGAACACTATGAGATTTTCTCTGAATTTGTATCTATAGCACACATACAAAATATGTTATGCATCCTCTGAAGACACAGTGATGACAGCAGCATTTATAATGTTAATCATCTTTCTGTGACTGAATCCATGCCCTATTAATATCCTAAAATCCCCATAGATATTCCATATATAATGATGCAGCAGTTTCCTGATTGAGGACAAGTTTTCTAAGGGGAGCTGTTACAATGAGAGAAGACCTGAAGATCACTTTGTACAAATCTGGTATCAGCATAACACCTCACACATACAAAAAAATGTTCATCATATACTATACCTAGAAAGTGATGTAGAAGGGCATCTTGTGAATCTCCTCCATCTATGACCCTAAAGAAATGAATCAACATTGGTACACCAACTGCTCTCTTCCTCACCAGGCTGCGCAAATTACTGAATACCCCATCAAGAAATGGCCATGTTGGCACATGAACTTTTCTCTTTCTTATCCTGCACAAATTACTGAATAGCACCCTCAAGAAATGACACAACATTGGCACATGAACTGTTCTCCTTCTAACCCTGCACAAATTCCTGAATACCCCTATCAATATCATTTTTTTCTTAATTAGGAATATAAGCATCACAACACTAACTCAATCTGCAACAGGCTGACATATATTACAATCTAGTGAAGGATAAGACATTAGAAATTTTAAAATGGCACAACTGACTATATGAGTTTAATCTGCAAATGTTGAGAAAGTGGTCTGAACTGCAGAACACTGCTTTGAATCTCTTTATGTGTAACAAACAGCTCAGTTTTCCAGTAGAATTCTCTAACAGGTTTGAGGCAAATGCAATTATTGCCATTCTGCATTATAATCCGTTTGAGTATATGAAATCAACAGAACCTCAGAGGTCATTTCACCCACTCAGGAAAATTCTATAGTGCATGACCACAATAAATCAAAATGAGCTTTCAATAAAAATTTGATAATTAGAAACTTACAACTATTTTTTTCTTATCTGCAAATAAGGTAATGGTAGCTGTGAACAGGAGCAGCTAATAGTTACTGAAACACAGTTTTAATTTCACAGATAAATTTCAGTGGTAATGATTATATGTGACCCTTATGAAGTAGTCTATTCCCATCAAGAGAAGGTTGTTTAAAACTAATCTAAGTGAATCCCTACGACAGATAAGTGAAAAATGGAAGTGACATCAGGCAAGCATTAAAACAACTTGTGCAGAGTCAGGAAAGAGAGTCATCCCGCATGGCTTCCAAATCATAACTACATTAAGGTGCTATATCAGATCTGCCAAGAAATAACTGGATAATGAGAATTCCAGTCAATTTCTAGGACACTTCTCTGGCTTTCAACATAAGTCTTTGAGAGATGGGTTGAGTGTGAAATAACTGGCAAATATTTCTGTTGTGGCTCTCCAAAACCTACTTGTTCTCTTTGCGCTATGCTAGAGAAAGTGACAAAGGAACCAACCTTGAATTTGAACCCAGCCATCACTCACAGATTAGCAAGAGCACCATTCTATCAACTGAGCTGAAGTTAGTTCATGAGAAGTGATCATGACTTTTGAACAAAGACCAAATCACTCCACATCTAGGCTTTTCCTTTGGTCCACATCAACATGTGTCACCAACCAATTGTTTTGAAATGATACAACTTTCCCATACTTGTGTAGGACCCTGTTTTTAAACTTGAAAGCAGATAAATCAAAGTTGTAGCCAACTGGACTTTCTGCTTTAAAATTCAGAAATTATGAAACTTGGTACTGCAGAACTGCACAAAATGCTTACAACCGGATCCAGCAGCCTTCTTAGATAAAGTCAATTACCCACTGTTTTGTGCTGGCACCTAGTTGGAGCCAACTGGAACCAACAGATCATTTCCAATCAAGATCAACTAACAGCACATCACCAACAGCAAACCACTGAATTTGTCAACAACTATTTCCAACTTAAACCAATTTTCTACCTGCTGTCTTTATACACAATCTGCTGTTGACATCTGTACTAGACAAAGCTTGCTTTTCAGGAGAAAGCGACAGTACTAGTTACAGACTGTTCTAAAGTGGAACCAATTACCAAAATGGTTCCAAGGAAATCTGGAAAAAGCATTGCTTTTCAGTAACAGATCACCTTGTGTTCATCTGGGAATAGGTCTTCAAGGTAATCGTAAGACTCATTGATTCTCCTCAACTTACCAGCATAATGGAAGAACTTCTCTCTCTCTGCCACACTCACGACAAGACCCATGATGTCCACGCGGTAGATAGGATGATTCTTGTATGCATAGGCATCTAAAAGACACAAACTTTGGTAACTAAGTACAATTGATGTTTATGGCACTGACAACATCATTTATCAAATGCATCATTTAACATGATACTGTTCATCTTTTTTTTTGTATTCTAGCCACAAAAATCAGAAATTCCCATTATATAGCAAAGAAAGAAAAAAATTCTTTACAACATCACCTCACAAACATTTAACCTTAAGCCAGAAAGATTGCTGAAAACTTGACCAACAACAAAGACAGGCAGACCTAATTCCCAGCATGAGCCACCATGGGAGTTTATAATTATTTAAATCAACTTTATGAGCTACATTGTAAATGTTCCATTTGTCTCATATAGTATCTATTTCAAGTGCCTAGGTTCCCAAAGAAGTAATCATACGATGGATCTTCTGTTACTGAGAGCGATCATTAACACATTAGCACGATGTCTGCACCCTGTCAGAGGAAGCCAGTCAACATCTGATCCAACAACTTAATTCCACTGACTCACATGGACAGAGTATGCCACATACTAAATTCCTCTGGGCCCCATTTTATCAAAAGATATAATCAATCATAAATTTCCTTTAACACACAGGCTGCCATAGACTTATGATAGAAATCAACTGTATAATCAATTATAACTCTTCATAAAACAGGGCCCTAGAGGTACAGCATTCTGCATGCAAAGGATTTATGCTGATTCTCAAGAAATATCTCAAACTACCAGCAGTTATGTTCATCAAGTATATGAACTGGAATCTACAATCTATGTCATGAAAGATAATTTCAAGGAAACAGTAGCAAATAATGCCTCCGGCACCACTTCGTGGTGGAGGCATAAAAAGAGAGAACTCTTTGGAGGAATCATTATCTTGACAGATAAATATCAAAAAATCATTGCAATGTCCTCTGTCTCAAAACACTGTCCCTCTGGACTCTACAATTCATCCAACTTTGATCTTTTAACACCTTGAAGATCTATGGGATATCTAATTGAAATATGTGTTAAATGTTAATTCTGCTTACTTCTTCTTCTTCTGGTAGTCCTGTCCTTCAAGTTTGAAGATAACTACCGGCATGGCATGATCATGATACAATGTGGACCAATATTTTTGCCTCACTGTTACTGCGTGCTATGCACAAACAACACAAGATTAATCTATATTTAGTTTGTTTTTCCCCTTGATGAGAGAGAGCCAATAGGCATGCTTTTGCAGTATGGAATGCAAGAGTGTGGAAATTCCAAAGGACGTGGAAATGTGAATCTTGTCTAAGGACTGCACAGACCAGCTGGAAAAGTTTTCTCTGTTTTATTCAATTTTTACAATGGCCAATCTTCTCTGGTCTTCATCTTGACTGTTCTACCTGAACATGTATGTACGATCCTCTGGATCACAAGAACAGGAGTAAGTCACCAGATAGGAATATTTAGGTAAAGTAAGATTCTGAAAGAGGAGAATCTTAAATTTTTTTTATCAATACAACTCAAAAAATTGCATTTTTGTCACGCACTGAGATATATTACAGATTATCCAACCTGCTGCTTCTTAAGCCCCTTTTACACTTTCACGGATTACTACACGGATGACCACGGATCGTCATCCGTGGTGATCCGGCATGCAAAATATCGATTTTCCTCTCAATGCCGGTGTGAATACGATGCCAACTGGATGTCTACACGGACAAGTACTGATGCTACAAGGACAAGTACGGTGCCTACACGGACAGACAAGAAACGAACGCGGACCACAGCGGAAACGATACGGAGCTAACACGGCCATATCAAGGAAGAGCACGGATGCAACTTGGTCCCTTCGCGGTCTTTACACGGATATCTCAAAAATGTTGACAGATAACATTTACTTTTGCTTTTGATACTTTATCATTCTCAGGCAACATGCCTCCAGCGCTAATAACAAGCACATCAGAAAATCTACAGCAGCCATGCCTCGGCTTGTCGACGTCAATCAAATCTCTTTGTTGCAAACTCTCATTTTGCGGGAACATCATCACATAAACAAAGCAAAGCAAAGCAAAACAAAACAAAACAAAACAAATCAAAATGCACACACATACACAAAAAAAGATCAAGGAAATGTGTGGGTCACTGAAGGTTTTCGTGCGACCATTATAAGAACAGAGTATGAGGGGTTGCTGGCTGTACTGATGAGGGAAGATGTGAGCAAATTTAATGGACTTCATGAGCTTGTATTTACAAAATACACGAATTTTTCATCCCGGATGGAGCCGATGCTAGTACGGACGTCCCGATGTCTTCACGGATTGTCCCGGAATGAGTACGGAGGCAACACGGAATAGCCGGTGCCTGCAAGGAAGGAATACGGAAGCAACACGGAGTAGACGGTGCCAACAAGGAAGAGTTCGTATTGATTTTCGTCCGTGATGTCCGGGATGAAAAATTAAGCAAGCTTAATTTTTTCCGCGGACATACCGGATGATCAAGGATAATGCCGGATGACTTCATGGAGTCAACACGGTCATGCCGGAAACAGTACGGATAATCCCGGATCGACGATCCGTGGTCATCCGTGATGCGATCCGTGAAAGTGTAAAAGGGGCTTTAGCGGAGTGGTTCTGAAATAAGAAAATCATTAAAGTGTGACAAATCACCTGTAATTGTAAATGCAATGAAATGGGGGTTGAAAACTCCATAGTGACCAATGTGAAGGGATTATCAGATTAATCTAAAAGTTGGCGAAATCATTGGCGATGAATGTATTCTTTCATGATCATGTTGAGGTATCAAAGCTAGCGATGATAGTTGTAAGGTTTTCTATACAGTTTCCATGCACACTGTCATGTAGCCTAAAGTGCCTCTGGGTGGACATGCCTGAAATCAACTTGAGGCAGAAATAATTTGCATGGTCTACAAAAACAAAAATACCACTTAAAACCAGTTTAAGACTTGAATCTTTGATTCTATCATAAAGGTTTATTCCTTCACAACATATCAAAACAATAACAATAACAACAACCCAACAAACTTGTTGACCCAACACAAAAATTTTCAGGGCTAGTGGAAGTAAACTGTATGACTTTTCTGAGGATTTTTCTGAATTTCTTGCTAAATTGACAGAAACAAGACTTGACAACATAAGATGTTGTTGTTGTTTTAAAGAAGAATGAGAAAGGGAGAAAAATTGAGGCCCATAAGATGGACAGCAAAGTTTCACGCTTAGACTGGAACAGTTGAGTATAAACTACATGGAAGGTAAGTGATGCACATCTGTAGGTGGAAGAGCACAAGCCCAAACCTCAAGTTTTCTTGGCCAATCTGACAAATTCATTACCTGTCTGCTCCTCTCCTTTTCTTAATGAACTCAATTATACCCAAACACCGAAGCCCACTTTGTAGAGCAGGTTTGCGACTGTGAGTTACGATGCACACTTGTATGTTGTGGCTACTTTGTGAGTGTTCAGTAAAGGAAACAATAATGATGATGAACAGCATTTATCTAGTGCCACTTATCTGTAGAACATTCACAGGCAACCGGTTCCCACAGTATGTCACATATTCACAAAGTTACTAAATATTCACAAAAATGAGTCATCCTTGCGACTTAATCAGTGGGGAGGTGACTGCAGTTATTGCAATAATAATGATAGCAAAACCATCTAGATGAAGTTTATTTGAAGTTCCACTTTAAAATAGCAGCTGTCAAAGTTACATTTATTTTCCCCAATGAACTGAATGCTGCTAAGAAGCTAACAGGAATCATATTATTTGGACAAAATAATGATTTACATGTACTCCTTTAAAGTATGCTACTACAAATTACCATTAAGATTTACATACACCTGCTACAACCATACAGTTGTTCAACTGCATGTTGAGGAAAAACATTACTTTTTATTTGTGATCATCGTTTCCACAAAGTGTTCACCAAATAGCATATGGGCCTATGACCTATCATCATCATACCTTGATGAAGTCATGGACATAAATGTCATGAAAATGGCAAAGTAAGGTGATAAGGCAAGAGAATAGGAAATTTGACATTTGTTCCAAGAAGTTTGACACTTTACCAAAGACCAGTCGGAATTTCAAAGTCTAGAGTATTTTGAAATTGGAAGCTTTCATTTTTCATGAAGTATATTACTACATGGTATACATGTATATTGAATCAAACCAGTGAGTTTAAATGTCTAATCATATTTCAAACACTTGATAGGAGCTTATAACTTTGACACAGATCTTGCTAAAAACTGTAAATTATGGTAGCAGCCCTTTAATTACTATACATTGGTTTGTCGTAGATTTAGAAATAACTTTTAAAAATTACATATCATTGGATCACTGGACCAAGATGTGAAAATCAGTGTTCTGCAGCTCTATCAGGATTTTGTAGTGACAGACTGCACATAGTACTCCTTCAACTGGTGTTGCTGAATATATTCTACAGAGCACTGGAAAAATTGGCCTAAAACTGCTTGAGGACACATTGGACTGTGGATTCTTTGAAGGAGCTTTGGAACACAAGTCCCAGGTACTACAGCAAGAAATGAATTCTGACATTTATCAGGGCACTTGCTGGTCTGACCCTTGATTGACCCCACTGAAGCCTGGTAAAGGCCAACTCCCACAGAGCTTGAGGTCACAGCAGAACAATCTTTTGTAGTACAAACAAAGTCAACCTGCCTGCCTACCTACTGGTGCAGCTCTATATTTTATTTATTGTACTCCATACCATAATTCCACTGAAAGGAAGCAGAAGCAAATATATACCATACATCTCTTTTTTAAAGTGAGGTATCTCACAATTATTGACATTCAATTTTGAAACCATGTACATTTGTATTTACCCAATCAACAACCACTCCTTTGCGGGAGCCACAAGTTTGCATCCTGTGCAAATTAAATGGAGATGCCACAATCTCCTACACAGGGCTGCACACTAACCCATTTTTTCCCTACTGGTCCAACCTGTCTGTCTGACCAGAAGGCACCCAGTTTTTCCATGTTTTACTGGTTAATTCCTGAAAAAGTTACTGGTCCAACAGTGATTTTTACTGGTCAGGGACCGTCGGACCAGTGCCAGTGTGCAGCCTTGTCCTAGGTAACAGGTCAAACACTTGTTTCATAACCTTTACCCAGATGGCCCAAAATAAGATTAAATACTGCCAATCTATTGAACCATTGCCATTCTAGCACAAAAGTATCAAACCTTTAGCAGACAGGCATTCATTGTGGCATTAAAAATCTATGTAAACTGCTTTACAGACTCTTGCTACCATATCCATTTGAGGTACACACACACACACACACACACACACACACACATACACAAAATTGCATTAGAGAGATAAACTTACTCATCCTTTACGTCAGCAGTTCAGTTTCATTGCAGATATATGAAACACAAACAGTAGGTCCTATAAGATGAAATATATATGGCCAAGCTCTCGCCACAGGACAACAAGCTTGCTGCAAACATAACTGTGGAAGCATGTAACCAGAGTAGAAATATCTGTACACTCTGGCAAGCATCTTCTATTGAAAACATATAAAAACATGCAAAGCATCAAAAACAATGAAACATGAATGAATAACCTCGAAAATAATAGCCATGATACAACCTTGCAACTCTTCTTTGCAAATGGGAGCTATCAGAGCTAGATGATTCAGAAAGAAATTCCTACAAATCTTACACCCACAAAAAGTGTGAAGGATTAGTGTCTGCAGATTTCATTTGAGCCACTAACCCCGTCTTCAGATAATAATTAAATGCTCTTTTCCATGAACAAAGTGGAAATTGTTTACTTTGTCAATTGCATCCTACAACTCATTTCTTTGAAATCTTCTCATAAATATTGTGCACCTCCAATTCTGAATTTCGCCAAGAAAAAGAACAACCTCACAAAACTCATGATATAGATGTTACAAGAAGGACTGACTTTGATAGCAAGCAGGCTATCTTGACTAAAAATCAATTCCAAAGTTACTTGGCAGCCCATACAAGTAACTGACGTAAGCATACAGAAGAGGTCCCTGAATGTTTTGGTGACTTTGCTCTGCTACAGCATGTATTCTAAATTCTGATCACTCAAGACAACACATGCAGTCAGGCATCACTTGAAGAGAGAGACTCTGGCAAAATAAGGGGATATCTACCACATGACCTCTGGCAAAGTTTTGCTGTCCCTCGAATGCAGTCAAACTTGCATCCGAACGGCGCCATTATCGCCCAGTTCAATGCTGTCCTTTTCAGTGATATTCTTTTGCATATTACAGTGAGATCTGGAAACGATCATAATAATTCTGAGTGAAGTTAATCTCCCAAAAAATTGACTGTATGATTATGACATTGCCTATGGAGTGAAACAAATCATACTGCCACATGTTTTCTTTGCCACTATCCAACTCTGTCTGCTCATCAAGTTCAGCGTCCATGCATACATCAACGTCTGTGTTTACATTTAGTAATAAGCAGGATTATTTGTTTGTCTGTCATTTGTATTGTGGTATTTTGCAAAAGCATCACAGCTGTAACTGCTCAGTTGTCACCCTTATGATAGAAAATAATCACCAAGAAATGTTTATTGTGAGTCATATTTGCATTAACATGATCAAAAAATAAATGAGACGAAATGAAGCCAAATAATAATGGTAAAATTAAATTTTATCATTTACAGACAGCATTGAATAAGAACAAGCACCTCGTCCATGAAGAAAACATTCTTCAATATTGACATTATCTGTTGAATTAGTATGTAAAAATGACATGTGGTGTAAAAGGAAAATGAAACATTGAAATTTAGTCGTGCATATTGAGTCTGTAAGCAGATTGGAATGTGGACAAGGAAACAGCAATAAAATGGAGAAGGGGAAAACCGTGTCAACTTCCCCATCAATCCAGTTCTGAGAAATCTGTAGTAATCAATATCACGAATGCAGAGAAATCTGTATTATGGCTTCTTTATTCAGTTTGCAGACAAGCTTTCTTAAAGACATTGTACAACTTACACAATGTACGGTAATGGACAAAAGCTTTTCATACTTTGCTCTGAGAATTCAGTTTACCTGGTACCTTTTGGGCCTCTTTGTAGATTTTGACAATACGCATATCTTAGTGATATTTTTGTTGTAAGGGAGCATGGCTTATCTTTATTTTTCTAAGTATAATTTCATGCATGTTCACACTTACTGTGGCATTCTTTCATCAGTTTACAAAATATGAAATGGCTATCTAAATGCAAAGTACATTGTACTTGAAAACAAAATGCTAGTTCTACATCACTGCAAACATAAGAATTAAAAGGTGGGTGATAACATACTCAAACCCTCAGGTAAAATCAAAATGTCACATCATAAATAATCACTGACAGTTTTAATCAAAAAGAAAAGAAGTAAAAACCAAGTCAGTTGTAACAAGTGATATCATTTTTTTTTCTTAGATGTTACAGGGCTGAGGGTGGCAGCATTCTTTTTCAGGCCCTTCTAGTGTGCAGTGCCTTTTGCTGAATGTGGTGTTGGTATTTACAATGTGTACTCAATGCTCATGAAATAATAGTTTAAACCACTACTACATTTATCATTTACAGGAGTATGAAGGCATGAAATGCTTGAGATGATTTCATGAATATTTGTAAAAGAATGATATGGTGACAAACTTTACTGTTATGTGTTCTACTAATATGGCGGTACACCCTCAATTCAAATTTATTTGGGTTTCATTTTCCTGTAAGTGTGGTTTGTTGCTCTTATGTAATTGCTTTTTTTTCCCTAAGTACTACTAGATAATCAGTACACTCATTCATTACTAACTTTTGCTACCTCATTTCCTTTGATAAATGACTGAAGTGGCTAAGAAATTATTCTGATCTGTTGAAGCAAATAGAAACATTATGTATCTTAGAAGTTATAAATGTTATATCAGATATCACCAATGTATATATGTGACACTGCACCTCAAAACAAACAAAAAGTCGCCAGACATAAATCTTTAGTTAAGACCATATTCTGAAAGAGCAGATTTTAAGCTTTAAAATGATGTATAACTCAAATCAAATGGACTCTCCTAACCTATCTAAATATTGGAAAGAAAGCACAAACTCGGGAAAAGTGTGAACTGAGAAAAGAGGCTCTGAAGTGCAGTGTCTATTCAAGCGCTTAATCTTTACCAAACTGTGCTGGCTGTGCGATGAATGGGACAAAAACAGGAAGTAAACCACCAGAGTAACAACAATGAAGGGATTATCAGATTAAACTGAAATTAAGCATGCCTCATTAACACATTCTCTCCATAATCAATGCCAACTTTCAAAGCAGTAGCACTATCCTTTCAAAAGTTATTAGAGTTGAAAGTGAAGAGTGTGGACAAGGTTTTTCAGAAATGAAAAAGGGATTCTAAAGACACACATAATCACACTATTCTACCAAAAATGTTTGAGATAAACTGCTAAAAAACACACTTTCCTGCCCATTTTATGATACCAAATTTTAGCATAATGTAAAAGAAGACCCGCTCTTTCAGATAATATGAAAAAGTCAAGTTCGGCTAGGTTGACCCATTTCACTTATTTTCAGTCCTCACGCAAAACCAGTGTGTGCGACTTTATGTTCGTTTTGAGGTGCAGAGTCACATATGTAATGTGAAAACAAGTACTTCAACTAGATTATATGACAACTTTATACATAAAGGTTTTCAGTTCAGAACATTCAGTGATTCTGCATGAATAGATTATTACACTTCCTTTGCTTCAGAGGCACTACATAATATCATACAATTTACAAATTTTATCTCCACCTTTTTCATGTTGATCACAGAGAATGTGGTTGTCAAATATCAAACAAAAAATTCTGAAGGATTTCAAGATAAAAAAACATATACATTTCAACATCACAATTGGTCTCCATAACTCGTGATAAATGAACAGACCCTATGGAAAATTTTCATTCATAAATACTAATGCTTTATGTAAAACAAACAAGAACACTGGTATTAAAGGACAAGTTCACCTTCATTAACATAAGGATTGAGAGAATGTAGCAATATTTGTAGAACACATCATTGAAAGTTTGAGGAAAATCGGACAATCCGCTCAAAAGTTTTGAAATTTTTGAAGTTTTGTGCAGTCACCGCTGGATGAGAAGACTACTGCAGTGTATGATGTCACATGCGTACAACAATATAGGGAAAGTGTAAAGAGAATTTCACAAAATTTCATCTTTTGAAAAAAGTACACATTCCCTTGACTCGTTACATGACATACATGTATGTTATGGGTAATATTATTCCCATCGCCTTTAGAAAGAGGCAAGTCAAGTGCTCTTTTATTATGCGAAAAAAGTGAAAATATGTTGAATTTTCTTTACATTTTCTTTATACTGTTGTACTCATATGACATCACGAGTCTTAGTAGTCTCCTCATCCGGCGGTTCCAACACAAAAATTTTAAAAATTCATAACTTTTGCATCGATTGTCCGATTTTCCTCAAACTTTCACTGATGTGTTCTACTAATATTGCTGCATTCTCTCAATCCTTATGTTTATGAAGGTGAACTTGTCCTTTAATTTACAGCACGTAAGAAGTTGAAATCTCTCGTTTCACCTTTTTTCCTATCCAAATGTTGTAAGCCTGAAACAGTTTGAATTACACAAAATTCCAAATCTTTCTGAGCACTTCCTATCTGAACTTGTCCAACATGAATGTCTGATGTAAAGTTATCAAGAAAGAAAGAAATTCTAGTACTGCCAAAATGTCTGACCTAAAGTTATCAAGAAAGAAAACAATTCCATTACTGCTGAATGATGATAATACACCAGACCAACTGTCCCAGAGCAGTAAAGATCACTGCTGGGCCAGTAACTTTTCAGGAATTGCCAAATTTACTGGTGTGACATGACCAGTAAAATAATAATAATAATAATAATGATAATAATAATAATAATAATAATAATAATAATAATAATAATAATAATAATAATAATAATAATAATAATAATAATAATAATAATAACAATAGTAATAACATTGCTGGGGCCTGCTGAAAAAACTAAGAACAGGACCAGTAAATTTTAGGTAAGGTTCAGTAAAAAAAGGGGGAAACCTGGGTATTTAGTGGTGTAACAGAACAGGCCGGACCAGTTAAAAAAAGAAAGAAAGAACAAAAAAAAAAAAAGGTTAGTGTGCAGCCCTTGATAACATCAAAATAAATCCAAAAATATTCTCACAAAGTTCTCCTTACGCCTACACAAAAGATTAATCTTAGTAGATAAACACTTCATGATCTTAAACCTCTGACGAGTAACAACTTTGACATGATTATATTCTTCATGTATGAAGATATGTAATTTCAGTGCTTTTGTCCTCAAATTTTCAAACACTTAGTCTGAATTTATGCATTTCCCCCCTGATCTTTTGCATGCTCCACTGCATTGAAAATTTCAAGGCTGGTTTTCAAAAGCAGTGTCTTATCTGGTGGCCAGCTTTGTCTCCCCCCCCCCTTTTTTTTTCCTTGTAAGATCTTGGAAAAGAATTTTTCATTGTACAATGCATACCATCACTGGAAAGCTCAGGTTCTGAAAAATTTCACAGGAAAGCAAAATATACCAATAAAAGTAACAGAAAATATACTACGTATCATGGTCGTAGTTTCATAATACTGAAGAGATTTCTCAGTGAATATTTTGGGTTCAAATATCAAAAAAATCGGAGTATACTGTGGTAATGACTTCATCATGTCATACTGCAAGTATGTACATAGTAGAGAGAAATGAAACAATTTTGTGCTTTAAATCCAGCAGTTTCCAATCATGTTAGGTGAAATCCTTTTTTTTTTTACCTGAAGTGGACATGAAAAACATGACATGAAAAATATCATTAATTGTGAGAATGGGCACATACTAAAAATTTGCAAGACTACACTGTATCAAATTTTCAATTGTTGTCCAATGGCAAGTGCTGATCCAAAACATTCTCATAAATATAAAAATTTTGGGATGCATGTTTATTGTTTATCACAATATATCATATCATTTAACATTCATGATCCTTGGTGTCCACCTCTTAAAGGACAAGTTCACCTTCATTAACATAAGGATTGAGAGAATGTAGCAATATTAGTAGAACACACCATTGAAAGTTTGAGGAAAATCGGACAATCCATTCAAAAGTTATGAATTTTTGAAGTTTTTGTGCAGTCACCGCTGGATGAGAAGACTACTGCAGTGTATGATGTCACATGCGTACAACAATATAAGGAAAATATAAAGAGAATTTCACAAAATTTCATCTTTTGAGAAAGTATACATTCCCTTGACTCGTTACCGACATATGTTATGGGTTCCGGTAATATTATTCCCATTGCCTTTAGAAAGAGGCAAGCCAAGTGCTCTTTTATTATGCGAAAAAAGTGAAAATATGTTGAATTTTCTTTACATTTTCTTCATACTGTTGTACTCATATGACATCACGAGCCTTAGTAGTCTCCTCATTCAGCGGTTACAACACAAAAGTTTTAAAAATTCCTAACTTATGCATCGATTGTCCAATTTTCCTAAAACTTTCAGTGATGTGTTCTACTAATGTTGCTGCATTCTCTTAATCCTTATGTTTATGAAGGTGAACTTGTTCTTTAATGAATGTTACATTTAGTATACTTCTACATGATGGACATAATTCATACATTTGTTGTTGTAGTTTTAAAGTTTGTATCTTGAGAGGACTCCACAATACAAATTAAATTCAGAAGAAGGTTGAAAAGCAAGAAGTACAGGGCACATTTGAAATTCTAAAATTTCTTTGGTGTCTACCACTCAAATATGAAATTTGTTCTCCCTTCACAGCAAATACACATTAAATCTATAATAAGTATTTTTTTTTTGTATTACATGGCATTATTCAAAAGACATTCTTTTTTTAGCACTAATATCACACTTTCACAGCTCAGTACTGCAAAATTACCCACATCATACACATTACTTTTATTATACATGTCAAAAAAATTAAAGAATCATTAGCAAAACAAAAAATGTGGCCCTGGATAGTCCTTACTTCCTGAGGCAGTGAGTTGTTGTGATACTGTCTATTTCACTGAATCTTACAGGACAAAACAAATGATTGAAAGAGTGTTAGAGATACAAAAAATATCTGCAGTTTTGGCAGTTTATAATTAACTTTAAGCACAATGATAATAATTATGATAACTGGTAATAATGACAATGATCTTCCTGGACAAAATGTATGATTAATAGAGTGTTACACATACAGGAAATGTCTGCACTTTTCGTATTTTATAATAATCATAATGACGATGATATCAACCATGATAAATGGTAATAATGATAATAGAAAAATGACAATAACAGTGTAAAAGTACATATATTTGTAATGTGTCATATCCCTCAAATGTGTGCTGTGAATCTCCTGCTGCATGGGAGGAATCAGTCTAATTTTAGTCCAAACAGAAATGTTTCTAGACATTACATGTTGCGGTGTAATCACATCACAACTCTTGTTGTTTGGCTTTATATGAACCGAAAATCAAATGAAGTATTTTCGACATTCAGTGTTATCCTACCACTCAACCATGTAAATCTTCAGCTCTTGGGGGTTTTTTTTTATTTTTTTATTTGCTTCATATGAAAAGCTTAAAACAAACTAGGACGTCTACAGAATGTGCAATGCAATTTCTCTTCTTGGGCCCATTATAAATCTACGAGGAGACAATTACAAGGGAATACAAAAGAGGCATTTAAGATTCATAGGGAAATCTTAATTCATTAAATACTCGGTACAGCCATGAAAGACTGTCATCAAATAATAAAAGAAATTATCATTTCAAATCACCTAGAGCAGCAGAAAGGATTACAATTTTGATTACATAATTTCTTCAATTCTCTTGAAGAAATCAACATTAATGCTTACATGCCACAAGAAAAAGAGTTTATGGGTGTTCTTCTTCAATTGGACAGACTCTGCTGCGAGTTATTTTAACTTTTCATTTAAATATTTAATATGCTGTAAAGTTTGGGTAAAAGGGTGCTGCAGGAAAATTCCAAGTTTACCAATATTTGCACTGTAAATCATTATTCTGACACACCTTTATGCAAAATAAGTGTTTGTGTCGCACAAATTCCCATAAATAATAATTTTTACATCATTAGGCCAATGCAACCTCCATAATAATCTATCGAGACCACATGATTGACCTTTTTCTCCCCAACGTTCAACTTTGTTCCACTCTAATTTTGTCCATTAAACATTCAAATACTCGTGGTCACAGCTTCTTGAAAGCACGATATTTCAGTGAAAGATATAGCCCATAATTCCAGTCCAGGCTTTCATAGCTTTCAACGAGGTGATGGCACCGATATACATTAGCAGCCCGTCCAGTAACGATCCCACCACTGTAACAAGCAACGTAGCCACACACGCACGCACACAATGTTGACATTTTGTTGGGCCCCGGGAAAAGACTATGCCTTGACATTTCGGCACACATTTCTTCATATTTCCGTCGGGAAAGACTATGATTGAAAAAGACAAGTTATTATCAATTACCTATACATATTCCTCCTATATCACAGATGAGTATGATCTTGTTAATTTCTATGGTAGAGGGTGCATTCCCCACTTTGGGCCAATCATGTCTCGTCCTCACGTTTTGGACGAAGGGGAAACACCATTTATATGATTCGTCCTTACCAGCTGGGCCCGTGGCATAGGCGTTCATGTGCAGAATATCGTCGATATACAACCGGGCATACGATTTGTACACGGGGTCCATACTCCAAAGTTCGCGCGGAATAAACTTGTACTCATCTTCATGCGACATTCTCCCCGTCAACCCGTTGCATACGTGAAGAATTTTCAGTCAAAAGTCATCTGGACTCCCAGAAAGAGAAGTTATATACTCCGCATGCATACAGACTTTGCTAGAATACCTGCAGCACACATGCAAGGTATGAATAACAACCCATTTGTCCACCTGGACGATTGTTACGTCATACACCTCAAAAAAGAGCCACTCAAGCGATAGCTAGCACCCCTGGTAGACCCAAGTACTGGTATTCACTGCTTTCGACGTCCCCAGATATGTGCCTATCCAGGGTGTTAGTCTTTAGTTCATACACGGTCTTGAACCTTTCTTCAACTGTGCCCTTATACCAATCGAAAGTTTGAAACATTCATCCAGTAACTGGATGCCCTCGAATCATACTGAAGAAGGGAGATAACACTCAATACCTATGCAACAATATAATTTCACGAATATGTATATCTTAAAGTACCTAACAAAGCCTAGAATTCAGGCTAACTGTAATGGCTGGATAAACAGCACGCTGAGCATGCGCACTTCTGCCCCAGGTCCGGCCTGTTAATATGCATTTCTTGGGTCAATTGGACTATAACCATCAGTGTCGTACTTTGCGTGTTCCCAATAAATGTTCAGGAATGAGCTTAGTGATTTACAAATACCCAGTTTCATGCTATACGATGTCATTTCTATGCCGACTGTATTAAATCGGCTCTCCCTGCAACAAATATGAACAGTTGTATTCAGAAAGCGTGATGTCCAACAAAGCAAAACTTCTATTGCGATCTTTCGCTTGAAATAATTGATAATCTTTTTTTCCTCCCTGCCACAAGAAAAGAAAATTATGATCATTATAATAAAAAAGAAACCGAGCATACTAACACGCACACGCAATAAAAGCGCGAGAAATGTACTTCCTTATTGCTTACGGACCATCTAAAGCCTTTGTTTCCTCAGTGGGAGCAGCAAAAAGCAGCAACACTTGCAAAAAACGTTGACGACGACAGCTAGTATGGATTGCTTTACATTTTATGATATTATGGCTATTCGATGAAGGAACGAGTCTCCCGACTCGACTGTAGTAAGCGGAGAAAATCTTTAATCAATTTGACTAAATGGCACAGAATGGGTTAAGAAAGTCTATTACACTGCTGTTGCGTGCGTGTTTCACGCAATACGCCGATCATGGAATCTGCCTTCACGGCTTTAACCGATGAACTTGATGGAAGTGACGTGCGTACCGTCCGTGCTGTCATACTGAACATTGCGTGCATTATTCACTTGTCAAGAGGCCTTCGGTATTGAAGACGGGCACGCGTAGGAGAATGGTCCTTACTGATCTCTTGTTTGATTGACTGACTGATTGCATGATTGGCTTGACTTGATTCATAAGCCCATGATAGGAATTCTGTTTCTTCTGCCAAACAACACGATATCAACATACCAATCATAGCTTCAATATTATCTTAGAACCTTCATCCATTTTTATACTGTCCGAATATCCTTGACCTCTAGCAAACATTCTTCAATCCCAGGCCGTCCATTGGTCATTTTTGGAACTAGAAAAATTAATCCTTTGCCACTAACCATTCATAATACCTCTAGCCACGCACTGTCCTCAGCCCCATGGCGGCGGGGGGGGGGGGGAACAATCGCCCACCAGAACTTTTCAACCCCCCATATTTCTTTTGACTCAGATATAAGTTTCAAATAATTTGATCAGCAAATGGGAAAATCACGCAATAATTAAAGAGTCTAAGTTTCCTTGTTACTAGTGTGTTTGTGAGAATATACGTGACATTATCGTGAACTCTATCTCTATCACTACTCCATTCACTGCCGTTTATTTCGTTATAGCCGGTGGCGTTATACACCACCATATACGTATAGTGCACAGAGCAGAAACACTCGCGGAACAAGAGGCCAAATATGCCACCACTTAACCTTTCAGATTTTCCCTGAATATTATTATTTTTTGTCAAATATTCCAACCAAAGAGTGCACCAGGTCGTTGAATGTTAATTTCTATAATGTAAAAGTTCCCTTGGGTGAGACGTTGGAGGGGGGGGGGGGAGTAGCCCCCCCCCTTCCGCACCCCCTCCCCCCCCCCCAAAAAAAAAAAAAAATCCTGCGTATAGCCATGTTCATCCCCCACTATATCCTCGAAAGTCACCCTCACGTGCATTTCCATTAGGCTTCAAGGCGTTTGTCTACTCCAACCTAAAGTCTTCGAAGAAGGAATATATATTTTTTTTTTCTCATAAGTCATTCAAGACTGTGTAGGATATACTGTTCTTCGGATGTATGTGCGCCCCGAGGAACTGTTTATATACGCAAATTTGCAGCTATAAAATTGCCAGAAATTTTGTGTTGAGTGTGTAGAAACACTCCTTGGTGTGACTTCAGCCATAGTGACGTCTAATCCTACGTTGACACTCACGGTGATGTGTTTGTAAAAAAAAAATTCAATTCTTATTCTTTATAACCCTTCCCCCCCCCCCCTTGTATCAGTTACGATTTTCTTCTTTGAACATCTGTACTGCCTTCTGCTCTTCTCACTATTTCTATGACGTTGTGTGTCATTTTCTTTTTAAATCTGGTGAGGGCGCTGTTGGCTGAAACGCTGCAGTTTGTAGCTGTAGTCCCACAGCTGTTCACCTGTGGTTCTCCAGATTCTTGTTTGCTGTACCGCGGATTCACCGGATTACCTCAAAACAGAGAGTTCAGCTAACCCAATCAGAACTGACGATCCTGGTCCTGGATAGATTGTCCTGGGGCCCGTTGCATAAAAGTTACAACTATGGTAACTTTGCCATCCAATGGTAACTTCCATGGAATTCTTGATTTTGATTGGCTGTTGAGTATTGTTGCCATGGTAGTTACCATTGGATGGCAAAGTTACCATAATTGTAACTTTTATGCAACGGGCGATTGAAAATGAGTTTACCCCCATTTTAATGAACAAAGTTAGAACAAACTTGCAGAGAGAATCTTAAACTGAACTTTAGCTTCTGGCGTAGGTCCTACCATTTGACTTTGAGTGAAATCAAACAAACAAAATGATTGAAGTACAATGAAAATGAACATGGAACAGGAAAGTTAGGCCCTATGGAATTTTGGAATTTTTCAGATGTTATGGAATTCTGAATGTTTGCTCACAAACACTCACACACACACACACAAACAAACAAACAAATTAGTCGTAATCACGTCTTTAAATCAATGTGGTCACATAGCCTCATAAGTCTTCATTTGATCTGCAGATAAATCTGCACTATGGGGTTTTTATTATCATTAAATAGAAATGTTAGTTCAAAAATGATTTTCGAAACATAATTCCTTTTTGTTTTCATGGACATGGTCTTAAACACTCGCTCAAAAGTATGTTTATATATGTCCGATGTAATGAAGAAATTCATCCTCAACGTATGAGTTTTCTTAGTTTTCCTATAAACTATAGATTCTGTATTGCAAATTGCTGAGGAAACATTCTTTTTTTAAGGGCGCCGTTCAATTTAATGTAGGCCTATATCTACGTGTATACCCGACGCCACAACTTTCTGGTTTTATGTTTGGTTGATGTTCACTTTTCACCGAATGATGGCGCCTGGCTGTGTTGAGCGGAAATACGTTGAAAATCGACGCACGATATTGCGTGACGGTCCACCTGAGATATTACCAGGGAGGTGGAATGTTACTCATAGGGCACAAGCAGGGTACATTAAAATCATAAGGACAGAGTAGAAGCAAATTATCAAAGAACTGTGTCCTAAAATGCAAGACCTTGACGGCGCCAATAAGATGCTGTTGCCCATCAAAGGTACGAATAATTGTTATGAAAAAAAAAATACTAAGACGCCGTCTTTTTTATGATATCATTGTTTTGCGAACAAATGTTCTAAAATAATGCGCTGTTATTAACCCATGATAGTCTCTCCAGAGTAAGCGCTATTTTGTTGGTTTTTTTTTTTTCAAGATAGCCTTGACATTACCTGCTATACCATTTCCCCATCAGAGCAGGTTCCTTATACGCATTGTGTGACCAGAGCATAGGGTCAAGGATGACATGATGGATACGACATCTTGTCCGGATTCGAACTGTAGAACATCGGTTGGAGCATTATTTACAATACTATGATGTCTTACTTAAGAATTGGAATACATGGATATCGCTATGTTTATCATCTTCCTATTGCAGTTGTTGCTAGTAGTTTCATCCTTTTCTGATGTTCATCATACGTTACATGTTGGGGGCGCCCTCGGAAGTTGATATCCATGAGTATTAATCCAAGTTTCCAAGTTGAGGGGACTGCAGAATACAACCTCCGCTTTTTAGAAGTTCCCTCCATTTTCAACCATTTTGTTTTGGTACTTGTCTTGAAATCATTATAAAAATATGGTTCATTGTTTGTTTTTCGTGGCATTGTTGTATCATTGATATATATCAATATGTGCATTTAAATGTTGTATGTGTTGGAAATGAAATAAATGAAACGAAAGTTTTAACTTCAGATGTTGATGACGTTCTTTCTAGGGACTGTGGTAAACATGCGGAAGGTGTCATGCTGGGAATTACGCGACTCCTATCCCATCGAAATTATTTTAGGTAACCAAATATCAAATGCTCTAGAATGTACACTCATTGAGTATACCTCATCTATCTCCTTGCAGGTATCAATATTGTGAATTCCTGACGTAAGAGTGGAAAGATTAAGTAAAATCAAGCGAGCTGGGTGCTGAACTCTGTACTATCAAAAGAGAAACGGATTCAGGCTTCGTCTTCTTTGTTAATTTGTTGGCTGGACAAAACAGGATAATTATGACTTATAATTATGATTTGTCAGGGAATTGAAACGATCCGAACATGTTCATGGCTATAACGTTATTTATTGAATAATTACGCCCTTCGGTCGCATCTGCATGGTAGATCAATTGGTTTTCAGAGTATTTTCTTTTCGATATTGACCAGAGTATAAAGCAGTAAAATGGTCCTTCTCTTTCTTTCCAATTGTCCTTTTATTTCTTTGACGTAATAATATCTTAGATAATTCTTATATTCATCATTCTTTAATATATATATATATATATATATATATATATATATATATATATATATATATATATATATATATATATACATATATAATATGCGAATATATTTCGACAACTCTTAATCTGTTCCCACCCAACCCCTCCCCTTTCTCTTGTTCTCCCTCTATTCCTCTTTTCCAGGTACACTAATTGAATATACACATGTGTACATACAATGTATCTATCGCTCTCTGCCCTTCTTTCTTTCTTTTCCAGCGTTTTCTTCCTGAAAGCCACATACATCACACCTTTGCAGATGGTATGTCCATAATACCTCATAGAGGGTACCTAATCGCGCATATTGAACCTTGGCAAGTGAGAGAAGACAGAAGACCGAGCGATGAGTGGGAACTAGGCAAGCGTGACAGGACGGCCATCAAACAGCTTGGATTGCCGCTTCATCGTTCATTGATTCCCTGTATGCCCGATGAAAAGACGGGCTTATTATGCCATGTATTAATCGAAGCGAAGTGATGAAGGCCCTGGGACCCCTCGCCTTACCAGGGTCAATAATATTGTAAGATAGCGTTTTTCTTGCGTTTGTCATAATCTCCGCTGGAAAAGCGTAGGTGTGCGCCGTGCGCATGAGGCTAGTCTAACTGTCGCTCCCTTTTCATTTTATTTCATTTTCCATTTTCAACGAAAAATATGCCCAATCATAAACACAACGTGACTGTCTGAATATGCAGTATTTCAAACATTTACATCTGCAGGTAAATGTAGGTGATAAGGTATAACAACTTTAAACAAAGTATATCTAGAATTAAGCTGAATAGAATTGAACGTTGATAGAATTGATTAACTTTTTTTAAACAATGGATAATTTGTAACCTGCTGGAAATGAAGGGCTGAAGTGCTTAGCTTGTATGCAGTCCCCCAGGGAAAAAAAAAATGTTTACATACAAAGAATTCACATTGTCTAGAATTTCAAACGCTCGTATGATTTGTCTCACTTTGCTAAGGGCATTTTCTGCAGCGTTAGCACTGCTTTACTTCCGATCATAATAAGGCCTACCCCATTTTTGTCAGTTACACCTGGATCACGAGGATCACAATACGGTGAAAGTTTTCGTTATCCAAGGACATAAACACCAGGCAGGATTCGAATCCGGGATCCTCTGTTACAGAATATACAGCCTATGAGGCACCTGACCACAGGTCTCTTTAATAATCATTTATTAAATTTGTAGAATGGAAGGTATTTAGGGGGAAAAGACTTCGGCCCAATGCCGATTAGATAATAATAATAATAGATAAAAGGACATTTATATTGCGCAGCTACTATAATGATATACTCTACTGCGCATTACAAAATGACATGCATACAAGAAATTCAAACAGAAAATACACTACTTCAAGAGATGACTTTTTAACCTGGCCTTAAACTCATTAATTGTAACTGCTTGTCTTACAAACAAAGGGAGATTATTCCATAATTTTGGTGCAGCGTACAAAAAGAGTAACTTTTGATTTCCCCGATGGATATTTCAATAATGTTTGATCCCGTGAACTTCGAAGATGATAAAATGTTTGAAATTAAGTTTTTAACTCTACAAGTTCCTGTATGTGCACTGGTGCTGTACCATGAATAGCTCTATATACAATTAGCAGAGTTTTAAATATGATTCTCTGCTTTACAGGCAACCAATGTAATGCACGCAGTAATGGACGACAATGAGAAAAACGAGGAGAATTACAAACTAATCTAGCACATGCATTTTGCACCCTTTGTAGTTTACCTAACTGATTATCAGGTAAGCCATAAAATAAACTGTTACAATAATCCAATCTGCTTGTGACAAACGCATGGATGATTTTTTCAGTACTTTCTCGTGTCAAATGCTTCCGAATATGTGCAATATTAAACAAATGATAGAATGAATTTTTACATACTTCAGAGATATGTCTGTCAAAAGCTAGGCGTGAATCAAACCACACTCCCAGATTCCGTGCAGAATCAACAGGATAAATATCAACATCAATCACTTTCAGGCTTTCAGTGCGTAATTTTGAAACTTGCTGTTGAGTGCCACATATTACAAAATCGGTTTTCATATCATTAAGTAGAAGATTGTTGGATAATAACCATTTGTGAAGATGCACAATACATCGCTCTATAATGGACACAGTATAATTCTCATCTGCTGCAGTAGGTGAAAAAGATATGTACAGCTGTGTATCATCCGCATAGGTATGACACATTACTTCCGGGAATTTGTGTTGGATTTCATGGAACGACCTACTAGCATACAAAGTAAAAAGAAGGGGACCCAGGCAGGAGCCTTGGGGCACACCCCAGGGTACATCAAACTCCTTCGACATACTGGAATCGACCTGAACCCTCTGTCTCCTATCATTCAAATAGGACTCAAACCATGACAATGCTCTGTCAGTTATTCCAAAATGTGTTTGGAGAACATTCACAAGAATGTCGTGTCTAATTAAATCAAAAGCTGCACTCATGTCCAGTAGAACTAAAAGTACCACCTGTTGCTTATTCATTGCTAACAGCAAATCATTCTTCACCTTTAATAGGGCTGTTTCTGTGCTGTGGTTTTGTCTATATGGTGACTGCATTGGTGGTAGTAAATCATTGGTTACAAGATGTTGCTGAATTTGACCTGCTACTGCTGCTTCAACCAGTTTGGACACATATTGCAAATTACTAACAGGTCTACAATTTGAAAACTGCAAATCTGCACCGGGCTTTTTCAATAATGGTCTAACTATAGCCAACTTCCAATTCCTGTGAAAGTGTCCACTTGTCAGAGACAGGTTGATAATTTTTGTAAGAACTGGCAATAAAATATCAATGTTCCTTACAACCAGCTTTGTGGGTATTGGATCCAGTATACATGTCTTCTTGTTTAACTTCAGAATCAACTTTTGCACATTATGTGCACATAACGGAGATAGTCAGGTTTGGCAGTGAAGTGAGAGATGAGTGGAAATGTTCCTCGGCTGAACAGATGCCACAGCTTTCTGATATACAAGTGTACATGATTGACCTTTAGCTTTAGTTGTACCTGTTTATCTTTTAATTTGATATGATCATCCATTTGCATTTTAATTTGATTTGATCATCCATTTGCAATCCATATGCCCCCCCCCCACAAAAAAAAAAAAAAATACAACGAGACCCTCAGCATCAGAACTTTAGTGAATCAATCCGAATGCAATTTCAGGGTATGACACTATAACTTATTACTCACATCTTACAGAAAACCCCATCCGATTGGTCCAGTGGTCAAAGACAAATTAGGATTTTTGTAGAGCATGTCAGGAATCCCTTCCCTCCAAGTTCTGTCCATTACGTTCAAACATTTATATGCAGTTCTAAGAGCAAGAAAGTCCAAGTGCTTAACTTGGAAGAATCAGACCCATGCCATGCTTTACAAGGATCCATATTTCTCTGTGACCACTTAACCAAATTGAATTAGGTTTTTCTGCGAAATATAGCTAAGATGTTATATTTGAAGACCCTGAAAGTATCATTCAGAGAGTTTAATCATATTGGAAGTTATCAATGCAAAAGTGTCCAATTGTATTTTTTTTTTTTTTGGGGGGGGGGATACTGTATTTTGCCTCCATGAACATGATGAACCTATTGTGTAATCTCCAAATGATAGATTAAAACTTGCTCGATATTGTTTTTATTCATTAGTCTGAAATGTGTTTTATATGTTCATTTTCTGCAATTTTGTAAACGCTCTGAGCCTTATGAAAAGATCCTACATTAAGTTTATCGTATTGTATTGTTATATTGTATTGTATTGTATTGTATTGTATTGTATTGCATTGTATTGTATTGTAATGCAAAATGCAAACGATAAGATTTCGAGTAATAAACGTAACGAGATTGTCATGTAAAAAGCTTGCTTCTTTAGGAGCTCTACGACAGGTATAGGGCACCACAGATGGCATGATAAAAGCGTGTTCTTTTGTGTTTGTTTGTTTGTTTGTTTGTTTGTTTTCGTTTTGTCCTTCTCGTACACCAGTCCTGTGATACGTGATTATTCAATCTGTATCCAAATGCACTGCATGGATTGCATCGAACATTCCGATTCCCATGAACAGATGCAATAAGTGTGTTTGCATACGTATTGCGGATTAAATAAACTTCTGCGCACACACAAGAATTCATTGACGCTCTTCTTCTTTCCCCCTTGAATAGTTCTCTTCTTCTCGTTTTCATTGTTCCTCGCATTCTCTCTGTATTCCATGGTCAATGTAGCTTGACTTCTTTGCCAACCTTTAGTAATGATTATCGTTACTTAGTTGATCTTCTAGTTTCAGAGCTGCCTGTCAGTTTGCTATGGATTCTAAAAGGACCCAGAGGCATGCATAATTAATAGAGACCCACGCGTTTTGCAGAACCAGATCAATACATTTCTTTGTCGCGCCACAAAACATCTCCTTCTCTTGCACATCGTAAAGATACACGATTTCACCGGTGAAGGGGTCTCTGCCATAAAGGCGTTCGGGTGCACTGTGACCAACGAAAGTGCATAGAGACTTAAAACGGTGGAGAACAACGTGGACCGATAGATTCTAGGTTGGACAGGATCTCCAAGATCTGATCACTCCACATTACTTCCAACTTCCTGGAGCAAGAGGAAAGACAGGACATTCCTACCGCCATATAGGTCACGTGGTTTCACAGTTCTCCTCAACAGGGTGTCCCATCCGCCATAACTTTCTTTTGGAAGCAAGAGATATCAGTTGAGGAGACGGAAATGGACAACAACGACGAAGAATTCGACGATGTGCCAGCCCCTCACGAGATGGTGAACGGGATGGCGGATGACCTCGCCGCCATGTCGGTCAAAGGAAAGGAGTCTGTACCTGTTGGTAAGGGTGAGGTCAAGACGAAGAGGGGTATCGACATCAGCGAGGACGGTGAAAGGGGTGGGGGACCTGGAGGGAAGACGGAGGAGGATCCGCCGACAACAAACACGGATTCGTTCGACTCGAACCCGTCTCTGATCTCCACCGCTCCGGCTCGATTCGTTTCCCTCTGGGTCCCCGGCGGCGAGGATGGTGGAGCGAAACAGGAGAAGTCGCCGAGATCGGTGGCATCTCCTCCCGCCATTCGAACACTCCATCAATTAGGAAATCGATCGCCCGCGAAGAAACAAAGCTCCAAAGTGCTCACCAATCACCTCGATGGTTCTGAAGTTGTCGACACGTTGCACCCACAGGCAATACAGGTGGGTGAGAGAAACAAATTTAGAGATAAAATAAATGTTGCAATCATTATCTATACAAAACTCACTGAACAAATTCGTATAGCTTCACCGTTGTACCGTACGTACATTCCATTCAGACAATATTGTGTGTTTACTTGTAAACACACATAACAAATGCACATTTAGTTGTTTGTTTTTATAAGTAGGTTTTATCATCATTTTAAAAGGGTAGCCACAGAAGATCAAGTCAGGTAACAAAATGTATCTTACACTTGTTTTATCGCAATCTTCTGTTATGTATTTCAAATTTCCAACAACTACTGTATGTTGTCTTGTTGGTTGCAAAAAAGAAATAAAAAACAAAAAACAAAAAACAAAACAGAAATTTGTAACCTCACCTGCTCCTTTAGTGTTTGAGAATTTATGATGGTTAAGATGATCATATGGTATATCTGAACAAACACGTACAGACATACACCCTTATCTTATTGAATGCACTGTGAAAGATTGTCGAAAGTACAATTCACATTTTGCGAAACTTTGCTGCAGCTTCTCGGCTGGATTTTTTTTTCACCCCGCTGTAATGCCCATTTTCAACGTTGACGAGAATAAAATGCAGTGCTTCACGGAAACATGGTGCTGTTTCTGGTGATCCTTTACATTATCATAATATTATTTGCTTGCTTTTCTGTCATTTTTCGGCATATCTTTCTTTATATACGTACCTCACATTGAACGCACTTAAAACCAATACCATTGCTGCAGATTAGGCACGTAAAATCTTCGAGATTAAACGTCCATGGAAAATCGATATAACTTTGTAAGGTCAGGTATTGTTTGCCGGATGCGATGAACCCAGCAGAAGGAATCGATTTTGGGGGGCTTTAAATTCCCGCCCGCGATTCCATTGAATACAGTTTGTATGAGCTGCATTCCTTTAAAACATTAGGCATTGAAGCAGTTCATTCGCTTTCCCCCACCATGTGCTTTTGATATGTCACGAATGTAGTCGATTTTGTGTTTATACGCTTGCCGCGCCCTTTTGTGACAGGGGATGATAGCAGGCTCTTCGAACAAAACAAATTCTCATGAACTCCGTACAAAGAAATTGACGTCTTGATTGCCTTTAGATCCTTTCAAGCTATATAAGATGCCGAAGTGTTGTCCAACAGAAATATCTTAGTTCCAAGGGATGGTGTGGTTTTGGTTGAGATGGGGCATCAGTTTTCCAACTTTCTGTGAGATAGTGAGAAACCTTTCGTGGAAATGTTACAGAGTATGCAATTCTAAGAGGAATTCAAAGTTTATTTTGATGGAAATTGGTTTTGAAATGGCTGAGATATCCAAAAACAAGAGGTCATAATAAAAGGAGGAATCCACCTTTTATTAGAACCACTTTGTTTTACTTTGTTTAAGGATACCTTAGCCATTTCAAAACTGACTTTCATTAAATAATCTTTGAATTCCACCTAGAATAGTATGCTCTTTCATTTTTCATAATTGGTTTTTGATTATCTCGGTTATAATCTGAATCCCCCATCTCAACCAAAACTTTTGATATGATGCTGGTAGAACGTAGAATTTGTGGCTGCATTTATGAAAATCAAAGCACTTTAGAGGTGTATTTAGAACTTTTCCCCTATATCGCCGTGTTGATATAGTTCGGACACATGCTTCTGCCGCTACTGTTTGACAGCTAGTTAGGGCGAGCCTTGGGAACCATTAGGATTTTTTTTAATGGTTCTTGTTATTAAATGGAGTATAGACGTAAAGTGTATGCGTGTATGACACCAACAAATTGATCTAAGCCTGCTGATATTGTGAAGGCATACGCAGTGGAATAAATCGGTTTCGAATAATCTGGTATAAAAGATGGAAACTGTCCTGTATTGTTAAATCTAAGGAATTTGCAGAAACCCCCAACAAGCTATCAGATGCAACGGGGTCCTTTGTCACAAGAGTACCAGTAGGCCTATTTCTGAATATGAATATAATCATCATGAAACTAGGTTTGACCAAGGACGTACTGCACTCGCCTATCTCCTTGGTTGGACGAAGACAATTTAATAACTATTGAAAATACTTGTAATTTGAATTAATGAAGGCCAATGTTCCGTTTTTCATTGTTTACTGGTTATCACACGTTGCCAATCGTAAGTTCACATTGCACACTATACCGCTAGCTTTGAGAGGGGGGGGGGGGGGATTCATCAGTTTGGCCAGTCATTCAGTCGGTTATCATCATTTTCATTGATTATTCGTAATGTGTTAATTCCATCAAGATTTTTTTCTTACTGCACGATCAGAAACGACAACAGAAGAACAATAACTAGCGATGCAAAGGCACGTTTTAATCTTTCATAAATTAATAATTTCTATAAGTGTAAGAAAACAGTGCAAGTGCCCTGGATTCCTAAGAAAGTAGAGAAGACTGCTATATGAAGCACCGGTTGCATTCTTTTTAAACTCTCTGAGGACATGATATACACTTACTCTATAGGAGCAGAAAGAGAACATTTTATTATTGTTACCTTATAGGGAACATCCACCGAATCGCGACACAGAATTTCCAGCACTGAGCCAATGACGTCACCAACACGTCAGAGGCCACTTCCAAGGTCACAAGATGAGAAGATTCGTCTGGCAAGGGAGTTCATCCACCTTTATTACGCGCATGCTCAACGGTAAGGGTTCGATAGGATTGCACGATCCCTTTCAACATCGACTTAAACCGGATATACATTCCAGAAATAAAATAGAAACCAGGAAGATGAAGAAATTACCCCAAAATTCGTTTTCCATGATCATACACTAAAATTGATAAAATACTAGAGTATTCGGGGTTCACGTTTTGTTAAAGTTTATTAGTTGACCAGTAAAAGGTAATCATATATGCGAAGATTATGTGCGGAGTAAAACAAAACACAAGGATTATAAACCGATAGTTATCAACAATTTCATTTCGATTGATTAGTTACATATTTCTTACTAGATCTGGAACAGTCTCACATGAGCGTCGGCTCTACGAGGTCCAGATGGCGATAAAGGAGACTGGAACGTTTCAGCTGACAGAGGCTGAGCTCATATTTGGCGCCAAATCTGCATGGAGAAATCTCCCGCAGTCGAAGTGCCGCATTTACTGGAATAAACTTCAGGTAAGGAAACTCGCTAGGATTTAAAAGAACTTTGTAACATGCTAGCTGGAAGTGAATAAGCTCGCCATAAGAAATAAAAAAGTGATCTTACTTTTAGATTCAAAACATGAGAATCCACGGCGAACTATTTCAGGGTTCTCAAAGAAAAGATAAATGAAATGAAATCAACAACAAACTGAAGTGCGATAAGTTAAAATCAGTTAAGCAGTTTGACTTGAGATTTACAAAGTTTATGAGATTTTGATTTTGATTTCTACACACAATTCCTTGAGGCTAGAAATAATCGTAAACGGGAATCACTATAAGACGTTGTGGTACACGTTACGGTAATATGATGCTGGATCAACGCTTATGATACATTATTCAAGAATCGTGACAGCTGAAAAATCAAAGAATATGAGTGCGAGTAATTATTAGGAGCCAATACTTAAAAGCAACTTCCTGGCTTAATAAGAAATATTTCTGTCCCACGTTGATATGCAGGTCTTCGATGGTCGAAAGGTGACTACTTCTCGGGAAATGTTTGAGATGATCTGCAAGCATCTACTCTACGCAACAAACAAAGGCAGTGTAAGGTACGCTGATTTTCATGTAGACTATATTTTTAATATATATATATATATATATATATATATATATATATATAATGGCTCGACATTAGCAGTGGCCCGGTGCCACTAAAATAATGTAGTGTAGGGTCACCAAACTTCAAAATAGGTTATATTTTGGTGGCCCGATTGGGCAGCTAAAATTCAAAATGAATTTGTGTATTTTCTTTCATTTCGGGCCTAGTGATCCAATATTTCAAATTTCAAAATCCTGGTAACCAGAACGGGCCACTGGAAACACCAGAGAAAAAGAAGTCAACATTGAGCTTTGATGTATTATAAGATAATCTAAATGTATTAGATATCCATATACCTATTTGTATATTTCAAAAGATAGAGGCAGAGAGGCTTTATATAAGTTGTTCTTGCCTTTGGCTCTTCTTTTCACATCGGCTACTTATTTCTCAAGTCTGGTTTCGTCAATCGCATGTTCTTTTTCCACCAGACCAGCAATCACGATCTTCCCCGCACGCAAGGGAGATGGACAGCGGGATTTCCGCATCTGGAACTCCCAGTTGGTGGGCTACGCCGGCTATCGACAGCCAGACGGATCCGTTTTAGGGGACCCAAGCAATCTGGAATTCACCGATGTAAGCACTCGAACTCAGACATTATTTTGTACAGTATAATAGAAGCCTACATTAAAACAGACACGCACACACATAACTACACATAATTTATTAACATGCATGCATACAAATTATGAGAGATTGATATGTATCACTGAGATATTAATAAGTTGAAAGCTGGATACAAAGACAGATCCTGGTACATGTATAAGCAACAATTACGATCAATGAAATGTCCTTCGCAATTTTCTTCCTGATGGCAATAAAATTCAAGTTATAATGATCTGAGTTAAAAACCACCAATGTTATTAATCAATGTTCATGAAATAGTACGTTTCAAAGAGAAAGAGATACGAAAGATGGATAGAGATAGAGATGGAGAGATAGGATAGATAGATAGAAGAATCATAATGTAAAAGAACACCTGTACGCTTGACTTCATAGTAAATCACATATCCATCTGGTGTTTATTTCCAGATATCAAGTGAAACTATTCGGCACGACTATTGAGCTATTAGTTTCAAGTTTAATAGTAAGATTAACTAATCATGTTCCTACCTTTGGGTTTTCATCTCAACCCAGGTCTGTCGGGCTCTTGGATGGCGTAGCGCTCGGACCCGCTTCGACATCCTCCCCTTGGTGCTCCAAGTCAACGGTGAAGACCCCGAGGTCTTCGAAATCCCACCCGAACTCGTCCACGAAGTCGAGTTGGTCCATCCTGAGTGAGTGATTGAAGTTTTGACATGATTATCCTCATTTTGATAATGCAGGAATTATTTTTTTTTCATATTTGCTTCTGTGATGACTTCGCATCAAGCCAGATTTGCAGTTTAGACTTCCTGTTTTTGTCTTTTGATTCCCAAAGGCTTCGCTGGTTCATCGACCTGAGATTGAAGTGGTACACGATGCCGTCGTGTGCCAACTTCCTACTCGACGTCGGCGGCATCCAGTTTCCCGCCTGTCCAATCAACGAATGGTACGTTGCCACGGACATCGCGAACATCGCACTGTGTGGCGCCAAGAGATACGACATGCTGAAGGTAAGAGTTGTTGCAGGAATATCATCAAAAGAGTAGTTAGATTTGAATATTTGTTTTCCATCACTATTGTTTCATACACATTCAGTAGATATTAGGTGATATCTATTTTCATTGTAGTTTCATTTGGGAAAAAAAACAGAGAACACTACTTCTCAAAAATCATTGTTACGTAGACAAAGAAAAAAAAGTTCAGTAAAAACATAGCGAAGTACGAGATACAATTCTCTGTTAATCGTGACCTTTATTTCTGATGCCTATTTTTACTTTTATCTCCTTCTTCTTCTTTTGTGATCGTAATTTTCGTTTTGCATGTAATGGTTTTTTTTTGGAGTATTTTTGTGCGCTTAGATACACCAGAATAAAGCGCCATATAAATGCAATTATTATTGTTATTATTGTTAACTTTCTTTTTTTCTTAATTATTTTCATCTTCATTCTTCTATCTTCCTTCAATTCTTCCCCCTTCCATTCGTCCTTCTCTTCGTACATTTGCTCTTTCTCTTTCGGTAAACTGTGACTTTAATGTCCATTCACCCAGATGGTAGCCGAGCGTCTCGGTCTAGACACCTCGTCATCAGACTCCCTATGGAAAGACCGCACCCTGGTGGAAATGAACGTAGCGGTGCTACACAGCTTCCAGGTTTGTGTTCTTTGGACAAAAAACAAACAAACAAACAAACCACCACCACCATCACCAACAACAACACAGCTTGTTTTGACTCATGTCCTGCAAGATTCTATAATCATGTTTTCAGAAAGTCACTGCACATTCTGTTACGTTAGCAAAGACGAATTTGGGCAATATCAGACAACAGTACTACCATCCCAACGCACTCAAATAAAGGGATGGGAGTATGTATAGAAAAAGAAATACATCAAGTAATAGATCATTTAAAGATTAAAACACAAGAATGTAAATATCATAAGACACGAACAAAAAACATTAAAGGGGAAAATGCAACGTATAAAAAGCAAGGAAAGACTTAAAAAGGGAAAGATAAAGGGTTGACCAATAGAAATGAGAATGAGGACTTGTGGCTAAAATTTTGCACGTGTTTAATCATGTCTCCATCGGACAATGTGTGTTGGATATCATTGCTGAGCGGAGAACATAGACTTTTTTTTTTAAATGTCTCTTTGGTCTCGTTTATGTTTTGATTCAGCAATACGGAGTAACCATCATGGATCACCACACGGCCTCAGCAGAATTCATGAAATTCTTCGCCACAGAGCACCGTGTCAGAGGAGGCTGCCCGACGGACTGGCGCGCGGTCGTCTCCCCGCTGACCGCCAGCCTCACGTCTCTGTTCTACCAGGAGACACTCTGCTACCAGTTAGCTCCCTCGTTCATTGTCCAGGTATGATGGCATACTGTTTTTGGTCTATTACATTGAACTATTAGTTTCACAATGCAAAATTCAACATTTTCTATGATGCAGTTTGTGGAATAGACGTCTGCTAAGGTAGAAAAAATCGTGATAAATATGTGCAATGTACATGAAAAGACTGCTATATGCCGCAAAATAGAGACTTCTGCAGACCTCTATTCAGCTTTAGTATTACTATCATGACAATAGCTTAACTTTACGAAATTGCCCGACAGAAGCAAGTCATTTCAGAGCTGTGTTAATCGACGCCATATTGTCTTTTCAGTTTGGTTTGGTTTTATTGTTTCATATTCTATATTTTACCAGTAAATTATAAGCATATCAAGAATTGAATGTACATATTGTCAAATACCAACAAATAAATGAATGCATGCATGTGAAAATATGAGGAATCTATCATGTATTAACGTAAGTGAGATTACTCGTGTTTGTGTCTGGTTACCTGGCTCAGAGAGAGAGAGAGAGAGGACCAAACAATGATCCAAATTCTACGAATTTTCAAAAATAAAATCCGTATTACACACAGGACAACCCTTGGCAGACACCCGAGTGGAGCTCCAAGATAACGTCGGGAAGACTCGGCATGGATAGGCTGCGATCCCCGGGAGCAGAGTACGTGTCTTCTCTTTATATACCTTATACACCTCTCGTCTTTAACATAGCGTCAAAAATAAAGAATGTTGTGTGCTAGCTTTTTTGGTAATTAAACGTCTAATATCTTTGATGAAATGGTCTTACTTTTATGATAAATAATTATTTAAGAATAAAGGTGGAAATGTAAAAAGGCGTCAAAGTCTTCATATGCATCAGCACGTGCGACAAATACACTGACCATGTGATATGTTCACACACCATAATAATGACTTTCTGGTTGTGTGAATATTAATGAAGTACATAATTGAACATGAAGAACCATAATTAAGTAAATGAGTATATAGGAACTAGAAATGATTAGTAACTAGTGAACTGCCAATGTGTAATCATTGCAGTGGTTATCCGAACCTCGGTTCAATACGAGTATATAATTATAACGCAAATGCACAAATCATGTATAGATTCTTTGCATTGTTGAACATAAAGTCTCATGACGTAGGTATATAAATATTTTGATACTGGTGTATTGTGAAATCAGTGTATGGTGATTATGCGAACATTAATGCTGTACATTGATAAACAGGTTAACATTCTCAGTAAATCGCAATGTGAAATCCTTCTTAAACATTATCATCATACCTATTGCACTATTCTGACACGCTCCTTATCTGTGTAAAAGGTCAATTCAATTTGTGAAAACATTTTTTTTTTTCTTCTCTCGTCACCTAATTCTTCTCCACTCACAGTCCCTCTCGATTTTCGTCCCGAATACTCCGCCGAGCGCTCTCCGGTACGTTCAAGGCAACCGTCCTGTATGCCACCCAATCGGGCAAGTCCGAGCACTACGCGAAGAAGGTTTACGAGATGTTCCGAAAGGCCTTCGACATCCGACTCATGCGCATGGATGAGTATGACGTCATGAACCTCGAGCATGAGAATTTGCTGCTTGTCATCACTAGCACCCAGGGCAACGGGGAACCGCCTAGCAACGGGCAGGTAATGTCCTCGTTACACGAACGTTGCATGGCGGCAGTTTGAGATTTGTCTAAAATCAATCTCCCCTGCATAGGCGCAAATCTTTATCTATACCTTTTTTTTTTTAAATGAAAGGTATGCATGAAACATTGAAAGGGAATACTAACAAAACTGTTGTTCCAAGCTTCATAACTGTTCATCCCTTTGTCTACTATGTTATCTTATTGAGATCGAGTTTTTTAGCATCACGTATCTTGTCGGGAATTGTGTTACAAAGTTAACTGCATATAAATTGATCTATTTAACTGTCCTCTGCCATGTCTGCTCTACTATTAAATTCATTTTATGTTAATCCTCACATTCTATGATGTTAATTTAGAATCTTTCTGCAAGGGAATTCAAATCGATTTTTTTTTTGCAAAAACTCTTTTGTTCCCTCACAATAACTTGAATTAGGACTTCTGCCGATATCTGATGGAAATGACTGAAAACAACAACAACAACAACACGGCACCTCCAGAGTAAGTTCAACGACGATTTCAGTGCATCTTCAAATTCTGATTTCTACCTTTTGTCCAGCAGCCAATTGTAGATATCAGAGAACATCGAAATATCTGAACTTTTTATAAAGCAAAATCATTATGATTTTTCTAAAGTTTTAATAACATTGTTTTTTTACCCATATGTCTCACACACATTTTTATAAGCGTCGAAAAAATATGATATGGATCAATTAATATCGAAGTGATTAAATCAGGTATCTATGCAGAAAATTTCTTTATTGATAACCAATTCATTTGTGAGCCACTGGCGGAACAGTAATCGAATTTGATTAGATGCTGCCTCTTTCTATAAAAATCATAAAGATGACCTGATGAATAATTTTACTAGATGAGGTAAAACAAATACTTCCAGAAACGCAGGTCAAACCCCATTGAAAAGACCAAGAACACAAACATACCGAGGAGGTGTTGTTCAAGCTACTTCATCAACAGTCTTCAACCTTCTTTTATGTGGTATACCTGCAACATATAATTTGACATCATTTACTGTTACTGGGAATACACAGAGAAAGATATCAAAGAAACGGAGTTCGGCCTTTTTTTTCGGGAGTAAGATCAGCATCCATTTTCTTGTCACGTATAGATCGCCAGTGTCTCCTCGCTGTGAGAAATTCCTGAAGGAGAACCCGTTCTCTGAGACAGGTGGTGGATTCCATCTCAAGGGGGCCGGGATCTTGGGGAGTCTCAGGTAAGGTCGTCATTAATGTTGGAAGCAGCAAGTTGAGATCTACCTTCCTCCCTCCCACGCTTCCTCGGTCCCTCCCCCTATTTCGCTTTCTTTTGCTATCTCTGTATGTTTCTCTCATACCTTCATGTAACTTTACTTTACGGCGATTTCCGTGTAACTTTACTTTACGGCGATTTCCGTGTCACCTCTCTTCTTCATCAGTTGTAGGTAAGATATATATGGACTGATGATACACGCTACAGTTCATGCATCAAAATCTGGATCTGTTACTCTGAAAAGCTCTGGTTGAGTATCACTCAGGACGTGACTGTTGATGGAGTGGTAAATGTCTCATTAGTGTTGGTCGGAACTTGATAATATGTATAATAATCGTCCCCTTTAATGTGTGATGTTACCTAAAACAGGGACTTGAGATATCAAAAGTAAATGACGACTATCAAACATATAGCGCGGAAGCAGTCCATTTCGCAACATTGCGTCTGTTCTCATACAGCTAGCATGATCACTGAGCCCAAAACGTAGAGTAATACGTAGGATGGTAGCATGATGAGGATTGCAGTCGGGAGGAGAGCTTAAACTGGATATCGGCCTCAGGAAGGATGCAATAGGGATTACTAGTACAAAGAAGTGAGAATGTGTTATTTCACAAGACGTGCGTATTTCCAATAAAATATCAGTGCAATGATATCACATTCGGTTATCTGTAGGGATACTAGTAATTCCAATAATGTTATGTGTGACGTTGTTTTGATTCCAGCTATGCGGTATTCGGTCTCGGGTCTAGTATATTCCCGTACTTCTGCGCCTTTGCCCGAGGTGTAGACTGGATGCTGGACAGCCTCGGTGGAGAGCGGCTGGGAGACATGGGGGTCGGGGATGAGATGGGAGGCTTGGACGAATCCTTCGACTGCTGGCTGATGAAAACATTCCGAGTGAGTACATGGCTCATCTGATTGTTTGCCTTAAAACAGCAATAATGATAGAATAATGATAACAACAACAACAACAACATCATCATCACCATTAAGATAACATCATCATCATCAACAACAACAGCAACAATATCAACAACAAAATCAACAACAACAACATCAACTATAACAACAACAACAACGACGACGACGACGACAACAACAACAACAACAACAACAACAACAAATTCCAGTGCTTTCGTCTTCCGCAGTCTGGAGTGTTGTTATCATTATTGTATAATACATTGTATGTACAAATCCCATGCGCATAACATAATATACCACAGAAAGCCTACTCTATCAAAAATCATATAATTCCTACGACGACATTTCTTTCTCTATTCTTTTTTTTTTTTTGGTTTTGTTTTCAGTTATGAAGTCCTTTTAGTAGTACAGACAACTCATATATTTTGGTGTCAGCATGATATGTAATCTTGAAATTTCAAAGATGAAAGTAGCGTTCTGATTGTCTTATCGATCACCATTACTACCGTTAGTCCACGTATCGCTTGTGCTAATGGTTTAGCTGTACAAGGAAAAAAAAGAATATTATTTTGTAATCAATAGTTTCAAAGTATACAGTAGGTAGACTAATCTTCATCCCTAGTAATACTGGTGTCGTTTAATTTCAACTGTCGACCTTGACGTAGTCTTATTTTTTATTAATGTCAATGAGTAAACGGCCTATCAGGAACTTGAGTAAGTGATACACTCTTTTAAGTCGTAAATTAAATCTTGTGCTTTAATACTTATCCATTGTTACCAACAGTCTGCGTGTGAGAGGTTCCAAATAGGAGACAGCGCCTCGGGACTGGTCCCGAGTCCAACGGTCATCTCCGCGGGGTCCGAGTGGGCTCCGTCCAAGTTTCGAATCTACGCGGCGGGACCGAACGCCACAACAGGTGTACCCGATCTCTGTGATGCTCTGTCAGCCTTGCACGGGCGCCGGATCTACCCAACCAACATGATTTCCAGGAAGAATCTCCTATCGCAAGAATCGAGGTCATTATTTTTTTTTTTATTGCCATGTCTTTTCCTGAATACTTGAATATTACGAAGTTTCATTCATGATGAAATGAAATTACCAAAGATATACGCGCTATCATACGTTTTCGTCGAGGCGCTTGGTACGCACACTAGATAATCATGATGATCAAACCAATATTGTTTCTGCATATTGCAGGATATCTGGGGCCTGTTCCATGAAATAATGCAATCAAACATAAGTAAGGTATCAGCCAATCAGAATCGAAAATTCAGGGGCTTATATTTGATTTTCTGACTTATGTCTGATATCAACTTTTATGCAACAGGACCCAGGTGCAGTATGATTCTCGATGTCCTGTTTGAGAGTATAGATATATGTTGTTATAGTCCTCTTACTTGATGAGCACGACGTGATTACCCTTAATTGGTTTGTCCTTTTCGTTTAGTCGGGCCACAATCCTCGTTCGTCTCAACACAAATGGAGAGAAAGAGCTGGCGTATCAACCAGGCGATCACGTGGCCATCTATCCAGCCAATGAGAACGCTCTGGTTTCTCGCATCCTCAAACGCTTGGATTACCACAAAGCCCCGGATGCCGTGTTCAAACTCGAGAAACTCGAGCCGAGAGAGACGCAGTTGGGTGAGTTGTTCATGATGCATTTGCGTGAATGTGTGTGCGTGTGTGTGTGTGAGTGTATGTGTGTGTGCGTGCTTGTGTGTGTGAGTATATGTGTTTGCGTGTGCAAGAGTGTGTGGTTGTGTGCGTATATGTATGTTTTACCAAAGTTGTGTATTTGTGTATTTTCGATAAAAGTATTATCACTATGAGATATGAACATACTAGATCCGATTGGTTTCTGTTCATAGGGGCATTGTAATATTATTGGCATGTTTTTATAAGTTTCCTTAATATCTACGCCGCTAATGTATTCAACAAAAGCTGATTCTATCAAATATACATTATATTTTGTGTCCTCGTTCTCAATAACTGCAGGAATGTTAAAAGTGTGGACGACTGTGTCTCGCCTCCCAACCTGCTCAATGCGAACAGCCTTCGAACGGTTTCTTGACATCACCACGCCCCCTACTCCCGACCTCCTCCGTCTCTTAGCAACGCGTGCAACTGATCCGCGAGACAAAGAGAAGCTCACTATTCTTGGACTGGTAATGCGGTTCTCTTTTTTCTTTCTAATTCTATCCTTACACTCTTATAATCACATCCGTCGAAAGTGTTATGTAGTTCAATGTTCTTTTATTCTTTTAGCACGTGTTCAGAATGCTCAGTATGCAGCAATTATTTCAATTGTTTAACATTCTTGTCATTTTGTTAATATAGATGAATACAGTTGATCTCGATCGGCGTAGTCGACCTTACACAAGTCGAATAATTGGTTAAGTCAAAGAAAACTTATTCTGGGATGGAGATAAACATGTGTGATTCTAATGTATAACTCGTACTTTATGCACGTCGATGGACTTTCTCCGGTCCTTTGGCTTTAACCTAGGCTAGGTTGACTGTATGAATAGCATTGGTTGTGTAACATTGCGGAGAAATATTAAATTAGGCAAAATAGATAACCATCAATTAAGACGAAGTTATATCCGTGACATGATAGAGAAATAATATTTCCGGTAGTCAATTAATAGAAATGAAAATGAATATTTATAGTGAAATGATAATACGTTTAAAGCATCAAAATATGTTCATCCATCTTTTCCGTCTTGAATTTCACAATTTGGTTATTTATTTGAAATGATCTCTGTAGGGAAGCGAAGAGTACGAGGAGTGGAAGTCGGAGAACTGGCCAAACATGGCCGAGGTGCTGGAGGGCTACCCCTCCCTAAAAGTGCCTGCCTCGCTGCTGCTCACTCAGCTCCCGTTGCTTAAACCTCGTCAGTACGCCATCAGCTCTAGTCCCAAGCAGTACGCCAACGAGATTCACGCCACGGTGTCCGTGCTGACGTATCATCCAAATGGTGAGCGTGCTGTGCTTGTGATCACGTGATTCCCTTATGATCACGGAGTCGTAATATTATACCAAAGAGCTTATACATGAATAGATAAGGAAAAAAGTGTCTTATCACTGCTTATACTGTCAATAATTGATGATAGATTCAATGAAAACTTTACAAGTTCGACACTAGATATGAAGAGACGACTCTGATGTTACAACTTTGAAGTTCGAGGTAATACTTCGCTTTCATGGTATTTTCTAGGGCAATAATTTTGCCTCTAATTTTTGGATCTTTAGCCGGCTGAACAAGAGTTCATTAGTTATACTTATCACTAAAACCCAATTCAGATAAGAAATTTGATACGGTTAGATTTTTTTAATGTCTTCTCTTTTCAAAGTGCTGAAATAGAACCTCAGGGGAGTGACTACACATCTTAGCTGCACGTGATTGCCCAACTTTGGTCGCAAATTTGTCCGTTCATCTATGAAAAATTTTCCGGATTGGAAACGTAGATGATTATTCAAACAATAGCACGATAGCTCCACCTTTAGCTGATTTAACTTCTTAATTGTTAATTGAAAGGTACTCATCACAGGGACTAATAGGATAAGTAAAATGAATTATAGACAGAATACCCTCGAGCTCGTTCAAAGACACTTTGGGAAAAGAACTACCCAGGGAGATCATTCAACAAGCCTGGAGAAAAGCCACACTACATAACAAGTTGCTGTGTCACGAAAGCTAACACTGAATCGTAAACGAGTACCACTGAGATGCATAGTAGCATGTAATTTTTGTTTCTGTCATTAGGCGGACGAGGACCAGTTCACTACGGCACCTGCTCGTCTTGGCTCTATCGGGTCTGGAAAGATGACGTCATTCCCGCCTATATCGACAAGTGAGTGAACATAACTAACTTTTCAGAAGTACAGGCTCCTTTTTATCAAAGTGGTACGATTGTGACTTGAATTTACTGTATCCAATATGTTTTATTATGTTCTAAAGCGAACGGAGAGATTTTATCATGGATTTACAAAGATCTCCATTTGAAAACTTGAGGAGTATCTACCCATCAGATCACTTCAACGCCTTCTACGTTCGAGAAGGACCGATCTTAACTCAATCAAACGTACGTAGGTCCTCTATGCCAGACACTCAACGGGTTAACTGTTCAAGATTGAATACATCGTCTCCATCTTTTCCGTAATTATGAATCCTCCACTTTGTTCAGAACAGCCTGCTCGGCACATTATATTCCCCTAAAATCCTTGCATTTAGAGAACAATAAAAGATAGAAGTCTTGTCTACTCTATTCAAACACATATTGATTTACTGCCAACATGACGTCATGGAGGGCTTGCATGAAATAATCCCTTGACGCAGTATAGATTCCAGTACCAAAGAGAATGAACAGTCAATCAGTTGCAATGAGAATGAGCAGATAGTTGAGATTACGTTATCATGACTGAACGGGTCCACTACGAGAATGTCCAAATTGAAAATATCTTATTATTAAAACCATCATGTACTCTATCTTTTACCACGCGAGCAGGGCTCCATATTTCCACCTCCCTCAAGACCCATCCTCACCGATCATCATGGTGGGACCTGGCAACGGGGTGGCGCCCTTCCGTTCTTTCTGGCAGCAGCGTCAGATGGAGCTGAGACAACTTGCCTCATCATCCTCGTCTTCGTCCACAAACGCAGGTGGAGATGGTCAGGAACGCCAAGACTTTGACGCGAGGAACCGCCGCGGCGAAGGCGACGGCTCGGACACGTACGGAGACATGACTCTGGTGTACGGTTGTCGGAATTCAAAGGAGGACCTCTTCAAGGGCGAAACGTCGGTTGCCAAGGACGAAGGGGCGCTCACATCCGTGTTGACAGGGTACTCACGGGAACCCGGCCGAACACGAGTAGGTATTCCTTTTTCTCTAGGAAAAGTGATATCAGCATTTCTTTGTGTTATTTCCTGTTGTGCGTGTATACATGATTTGTTGTTTTTACGAAGATTGAAAGAAATAAAATAATTACAGAGTACTTGGCTCAATACCTTAAACATGTTCAAAATAAAAAAAAGGAAAATTAGAACCTATTGTACATGCAGGATCTTTGTAACATCCATGGCGTCTTTCGGTGAACATGCAGCACAAGAATTATCTTCTTCCTTTACAAGGGTCTAGGGAGGTTTCTAAGGACACCTTGTCGCAAACCGATGTGATGCTATATGTTTAAACTGAGTAATCAAACAATAATTAATTTATTGTTAAGATAAAAAAAAGAATTATAGGGAATATCGAAACATCAAGTGAAGAAGAAATGAGAATTTCAAAAATAAATAGTAAAGATGTTCGAGATAATTAAGGTTTTAGCATAGGATAAGAATTTATACCGGCATTTATTGTAGTTGTTGTACACTTTAAAGATAAGTTGGTATAAACCAGTCAAAGGCATTATCATGTTGGCATGTGTCGGATGTTAGACGCCAAACAGAAACAAAGAAATGATAATACATCTTAGTTGACCTTTAGCAGGGTAGTCTGCCTTTCAGACGTATGCAATTAATCGTGGTCACTGTCTTCATTTCAGAAATACGTCCAAGATATTTTGAAGGACCATCCATGGTTGGTGTACAACGTGCTGTTCCGCCGCCATGGCCATATCTACGTCAGCGGTGACGTCAAGATGATAACAGAAGTTAGCAACATGGTGGAGGAAATCATCTCTCAGTTTGGACGAATGGGGGCAGCAGAAGCGAAAAGCTTTGTGAGGCGTCTAAAGGTAATTGCATTATGAGAAAATATCTATCAATCAAAACATAAAATGTTAAGATGTTAAACGAGTTTTACCTCGAAAGTCTCTTACACTCATTCTCTACCTATATACACCACCTATCAAAATGTCTGGTTATGACGTTATTGCTAGTTTCTAGAAGTTATAAAATTGGCCTTTAAGTATTGCCTCTACTTTTCCGGTCTCAAATTCAGATCAAATTGCATTTTCCGAACTAGTTTAAAGTTTTCATAGTGCTCAAGAGTATCCAAAACAGAACGCATTTTGTCTTGATCATTTTGATGATTCATCGATTAATGCCGAGATACAAACCAACCGTAATTAAACGTATCACGTATTAACCAATATGTAGCAAATTAAGTAAACTTTGAGCTCGCCCCTTTGCCCTTTGAACCCCCTCAGGACGAGGAGCGCTACCACGAGGAGGTGTACGGTCTGACACTTCACGTAGGGGAGGTGATGGAGAAGTTCCGCGCGAGAAACAAGGGGACACAGGTGATGGTGATGAGCGAGAGCAACCAGCGCCTTCAGCCCGTCATCGGCCGCAAAGGAGCCCTCATGGCTAAGGTGATATAACGGAAGTCAACGATTCCATGTTGTAGTTCCACAGAGTTGTTGTAATGTCAGGGCTGTAAGTACACTCTTTGTAATATAGAAGATATATAACGCCACATCAATCCTTATGCGGTGATGAAACTTATGTTCCCAACCTTACGCTCCCACACACACGCACATAATAAGAGAGCTTTAAATTTGCGACGCGGCCGTTATGACGACGATTTTGTCGTCCGTTCTCCTCTCTCCCTGCGTCGTGTTGCAAAGCAGCTTTAGGTTTCGCGAAGACGAAACCTTAAAAGCAGTAAAATGGCGCCCTCATAATCATCATTGCATCAAGTAGTTCTTTGCGTCGTGAGTTTGAGCGGACGCTGAAGTGGTCAGTCCAGACGTGAAAACTCAGACGACGAGAGATCGATTTTGATAAGCGGTCTATCACATGCGCAGAACGGCTTTGTGTCGAATGCTATCATATTTACAATCAGGGCAAGTACCAAACCCAAACCAACCAAACAAAACTAAACGAGGAATGATCGTTGTCCCGATAGCCCCTATTTCACTCATTGATCATGATGGATGTCCAAGTAATCATCTGTGTTGAGTGGTAAGAGCTAATATTGACGATAGTTCAAATATAAATACTATACCCTTGAAATAACATTATGAATACTATTGTAAGCTAAGATTGATACAGCACTACGCACAATCAGGTCTCCATGTGAAAGCAGGTGAACTTGTCATCTGCCCCAATCTATAAATTTTGGCAGGACTAGTGATTTGTATTGGTTGCCTCCTCATTTCCCACTCATATCAATGCAGCAAGAAGCCATCCGCCAGGGCGCCCCCTCATCGCCAACGATACCCCGACTGCGCAGGCGCGTGACGGCGACGATTTTGATGCGCTACAACAGCCTGATGGGTATGGACAAGAAGCCGACTAAAAAGGAACAAGAGAAGCCATTGTTTGGCGTGAAGCTGCGAAAGTGAGTCCGATGTGTTGTTGTTGTTGTAATTCTAACAAAGAATGTAGAAGTCATGGTCACAATTCTTTGTCGGACACTTCGATATTGGAATGCAGTGATTTGATTTGTCTTTTATGAGTTGCCGTTCTCAGTTGATGATCTCTAGAGCTGAAGTTTCTGTTACTGAATCAGCGCAATAAAAGCCGACCATCATCTGATCCAATGCAATCAATGCTGTAAAAACTGTTTTTTCGGGACAAAGATGATTTTTATTCCAGGGCCCTGTTGCATAAAACCCTTACCGCTGGACTTACCGCTCCTTTCTAGCGGTAAGTCTTCAAATTAGCGGTAAATCTTATAATCCTTGATGCTGATTGGCTGTGACGCCTAATTTTGACGGTAGTTACCATTGAAATTCAATGGTAAGTTTTATGCAACGGGCCCCAGATGACATTCTCGAATATTAACATGTCCTACAGTGCAGACGCGGGTGAAATCTCATATCAAATTTTACGATACTGGTGATTACTACTACGATTACGACCTCCACATGTTCAACTGAAAACACGCGTAGGACCAAAACCATATGAAGGCTCGCATGGATAAATTGCAGCGAAACTCGAATGTATAATGAGCATTGCAATGAAACGGATTAAACGGCAATGAAACAGATTAAAACAACAAAGTCGAAGAGACCCTACCATACCCAAGCTCTAGATAGCAGCTTTTTCTACCAGATCCTAATTTCATCTCCAGGCTCACTCTCCCATTTGCGGAAGACAAACAAACAAACAAACAAACAAACAAACAAACATTGCCTGTGATCAAAGCATGTTGTACTCTTTTACTTTGTTTCAGAGCCAAGGATGACACGACTAGTCGCATAAGGAAATACGAGGACAACCGACGGTACAGCACAGGCAGCTCAAGCCGAATCCCAAAACCCTGAGTCAAGAGATTAACAATGGTCTCTTGCCTAGGAGATCGTGTTTCATCATCATGCCGTTATACAGTGCACTCCCGTTATAACGAACACGCTTATAGCAAAATTTCTGATACAACGAAGTAAATTTCAGGGCCCAAAATTATCGATAAGATACCTCTGTACACTTTATTTGTTCGGATGTTACGAACTTTCGATATAACGAAAGAAAGCTGTAGTCCCGAGGACTTCGTTATAACGGTATAGTTGCGTGTATAGACTTGTGGTGACGTGCAACACTGATGTAGACATCCATTCGTCTTATGCGTCCATACACCAAGAATAATTATTCAAAATCAAATAAACACAGCAATGGAAATTGCTCCCAAAGAGATTCTAAAAGTAAGTCTGTACATAATAAGTCATTTTGCTGACTACAATTAATTTCAACTAAACAGCATTTCAAATCGTCTTCCCCTGGTAGGCTTTGGTAACCATAGCAACGTCATGTATTCGGAAAGTATGGAATGCACTGAATACTGATCTATATAAGGCTTTAAACTGTGTTGTAATTAAGGTTATCTATTTCTAGTTTTTGTTCACAAATATGTAACCATGATTGATTGTCAAAAACAATGCTTTATTCACTCATTACAACAGTTGTTGCTTTTCTTGTGTTACTATCTATCTACCGTAATGTTGATTTGTTGCATTATATTGTAATTACAATATTGTACTGCACGATGAAATGATTGGATTTGTGACATAATTGTGTGTATAGTGTATGATCTTAAGTGTATACTGTAATTTTCTTCCAATTTGTTTGCATCCATTATTAATAAGAATTTTAATGCTCACGACAAAGTCACACAGTCTTCCAATGTTGAATAAAAGCTTGTATCTATCTTCCATCTGTGGTATAATAAAAGAAAGAAAAAAAAAAAGCTCTAAACACCTACTAGGATGCCGAGAAGAATCCTGTCATGTTAGTACCTCAGTGGTACGCATTGAATTAATGTTGGGCAGGAGCACTATGGAATGGCAGTCCTAACTCTGATTAGGCCACTTTGAATAGACGCTGTCATTATTTTTGTTTGAAAAGATTTTATTTTCTGCATTTCATATTTTCTTTCAGAATAACAAAAATAACAAAGGCAGGTTCAATTACACAAATACAATTCTGAAAATTATTGACATATTACATAGTATGTCATATTTTGTATGTAAAGACAAATGAAACGTTAAATAACATACAAAATGTTTATATGGCCAATAATGACTTAATTCACAGTACAATATATAATATATACATATGATGCAGAGGGCCGCCGTTATAAGCCGTGCTTGAGCAGACGGACAGCCAGAGTTAAATTACCATTTTTTATTGTAGTACTCCATGAACACTAATACAGATGGGCCATGTTAAAGTGCGTGTAAATCCAGTTTTATACAATTACTTGGTAAACAGGAGTGGTGCCTGTGAGTGCGTGTGCAGGTGATGAAGCGCGAAAGTGTTGATGGTCAGCACTTCTAAGAAAATGATTGGATATGTTATAATATGGGCGAAGGGTCAAGCAGCAAAGTAAAAGAAAAGGAAAAGGGGGTGGACCAAATATTGCCTTGTTGTTGAGTATAAGAGGTACATGTTTAATGATTACTGTACCGTATGATATTGTGCCAAGAAATATTTCTTTGTATTTGCCTTAAAGGAATAGAGAGATGTGCACTGTTTTATGTGGAGAGGGAGTGAATTCCAAATATCAGGCCCGTTATGCCGAATTGATTTTTGAGCTAATAGGAGTTTAGGGTTATTCAAATGGAAATCATTACGATGGCGCGTGGGATAAGCATGGACATCCCTGTTAAGGGAAAATGCGTTGTGGAAGAGTGGGAGTAGATTTTGCGTGTATTTGAACATAAATATTGCTGTTTGAAATTTGTGTATATCGTCAACTTTAAGAACTTTTAGTCTAAGGAATAATGGATCAGTATGTTCTAGATAATGTGAGTTGGTACATATTCTTATTGCCTTTGGTACATATTCTTATTGCCTTTATTGTCATTATGATCATCATCATTATTATCATGATTCTTAGTAATCATTTATTGTAAACATTATAAATAGGTTTACTTTTATCATTCCCATCACAATATTTATCATTATTGTTGGTTTAACTGTAATTTTTGTATATAGCCATGCTTCAACGCACGTAATGTTTATCATTGTCTCAATAAAAAAAAAAAAATGTTCACAAGAGTAGAGGCGGAAGCGTTTTGTTTAATTTCTTATATAACGCTCGAATTGACCTGAAAAACAAAAAACAAAAAAACATGTTAAAAACAAAACCCACGAAATTATTTCGCCCTCTTCCAAAGCTGGCCTACTAAAATAGGCGGTACACATTATGTTCTATAATATATGACAATGAGATCAATAATAAAGAGACGAAAAATAACATGATGTCATAATAATGAAAAAAAGAGAACAAGTTTCCGAGTGGAGGAAGAGACTTGTATAATATACATGTATAAATAAATAAATAGATGTATATATATGTATATATATATATATATATATATATATATATATGTGTGTGTGTGTGTGTGTGTGTGTGTGTGTGTATGTGCGTGTGTGTATGTGTGTGTGTGTATGTGTGTAAATATACGAATCTAAACACAAATATCCACATACATTAGACAGTTAGAGGATGTATTTATCACCTGCTTATGAAGAGAACTTGTGGGAGAATGAGAGCCCGCAACATGAGAAAGGCAGAAAAAAAAAATATTATGGAATAATGTTACAATGAAGATGTAAATTAGAATATAATTGATATAAGTATTACAATAATCGTCATTAATTTGAACCATCACTGGCTATCGGGCTGAAGCTCGGAAGTCATACCTGGAAGTCTAGTGGATATAATGCCTGTCTAGCAATCGGGAGGTCGTGGGTTCGAGTCCTAACCGAGTTTGTATGCTCGGGTCTTCTTTTTTTTTTATCATGGCTATCACACAAGCACTACATAAATTTGTGTTCATTTACTTCGTTAAATGGCTGTTTGTCAAACAGTTTCAATACACTTTAATCATCCTTCCGTAACAGTTGTCAGAATTTCTACAGGACAAAGAGGAATTCAAAAGTCTGAAGAGATAAAATCATTTACTACTTAAGCAGCCTACAGGCAAGACAGTGTAAAGCAAGCTCTTTTGCGCGGTAATTGTGTACACGTCAGTTTACACCATGACCATAATAACCATTAAAATGGAGGGGTACGGAGACCGGGCATTTTTTCTCTATCCCCCCTGGCCTACGGAACTCCCATCTTTTCTCTGTGAAATTGACAAACTGAAGCACTCCAAAGTCTCACTAAAGACTCACATTTTTACCAGGCAATCAATTGCTAACTTTCTAGGAGGAGTCTGCGCTATAGAATGTTTCTTCCACAGATATTATGCAAGTGCTGTCGATTATCATCATCATCATGATTGTAATGATAATGATCACTTCTGGGTTGTTGTTTTTTTAAATCTGAGAAATATCGTCTTGAATTTGCATGGGCACGCTTGTACCAACACAACCTTGACGCATATCAAAGAGGCATTATTGAAGTAATTAACCGATGACATATTAGGCGGTAAATCATAAAGGCTGGTCCAGATGGGCGGATAGCAGGTTGAAGGGTGAACGTGACACTTTTTTTTTTCTTGGTGCGATAAGCACTGACCCCGAAAAATGACCTTAGTGAAATATGTGTTTCATAAACCTTAACCTTCCAAGCTAATCCTCTCTCATAATGTTTTGAAAAGTCGGCGACCTTTTTGTGAAATCGACTTGATCAATATTATTGTTAGTAGACGAAAGACGGGTCATAGTTTGACGAAAACGGAGCTAGCCCAACTCCCATAAATAGGGAAGACCCTTTGATGCTCCTACAGCCAGGTTCCAGTCAGCCGTCAACCTCTAAGTTCCTTACACGTTCCATTATATCAAAGGTAAGATTAATTAGGTGTCTTTCCTATTGCAATACACGTGTTACATCACAATCAATTGAGTAATTGTTTGTATTTTCCTGTTACAAAATTCCAAGTCTTTTTGTTGTTGTTATATGCCTTGCCGCTGTTTGCAATTCATGCCCATGTTTCCAGATTACAAAAGTGAAACTCAAGTATAATTGAATATAGCAAAACGGCAGATCAAAGTCAAGATCTGTCACGAAGACAAATGAATTGTTTCAAACGTATCTCCTTTTACGATTGTTATTTATCTTATTTGAAACTTTCAAATAACATTCTTGGTCAGAAATTTGAAAACGCGCAAATAGTTTTGAAACAAAAGCATAAGTACGAACAAAATAACAAAACTTGATCAGACAAGGTAGCGATTTAATGTTTATTCGGAATGCACACAAAAAAGATGTGTCCACGCGTTTGCTTGTTTCCTGTTTTGTCTGATTTGTTTTCAACCTCTTTCTCTCATTCCCTTCCAACTCTTCCATGTTCTCTTCCTCTTACTCTCTGTCGCTTTTTCGCTCATTCACTATTTTGCTCTTTGTGAACCCTGAGCATTGCCTTTTTTTACACATAGCAGAGAATCTCGTTTCTGATACTCTTCTTTCGTGTTTTATCATCCCCTGTCGGATATAAAAGGACCAATCATGAAAGCCTTCTACATTTTCGTCGCGCTCGCTGTCGTCGTCGCCTCCGTAGCGGCGTACGAAGAGGAGAACGAGCTCTTCGACATGCTGGAGAAGCGATCGATGGACGAAGGGGAATTGGAAGAAATGCTCTACGGCAGCGAACCCATGGTCAAGAGGGGACGATTCACTTGTGAGTAGTAGCAGTAGTAGAAGTAGTAGAAGTGGTATCTGTAGTAGTAGTAGTGGCAGTTGAAGTAGTAGCATCAGTTCATAACTGCCGCGGCTCAAATCGATTCTTTGACATTGCTATTTTCCAGCTGTTAATTTTCCAATATGTAGCCTTACCACAGTAAACACTCTTTCCCCTTTTCTCTAGTTCTGAAGTGTGTATTTGACTATCTCTGTTAAACTCTCCCCGGCAGAGGTTGCTTTAATATCTTGTCGCCTTTATACCTTGATATCCATTTCCATTTTGGGGCGCACGTCAAGAGCCATACTATCCACAGTCATACTACCCACAGTCATACTGCCCACGAATCATACAGCTCACGAGTCCTACAGCCCACGAGCTATATACACTAAATTGAACGAGGCCCACGAGCTAGACATTGCAAGGTTGGCTTGATTTACGTATAGTGTCGAGTTCGTGAACCGTCTCTGCTTTAAATAGTGGCTAGCTCATATGCCTGTTCTACTTAGTGTCTAGCTCTTGGAACTGTTTTACCTCTTGTCTAGAACGTGAGCTGTATGACTCGTGGTCTTCTTTTTTCAATATCTAGCTCGTGGGCAGTATGACCCTCGAGTGTTTAGCTCGTGGGATGACCCCCATTTGTAGCTCTTGGGGTAACTCTCATCCCATATGTTTCAGCGTCTTTGTGATCTACTGTTCATACTAAGTGCTATTTAGAGGTGGGTATCTGTCACTTCTTTCATATCTTCTATAGATTTCATTAATTCATTATTTCTGCCCAGTTCAGTCATGTCTTATATATATCTACGGAATAGAGAAAATAGATTTGAAAAAGCAAACAAGAAGGAAAAACAATGCGGGGCACTTAAGCCAGCATTACCACAATGAGCCTACACCGAGACAACGCCCACATTGGAAGGCTTATACTCTTTCAACTGAAAATTCAGAGTATTAGATTCGAGAGAAACATCGGCGACACGGCATCATATGTAGAAAAAAAATTACAATTCTGCTTACAAAAAAAAGAACGAAAATGCATTGTCTTTTTAGCAGTTAGCATAGTTCCTTCATCATACATGTAGCTGCCTGTAGACAGCACGCCTATTGCTTCCCATATAATGCACAATATTTTGTACGCAATTATGATACAACCCTAGGTTTTTAAAGGATTCATGCTAAGCAGTGATGCAAATTTTGTGGCTCTGTAGATTTGATTGTTACGTAAATCTCAAAGATGCGATTGGTGCTGAATGCACAGTTGACGTTATTTTCTACACACAACACATTGACTTTTACTGGTCAGCTGGGCAAGCAATGACACTTGGACCTACCCGAAGTGCATAATACAAGCATAACCCTGTCTAATGTGCTTTGAGTGGTCGTTTGGCACAGAAAACTCAATATCCTTGTACACACTGTCCAAAGCCCCAGACACAGAAAGGGATAGTATAATCCACCATTTTGCAGGACTATAATCCTTATCATGTCATCGGCTCTGCTGGTCCCTATTGACTGTAATCCTTAATGATTCTTTGTGATATATCAATGCCATTGCCTATGACAGAGATAACTATAATGGCAATGATGATAATTATGTGTGATAAAGACTAACAAGATTGATGATTACCGCAAATCATCAATTTCGTAACAACTGCTAATACTGTCAATCAAACTGTCATTCCCATGGTGATCGCCAGTGATTATCGTCCGTGCTATTTAGGATGATGGATAGCCTTAATTATCTTCACATTGAACACCGACGGCAGTTAAATAATGTTTTTTTTTCCTTGTTGTCGCCCTCTTACGACCAGTCTGTGAGAACATGCACGGGGACCAGTGCATCTGCGACAAGAAGTACAGGCGAAACAACAGGAGGCGTTTCGTTAACTGTGTACCCAGGGACAAGGGGCTGTAAACCACTGCAGCAACAAAAGATTACAGGTACCTGTAAAATGCATTTCACACTTTTGGAGCTCTTTATGTATTCTGTCATTATATTGAATGGAAATACATTTATTATAGCATCTATCAATTCAAAGTATGAATTGAAACATCATTTCATCGCAGAAAAGTTTGAAATGTTCTCTTCGTATCAGCTGCACGGAATTTCTACTGAGGCTTAATTGGATGGCATTAATTCTGTGGCTTTGAATTTGTATTGAGAATCGTCAAATTTCCAAGTAATATATTTATCACTCGTTTTTTTCCTCTAGAAGCTCTCGGTAGGCACAGTAAGTCAAGTATGTTTTAGCTGCTGATTTCATTTATGTGTAAGCTTGAGTAAGAAGTAGACAATCAAACAAGTGAAGCTAAACGAAACAAATGAAGCCTATTGCAATGAAATCTAGAAGTCTTAACAAAATTATTTACATCCCACGTGAGTCGCGTCTTGTGAGTTAGACTAGAATTATACAAAAGACCATTAATACCAGTATTTATGTTCTTTCTCATCGACAGGAGCAGTCATGACGTAATAGCCTGAAGAAATTATGCACCCCATCCAGCAAGATCCGTTTTCCTTGTTGATGCCTCGACAGTGGCCTTAAGGGCCGGCAGAGAGAAGGTCCACAGATTATATACCTTCGTCATGGATTCAACAGTTATACATGTATTTCACTACACCTGTTTGCCGTGTAAACAAAACAAGTGACCAACAACGAGAGACAAGAATAATAACATACTATGGTTTCCCTAACAGCAATGTTGAAATAAATGATTCCGTCGGTCAATAACGGCGTTTCTTTACGATATCATTCTTTGGTCTTGGAAATTGTTGCATTGTTGTCATGCGTCTAATTAAAAGCAGTTGATCGATCTTTACTGAACTTGTTTGCCCGGTTGCGTAATTTTGAAAGAGGGAGGAAGTTTCATTTCATTTCATTTCATTTCATTTCATTTCATTTCATTTCATTTCATTTCATTTATTTCCAAATTTAAGAACAACAATCATTACATTTTCAAGTCATAGTATAAACATATTCATTGTGGGGGACCAATTAAAGCCTTCCAGGCTTGTTGGGAATAGGCCCCACGGTAAATACAAGACTTTCTCAACTTAAAATATATAGGTACAAAATACATAGAACACAACTGGTACACAAACAACGCAGGATGAAGAAGGAAAAAAAGTAAGAAGTAAAATGCTGGCAGAATATACAAGACTATGTAGCTATTAGATACGGAAAGTGCGTCTAAAGTTGTTTCGTAACTGCTGTAATGATTTGCAGTTTTTTAGTTCCTTTGGTAAAGTATTCCATAAAATGGGACCTTGATAGAAAATTGTTGACTTGGCTAATTCGGGTCGGTAGAGGGGAGGATGAAAATCTTGTTGGTTTCTTGTATTATAAGAATGAATACTGCTGTTGAGATGAAACCATTGTTGTTAGGGGGCTGGTAATGCGCCAAATGAATACTGTTGCATAAAATTCCTGTTTGGAAACAATATAAATAAATATATTTCTTAAAAGATTCCATCATAAGTCAGTGTGTAACAACAAATTCCTCTTCAAGTAACTTCTCGTGTCCAACACACTATTCCTCTTCAGTTACCTTTAATGCGTTCTTTGATCTATTGCAAATTATATATATATATATATATATATATATATATATATATACATATATATGTATATATACATTATATATATATATATATAATATACAGTTAACAACAAAATCATTCATACCCCTGAGAAATTATTAGTTTTGAGCAGATTTCTTACAAATGAAGGATTGAGTGATGGTGATTGGGTATTAACTTTTTACTCTTATCATTTTGTCCTCTATAAATTGACATTGATTCCAGTTTCACCTCATTTGCATAACACTAGAAATATTGAGATATAACACCCAATCACCAACACTCCATCCTTTACTTGTAAGCAATCTGCTCAAAACTAAAAATTTCCCAGGGGTATGAATAATTTTGTTGTTAACTGTATATATATTTATATATATATATATATAAATATATATATATATATGTATATATATATATATATATATATATATATATGTATATATATATATACATATATATATATATATATATATATATATATATATATATATTCGTTGGGTATATATCCGTCGGGAGTATATAGTTTGTTGAGGACTGATGAAAAATGCTCGATGCTGTAAGGTTTGCCTGAAGATCGCCACAGCGTGAAATGGCCGGTAGCGGACAAGACGACAAAGCACAACCATGCATACGTCTGCCTGGCGTATATATGTGTGCATTTATAAAATTATAATTATCTGAGTTCTGAGTTCTGACTTTGCGATTGTATGATAAGACATTTCTAATACTGCATCTGCATCCTTATATGTGTAAATGGTTGGATGAGATTGGAAAACATGATCGTATCATATCATATTGAGAATGCCAGCTGTGCTTATCGTTTGAATTCTTCATAAACTTCATAACTTCATAAACTTTATTCTGTGTCATTTTTACTTTTTGATAGATATTTTAAAAAACAGTAGCTGATAGATACGTTCATATCAAAGAGAGAGGGAGAGAGAAAGTAAGAAAACAAGATGGATTAGGGAATAGAAAGCGTGGGGTTATACAATATTTATAATTATTTTAAAAGACTTGAAGCTTCTTCCATTTATGACGCATGATTTCCGAAGATTTCAACGGTTGATTGAACAGCGGCTGTGTCATTGTCTAACGGTTTGCGCGCCTCACTAGGAACAATCTGGGCATGAGTTCAAGTTTGGATCATGTAATGACTCAGCATCCACGTGATACCTGCGTCATCGCTTACGTTTATCATATTTTCTGGTGTCTCTGTTGGTAGCATCACGTAAAAACACCCCCACACAACCATACACACAAACATTTTTAACTCCATATTAGGAAAAATTAAGAGTATGTAAGAATGGGCCTACATAATAAGTATGTAAGAATAAAACCCTTGCAGCAAAGTAGAAAATAACATATCTAAAATGTCACACCATCCAGGATGAGTTTCACAACATCTGAACTTTTAAGAGCTGCTACCATCGCACTCATGGATTATTCAAACCGGTAGGAACATTCAGATAAGACTCGTGTATTGCATATTGCAAGAAAACATCTCTCTACTTCTCTTTCTATACTAGTATATGATATAATATATATATATATATATATATATATATATATATATATATATATATATATATATATATATGTATATATATATATATATATATATATATATATATATATATATATATATATATATATATATATATTAGAGCTTGCTTCCGAAAGACGCTAAATCCTCTTCTAGATGTATATATATTTACATACATAAATATGAATACATGTTATATTCATTTATGCTAGTATATATTTATACAAATTAGGCAAAATTTCGTCGAACAATGAAGGCTGATGACTTGTGAATATAATCTACATCACTACTCTGATGTATAGGGGCATTTTATGATTGCTTTTTCTTTCCAATAATGGAAACAGAACAGAAAACACCAATGTTTCCTTCGAGCACAGTGATCACATTCACAGTGGAATCTATTTGTTTCTATATAGATTGCAGTTAAGAATAGGGACGACTTTTTTTTTTCATCATCAGTAAAGCTAGCATACAAGCACGAAATGCGTCCAACTGTTTCGAGTTATCAAGGAACCACAGAAGCTGCGAACAAAGTCTGCATCTTTACATACAGTGTCATCCCAGAGGGTTGACGTATAGTAAGTTATACATGAAAAACTATCATAGAGTTTGTTTCGTAGGTCCCATATGGAATCGAGCGATCTGAGAAAGAGAAGGGAACTACTCAGTAGTCTTTGAAAGATTGTATGGTGGGCCACAAACTGCACGACCTGTAAAAGAAATGAAGCAAAAGACTAACATCGAAACATACGCTTATAGATACAGAATGCAAAGGTGGAATGTTGTCCATTTACTGATATTAACAGACATTTACAGACAGATAACACATAATATGTGAGGACGTACGATTACAAACTTCATCTATTGACCATGCTATGCAAAGTCAAAAGTAACCACTTTCTTGTCAACATAATTCATAACGACAAGACAAGTGCAGTTTATGATTCTTTGAAAACAAACAAACAAACAAACAAACAAACAAACAAACAGCTAGTAATCAGTTTTTAGTTCAGTTCAACTGAGAACTGAACTGATGTGACGTATGACCCCCAGACACCATTAATGACGTCAAAAACCACTAAGGGCGACACCCAAGAAGAGATGCCATGCATGGCAGCATTCCAAATTTCCATTCCAAAAGTACATACATATGATACATTCATAGAAACATACTCGCGTATAATAAGCACATTCATACGTAATACACAAAGGACACGACATCATACATCATACAAGAGAGAGAGAGATCAACATTTATACAGCAAAAAAAAAAGTGGAAAGTGCTGGAATAAGTCACAGAGAGTGTATCATTGTGTGTGTGTGTGTGTGTGTGCGCGCGTGTGTGTGTGTGTGTGTGTGATGCAGTGCTTTATCATTTTATCAAAAAAAAAAATCATTAACTTTTTAATTCTCCTCACACAATTAATTGTACAAAACAATGTCACCATTCGTCTCCCTGATTCAACTCCTTGGATTTTTTTTTTTTTTTTGTCATGAGGTAATTCCTTTTTTTTTAATACACTGCTAATTTGTCCTTCATTGAATTTCTTTCCTATATGTCATACACCAGTGGCATATCTATTGGAAACACATCTTTGATCTGAATTCATTATCATTATTATTGTTATTATTTCTGCCAATTATCATCCTGCCAAACCACGAGTTGATGACATAGCCGGAGACAAGCTTGGCTGCCTCTTCCCAAGAACTGATTACCGCATGTCGATGAAATATCTTTACCAGCAACATCCAAATTCACGACTGGAGGAACGACTAGCCTGCTGAGGCGTAATAAAGTGTGATAATGGTGAATTTTTAACCCATTGTACGCTGGAGCAGGGTATATTAGGCGTCGAATCTGTGTAGAACCACAATAACATCTTGTCGGCTACGGGTTTCTCCTGTGAGCCTTGGATGGATGCGGACGGAAGTCGTAATGAATTTTCGTTGATGGATTTTGTTTTTATTGCATAGGGTCATTGAGCGGAGAAAGGACGGAATAAAGCGTTACAAACGGAATCAAATTGTATATAAGGGGTTTCTGTGGTACACAGGTCCCATCAAGAATCATACAGAACATCATCCCAGGCAAACTTCGAGAGTGATCAGAAGCAAAACTCGGTAAGTTCGAATCGTTCTTTATTCAATTCAAGAATTGCTACTTTATAAGACTTTTTTATTTTCGCTTTACACTGTCCTGAAGTGATTTGTAGCGTGAAATTAAAGCTTGAGAAATTCAAAATAAACGATACACAACACACAATATATTTACAGTGGATATCAAAGGGGCAAAAGTAGTGCAAAAATGATATCCTTATTGTATTTTGATGAATTGTAGGCCATGTCCAATAGTTAACTCTTGATTCGTGACAGCTATACTTTCGTATCAGAACAAAATTTAATTAACATGAGTGGAGGTATTAATGCTTAGCTACGTTTGAAAGCAAAGAAAAAAAAACTCCACTTTGTTCACGAAAGAGACAGTACTGATAAACTATAATTTACATGAAAGAGAGACAATTTATTTGAAGAAAACTGATTGTATGGATTGACCACGTTATCTGTCCTAGGCGTTTATGGAAAGAAAAATAATGATAACTCGAGATGTCATTCAAATATCACCTGTCAAGTTCTTATCCAACAGCCTCCTTATTCCAGTGATTGCTTTTTAGTCTATCATTGATGGTTCGTCAAACTGTAGAAATGAAACTGAATTCATTTCATTTGTGTGGTAACATAACAAGTTGCGTTTTATTTTTTAAATTGATGGGAGAAAAAGTCATTATTACAGTTTTTTGATAAAGAATCACAGGCTAAATGTATTATTATCTGTGGCATCCATTTCCTTATTATGTAATGTATAATGTATATATATATATATATATATATATATATATATATACTTTTGGCAGCTAAACCCATAGCCAAGAATCGCAGTAATAAGAAGTATTCAAAATGGCATGTAATCTACATTTTCATTTGATATTAATCTCAAATAGCTTGTACTTCCTCGACTTGGTAAGGGGCTTCTACATGCCCAGAAAGTACGGATATAACTATTAATGACTGGCCCGGAATGAACGTGCATGATAATCCATCTGAAGAGTTTGAAATGCTTTTGAGGGAGGTTACGAGATCGGAACTCAGTATCTCCATGGAATAAAAACCCTCATATTAGAACAGTATGTATAATTATTCCTGTTAACGAAAGACATCATCTATGTCTTTATCCTTTTTGAGTTTAATAATCAAATGTATTAACTTATTATAGCATGTTACTTTATTTCGCTCTGCACAACTCTCCAACAGGTGAACATATCAAACTGTTCTGCCCATGGGCCATTATCAAACAAAATATGTTCCACTGTAACGTGATTATGTTTAGCTGATCGCTGGCTGGCATTTTAGTTTGACTGTGTTTATGTGTTTTTGTGTGGGGAGGGGCAAACAGATATAATCCATAACTGATGTAAGATAATTATTTTTTTTTAACGATATTATGCGAGAGTGAATTTGTAGTGGTTTTGTAACATTTATGAACTACAGATATCAATATTTTATATTTACCTGACATGAAAAGTATTCAGAATCAATAATATCATCATATCTGCTAAGCCCCGAAGAATTTAGGTAAATTTGACGTGTATCTATATATAGCGTCACATTGGACGTGGAATTTGTTCAAAATTAGAGGAGCTTTAATTGCTAATAGCACCTTGTTTGTTTTTCATGAAATCATCTACAGGGGCGGATCCAGGAATTCCGTAAAGAGGGGGCGTGTTTACAAAATTAAAGGGGGGCGCACGCACCCCTCCCCCCATTTTTTTCTTTTTATTTCTTTTGTTTCAACAAAAAAATAAAGGGGGGGGGCGTGCGCCGGTTGCGGTCCTCCCTGGATCCGCCCCTGATCTAGAATTATATTCGTTGGCCTTTAGAATCATCGAAGAAACCATGAAGGCCTTCTACCTTATCCTCGCTCTCGCTGTCGTCGTGGCTTCCGTGGTCGCCGTGGAGGAAGAAGACGACTTCGAGCTCTTCGAGATGCTGGAGAAGAGATCACCAGAGGAAGGCGATCTCCTGGAGGAAATGGCGTACGGAAGTGAGCCGATGGTCAAGAGGGGACGATTCAAATGTAAGACTAAATCATACATGTAGATAAACGACGAAATTGAAACCTTAGAATAAGCAACGTCAAATTACAAAGAGTAATTGTAATGTTCCGGGATGTTTCACAGCTGCAGACGAATCTCCTTATACTTTAACAGCATCTTGTCAATTCAACAAAATATTCAATGCTTACAGAAGGAGGTGAACAAAAATGCCCTCGATTCAATTGACATTTGATTCATTATAATAAGGACATTTTGCACTTCTGCGAAATCTTGAGATTAAACGAGAATAATCAAGAAGAATGAATTTACAGATTAAAATTCCTTTTTTTTTTTCTGACGATCATTTGCTACACATTTTGATTAATGTTCGTGACTAATGACTACTTGATAACCGTCATCTCCATCCCCACCAATAAAAGAAGAAAAAGAAAATATCAGAAAAAAAACATTGTCTAAAAAGGAAGGAACACTCACAAATTAAGAAAAAAGGAGGAGAGGGACAACGGAAGGGAACAGTAAGAAGAGAAAATGATCATTGTGGCAATTTGTTGTGTAAATTGTAAAGGCATTTAAAAAAGAAAAACGTCAGATTTACGACCTTGTAGGCCCTACAGGTATTTTATATTTGTCTTCAAGCGGCCTTTAAAAAATGTTAAAAAGTACAGTCCATTAATGTAGACTGACAGAACTATGACTACTCCTTAATCAACACGGAAATTTGTTTTTGTTTTATTTTGACTAACTTTACTAATTGCCGTTGATGTTCAAGTTGATTAAAGGAGATGAAGTTTTGATGAAAAAAATTGAAGAGCTCGCGAACAACGCCCTTTAGTTTTGACGTAGCAAACTTGAGGATTTCATGGCTCAGTCACTGTGACAGTGAATACGATCCGAGTATGATGCGCACGGGTAACACTTACTGAATGCATCATTACCGACGTTCATGAGCATTCAAGTGTTTAATGCTCTTCTGTGTCTTCTATCATATAATGCATTAATTGACAACGTCATGTTTTCATGTTTTGTTGTATCAGTTCACTCTTTTTTTTTCTCTTATCCGCAAAGCTGCAGTATAATTCACGAGGCATACATATTACATTGCAGTACACTTTCTGGTATTGTGCACACAATTACATAAATGACGCAGGTTGTGCAAGTATGTTTGCCACATAGACAGGATTTTTTTTGCAGATATTTATTCCACGCAGTAATCAAGACTGATAAGAGGAAACTCCTAAAATGTAAAGCCTTTGCTATGTTGACTGAAAGTATATGATTGGCAAAACGTAATGTAGAGCCCAGGTATTTATTAAACTTTGGTAGTAGTAAATGAAAAAGAAAATAATGCAAAAGATCACGTTAACTTATATCAGAACAAATTGAAATCAACAAAACAAAATCATAATGATTATATTCCAGTAATTCGCTTTTTTTCTGTGATTGCCTCGCATGATGCAGTTAATAATCATGTCATGCAAGAATACTCAGCATCTGGTAGATATATGGCAGTTTACAACATATGAAGATACGATAACGGTCCCAATTTGGCACTGAAAAAAAGAGGATGTTAATCACCTTGAGCTGTGATACCAAATCATAACAACCACAACTGAGTTTGGTTTTTGCATAATTGATTTCTGGATCAGATCATTTATAATCGACCGGGACTAAATGTGATCCTGCTAATGGTTCTTATTGTAAGAAAAAATGTATTCTAGTGACAACCAACTTGTTCAAGAAGTCAAAGTTATAGTTTGATTTTTTTTTTATTTCGATAAAGAACATAAGAAGAGATGCTTATATGACTGAGGAAAAACCAACAACACAACAACCAACTGTTTTATCAAGAATAAGCAGGTACACTACAGACCTTTTAAACAAGAGTGTAGATCCGAGCAGTTGTTTCGTGCCTTCTTTCTGACTCTTCTGAATCTGACTTCTTTCTTGGATAAAACTAACAAATTATTATGAATTATGGTCATGAAAAGATTTTGACAAAGATTTTTTTTTTCTTTTAATCTCACACATTACTCCATTGATTACACTTCATTTCATAAGATTGGGTTTCCTTTCTTTAACAAAGTAGATTGGCTATTGATAACGATTTCCAGCACTTGCACGTTTTCTGTATTTTCTGTCTATATGTAAAAGAAACAAAAATTAAAACAAAACAAGACTGTTACCATGGTTACGTTTCTTTTTACCTCTCATCCCAGATTGCCAGAACAAGCATGGAGACAACTGTGTGTGCGACAGGAAGTACAGGCGAAACAACAGGAGGCGCTACGTCAACTGCGTGCCAGCAAACATGGGCACACCTGTCTAAACCTCCCGGATCTGATGCTTGACTTCATCCGACATTGGATTTAGGTAAGGGAACCTTGTAGTTAAGAATGAATTTAAAAATTCCTTCACTGTACTAAATTTGACACTTTAATCTAACACTGCAAGGAAAAATACGCCTATAAACAAAGTTTAGAAGGTCAGAGATCCAGGATGGGGTTATTTTTGCCCAACTCAAGTTGGATAACAGAAGCAACAACATTCATACTTCGGATGATTGTTGCAGTTTGTGATATGATGCCATCTTTACAACTACGAATGCTGATACTCTACCATCATGTTGCTATACATGTTTGATATTATTGCTGTTTTTCATCTTATATTCCGCCTCTTGCATGAAATTAACAAAACATCTTACATTATAATGACCTTGTGTACGCCGGTGAACTGAAAGTAATTGCCAGTGTAATGATATGCATTCATTCTACCCCCTCCCCCAATAGAGACGGAAGGTTTAACAGATAGAAACCATATACTGTAAGTGACATGCTATTTTCACCTCTCTCTTCATATTTCAACAGATCCTGAACTGAATTACTTCATATGAACCCCGACGCTGACATACGGAACACCCGCAATCTTTTCACTGACCGATCAAGATGTAACTGGGAAAGCATTTCAATCTTAACTACTAACCCGTGTTCTAAATGGAATCCAAAATACAAAGAAAAGGGAGAGCTTGTCACCTGAGAATACACCGTGTTTGCTTGATACCTTCTGAAAAAGACCCTTTCACCTGAATAAACTATTTTTAAGAAAATGTAATGTATACAACGACGTGTACTTCTTTCCATATACTATACCATATCTAAGTATGTATATATATTATACCATACTTAGATATAATGGGACTATTTGAGATTGTGCGTATGTCTTGCGTGGATTATGTTTCTTTGCATGTCATGTTTGTGAGTGCGTAACTTGATACTTGAGAGTTTACATTGGCTGATTGGTGTCCGAGATTGGTGTATGTTCAAAATAGTGTGCTCTAAACTCGAACACTTTGACATCCTAACTCTTCACACTGAAAACTTTTAACCGTATAGCCATTAACACGATAGAAAATATCAAACAGACCACGATCACACTCTGTGCTTGGCTGAAGACAAACTGTTTCCAGCATATACCACACCCACTGATTATACATTTTCATATTTCATGTTGTTCGTACAGTTTGCCTGTTCTATTCAGGGATACACTTTTTCACCATCATAACTCACCACCAAACAGAACGCAGTTGTCGCACCGGCTGATTTTTATAACGCTGATAATATGTCATCATAGATCTGCGCTCGTTTAAAGTCATGGTTGGGATTTTTCATTAGCTCTTGGTTCTTTTCATCTGTCATTCGTCTTTCACTGTCAAGAATCTTACAAGTATCAAATGGATGACCATGACGACTTATCTACGGATAATCAGAGGTATATAATGGCATAATATGTCATAGCGTATAATAGTGACGTTGCAGAACCGACGTGCAATATAACGGTTTCCTGTCATATCTGCCTGTAGACCGCGTATTGCTTTCTGTAGTCTAGTCCTTGACAATGAAGAATATTTTATATACCAAGCAAACACAGATTAATTTCTCGACATTTAATCGGCACGCATTCGTATCAAAATTAATAATCTTTCCCCTCGGTGGTAATACTTATCTCTTCAATTCTGATTTGACAGTGACATGCATCATTGCCAGTGTTAGTAGTCCAGGCGCAGGGACCCAGAAAAAATGCCTTCGTTCAACCCACCCCGCAGAAAAGGTTTGACCACACAGAGTGGTAGATGGGACCTTCAGGAACACCCCCAGGTAGTATGTGAGTCGAAATTGTGGTATGAATAAAATTTTACAGGCCATTTTAGTTGCGACAAGACCGTATTGTTCGAAAAAGAGTCTGCGCACGCCAAGACTACTACACGCACCACTAGCACTGCTACAGGCACCAGTGCCAGTGGTGCGTGTAGTAGTCTTAGCGCACGCAGACTTTTTCCTCGGCAAACAAGGGTTTTTGCCAGCAAACTCACTAGCTGAGGTCAGTGTAGTTTAGTTTCTAGCCGTTTTTATTTCGTGTATATTTTTTTCGAGTTGCAGCAAGCCGAGTGAGGTTGCATACACAGTGATTGTGACCCCAAACCGTTCGGGCGTCGCAATCACTTGGTATGCGCCTTCGCTCGGCTTAGCACAATAAAGTGGGCTTCTACACATGCGCAAGCTGCAACTCGGAGAGATGAAAACGAAATAAAAACGACTAGAAACTAGACTGGGGTCGGTTACGGCTGGCACTGAAAATCACAACATAATCACAGTTTTTTGCAGTTATTTCATGAATAATTCCTCAAAACACCGTAAAACCATATATATACATGTTGCTAGAGATGTCAGCAAAACAATGGGATACATTGTAAGTTAAAATATTGTGCATGGTTACCATGGTAACCAGATGTATACAGGTGATTGATAATCCAAAAAATGCCTCCAACTGCTGCAAACTTTGGTATTTTTTGTTCAGTTTTTTTTTTTGTAGATAGGTGAATTAAAAACAAACATTTCTATCGATTATTGTTCAAAAAGTTTTTTCCTGTTGCCATGGCAACCAGTAATATCCAATCAGGATTCAGCTGTCAATACTTAAGAACTAATGCCCATATTTTCAAAATCTCAATAAGCATGTCATTCTGCATAATTGTACCATTTACCGTACTTTTAACACATATTTGACTTCAAATTACAGGCAAATGTTGTTTCCAGCAATGTATGTACACAAAATTCCCTTCAAAATCTATGTTAATACAGAGAGCAAAGCCGACGATATTCTGATATTAGCTTTTTAGAGTATATATTTACAGAGAAATGGTTATTCGAAACAACCTTGGAAAAGAGCAGAAGAAAGCAATTGATTGTTCTTGTTCTTAAAGGAAATTTATTCAAGAATGCAGATAAATTCCGTCTAAAGAAGGAATATACACGTACACTGCATTATCCATCAATGGAATTAAAAGCGTACTCTTTCATTGGTAAGCTAGGGTTAAAAATAAAAAATAAAATGAAAAGTCATGACATGTAAATTTGTATTAAAACGTGCCGTAATGAATTAATACTATTAAGGAGAGAATGAGGGAAAATCTTGGGGGTCCTATCCGTTTTCTCCAGGTTAACTTTGTAGTGTTGAGGTGGGTAGTTTAACCCTGTAAAGCCCAAGGGAGGGGGGCACATTGTGCCCCTACCATATCTTCATTTGCCGCTCCTAAACCCTTTACCTGATTTCAACCAAATTTGGTGCTTTTCCTAAAATCTTATTACAAACATTTTGATATATAATTTAGGAATGTCCGATATTCCTGTTTGCTATGGCAACCGTAAACTGACAACCACGTTAGTCAGATTTTGTATGATTTTCTGTTTCAATGTCAATTAACAATATAATTATGGATGAAATTGGGGTTTTCTTGGCTATAGTTTGCTAAAGGAAAGAAATGTGAAGTAATTATGGTTGAGAATTACCCTGAAATGGTCTTCTTATTATTTCCTTTATTTTCTATATAACATAGGCATCAAACAATAGATATAATAGAAATAATCGAAAATACAGCATTTTTCAAAGATTAGCTTTTTATTTTGTGTTATCTTCACGCAAGCTTTGCCTGGAATATCATTTGTTTATCATAATATCAATCTGTAAACTTAAAATTTCAGTATTTTGGAAATATGAAATGTGATACAAATATATGCACCCATTCCACGCAATACGTAATAGGTTTCATATATTTCTTTATATTGTAATGAATTACGCCCCCACATGTTGACCTTGAGAAATTTCAACCATAACAAATAGTGAACGTTCACTTGCTCTTCCTTTGTAGTAAATATGAAAATGATTAATATAAAATAACAACATATTTACTGGGGATAAAGAAATAGAAAGAAAAAACATGATTTTAGCATATTTTCTATGCATTTTTTATATTTTGGGAAATATTGCCCTCAGTGGTTAACCTTGAGAAATGTTTGGTCATGTAGAGCATGAGTTGCTCTACCCATGTGCCAAATATGACGGTCATACATCATATAATAAAGAAGTTATGTAGGGGGCACAATGTGCCGCCCCCCTCTTGGGCCTGGAAGGGGTCAAAATAGCTTGGGCTTTATAGGGTTAAGACCCGACCTACAATGGGTGATCATGAGCACGTAAGGCAAAATAAACAAACGTGTCTGGATTCCAGATATTTTTTTTTTCACTTTATCCTACTTTGTTGTGGCAAACTTATAAATGACTGTGGAAAATAGAAAGTTATCTGAGCCCGAAATGTCCTTAAAATACCCTGATCCACAAAGAAAATTGTTGAACAAAAAAGTTACAAAACTTGTACTGTAATGTATGACAAAGTACTGAAAGTCAGTCACACTGTGAGCTCTAGTAACAGGCATAACAAGAAATTCATATCTAACAAAGAACTGACGATTCGAACTTGGTTATGAAATATCACCATAAGTTGTCCAAATAATGATACCCTATATCGACAGAATGCATCAAATTTCGTGCACTTACAGTCCACGAAAAGCACAAAACATGTATTTACACTTTAGATATAGCCTATAACAAACAGAATGATTCAAATTTCGTGCACTTACAGTCCACGAAAAGCACGAAAAAGTATTTGCACTCGAGATTTTTTTTTTTCACTTTTATCGCACGCTGGTGTGGTACAAACATAAATGCTGATGGTATATTTGAGACAGAATGTTGTCTGATTGTCTGAATTGTCTGACCCTGAGACGTCCTTAAAATACCCTGATTCACAAATACCTCGATCCACAAATAAACTTGTTGAAAATAAAGCTAAAATACTTGTGTGTGTATATATATATATATATATATATATATATATATATATATATATATATAATATATGTATAACGAAGTATTGAAAGTCAATCCATCACACTGTGAGCTCTAGTAACAGGCTTAACAAGAAATGAAAAATTGAATTCATATTTAACAAAGAATTGGTAATTCGAACTTGATTATGAAATATCACCACAAGTTGTCCAAATATATATAGCTTACCAACGAAAAGTACGCTCTTAATTCCATTGATGGATAATGCAGTGTACGTGTATATTCCTTCTTTAGAAAGGAATTTATCTGCATTCTTGAATAAATTTCCTTTAAGAACAAGAACAATCAATTGCTTTTTTTCTGCTCTTTTCCAAGGTTGTTTCGAATAACCATTTCTCTGTAAATATATACTCTAAAAAGCTAATATCAGAATATCGTCGGCTTATAGATTTTGAAGGGAATTTTGTGTCCATACATTGCTGGAAACAACATTTGCCCGTAATTTGAAGTCAAATATGTGTTAAAAGTACGGTAAATGGTACAATTATGCAGAATGACATGCTTATTGAGCTTTTTGAAAATATGGGCATTAGTTCTTAAGTATTGACAGCTGAATCCTGATTGGATATTACTGGTTGCCATGGCAACAGGAAAAAACTTTTTTGAACAATAATCAATAGAAATGTTTGTTTTTAATTCACCTATCTACAAAAAAAAAATGAACAAAAAATACCAAAGTTTGCAGCAGTTGGAGGCATTTTTTGGATTATCAATCACCTGTATACATCTGGTTACCATGGCAACCATGCACAATATTTTAACTTACAATGTATCCCATTGTTTTGCTGACCTCTCTAGCAACATGTATATATATGGTTTTACGGTGTTTTGAGGAATTATTCATGAAATAACTGCAAAAAACTGTGATTATGTTGTGATTTTCAGTGCCAGCCGTAACCGACCCCAGTCTAGTTTCTAGTCGTTTTTATTTCGTTTTCATCTCTCCGAGTTGCAGCTTGCGCATGTGTAGAAGCCCACTTTGTTGTGCTAAGCCGAGCGAAGGCGCATACCAAGTGATTGCGACGCCCGAACGGTTTGGGGTCACAATCACACTGGGTATGCAACCTCACTCGGCTTGCTGCAACTCGAAAAAAATATACACGAAATAAAAACGGCTAGAAACTAAACTACACTGACCTCAGCTAGTGAGTTTGCTGGCAAAAACCCTTGTTTGCCAAGGAAAAAGTCTGCGTGCGCTAAGACTACTACACGCACCACTGGCACTGGCGCCTGTAGCAGTGCTAGTGGTGCGTGTAGTGTCTTAGCGTGCGCAGACTCTTTTTCGAACAATAAGGTCTTGTCGCAACTAAAATGGCCTGTAAAATTTTATTGATACCGCAATTTCGACTCACATACTACCTGGGGGTGTTCCTGGAGGTCCCATCTACCACTCTGTGTGGTCAAACCTTTTCTGCGGGGTGGGTTGAACGAACTCCTTAATTAAGGCCCGTACAGGAATTAGCGCCTTGACTATAGGAAATAACCAGGCCTACACAAAATCTTATTACCTTCTTCACGGGTTTCTATCGAATCGTCCAACAAACCTGTGAACAGCAATCCAGTGCTGATGGTTTTCCTGTCCTTCATGACATCTACTCCTATGACACGTTTCCCTTTCATTCAAAATGAAATCTTAATGACATCCCCATCTCTTTCCCATCTGCGTTTTAGTCGTTTTAGTTTTTACGTCACAAGAGACAAAATCCAGTCAGGAAATTGAGCATGTCAGTCACTTGGTGTGAAAAGTTGCTCATTCGTAAAGTTCCAAAAACGAATGAATGCTGCCAACTGGTCCTAATTCGCCCCAGGTGATTTACCAACAGGCATAGTAAGGTGTCACGCAGGAAACATAATGCCGTATGACAAATTCAATTGTAAAGCCACTATTGAAATAACCTCATGAAGAATTTTCTGTCTGCACTTCGTCGTGATATAATATCAGCCCTTTTACAAAGGATTTTACACTGACAGGGACAATCGAACAGGAAAGGACAACACAAAATCTGATGTAGATCTCAGTGTCAAGATGGATATACTTTTCTTCAGCAGCACTGCACAGATGCCAATTCATCCAGCCGCAAATACATCTTGGAGCACTCTTGATCAGGATAATATCGCCCGGTTGTTGCTCTTTGTCGTTGCGCCTTTGTGCCCCATATCGCTGCTTTCTAACGCTTTCATAATATTTCTGATTCGTCGAAGTGAAGCCTTCGATGAGATTGACTGTTTTATGCATCAAATACTGGCCACATGCGACGCAGTGTTCTCCGTTTCTTATTTCATTTCCGTTTTGTGCGGCTTTCTTACTCCATATCCATCAAATTACCGTGTCATTGAGATGACAATAAGAATTTGTACTCAGGTACAGCTGTGCGATTTATTCGCAAGAATTGGTACAATGACCACTGTGAATTTAAACCAGTATTTAAAAATCACCAAGCCCTTGAGTTACGCACGTTTTGTCACGAAACGGAGGGCTGTGAAAATTCAAATAGCTGAATTTGTAGTGGCTGTCGGTCTCTCTCTGGCTGTATATCCCATGGGCTACTTTACGGTACCTGTGCTTACAAATGCAGTACTCATGTCAGTTGTGGTACTGTTTCTAACTTTTCAAATTCTGACAGCATGTCATATATTATACATAGCCTACTCGCAGTCGCGACGAATCTGGGCGGTAGAAACGAATAGCAGTGAGGATAGAAATCCAGAAATTCCACCGATGAAGCCACGAAATCGTCCACGACCTCGAGTGCGGAGATCTTTCAAAGGTTTAAGGACAGTCGCCATCATTACGTTGTCTCACTGGTTGACCTGGACTCCTTGGATGTTTCTCTTGTACTCCAAAGGCACGCCGGACTGGCTGTATCTTCTCGTATCTTTCTGCTTGATGGCCGGCTGCAGTTGGAATCCGATTCTTTATTACTCAACAAATGGACTATTTAAGGCAGCCGCTCGACGTGCAATCCAACAAGTGTATGGCAGTGCTTTTGGCAACGCTAAAAGTGGATAGTTTAACATAGCCTTGTTAAGAAAAACACAAGTAGTTATACGTCCAAATATTGTTAGGTGTATTATCACAATATCGTTACCATCGACGAGAATGATAATTTTTAGAGATGTGAGAAATGAGAGATCTCTTAATGACACAGTTAAAGAAAATAAGCAATCCTTTGCGACCCCAGTTCATCTACGTATAGGTGACGAGTAGGCAGTAATGGTTTGCTTGATGTACACATGACTCCGAAAGTAAAAACAAGGAGGCAATGGAAACTCCTTTCAAAAGAAAAGTTGATGTCGGCTGAATGCCTTAATTGTCAACAATAACTCGGCAATCAAAATACCGGTAAGAGCCGCTGGATTTTATGTGGTTCAATATAAGCAGAAAATAAGCAGATGGTATAGTTTTTGTTGAGATGGGATTAAGGTTTTAACTTTTTTCGCGATAACTGAAAACTAATTATATGAAATATAAAAGAGCACACGATTCTAAGCGGAATCAGTTTTGAAATGGTTGAGATATTCAAAAACATAGAGGTCTTAATAAACGGTGGGTCCTACCTTTTATCAAGACGACTTTGTTTTACTTTCGCTTTTGATATCTCAGTCATTGCGAATCGATTTTCATCAAATAAATTTTTCATTTCATCTTAGCATTGTATTCTCTATAATATCTTGAATGAGAGGCTTCTAATAATCTTGAAAAAAAGTTAAAATCTGAATCCCCATCTTAACCAAACTATACCATCCCTTAAAAGTAATTTTGAATCACATCCCGTTCAACATAATGAAACTTCTTTGGAGGGACTCATTTGCTCTTCTGTGAAAGAGGAATTAGTACACCAAGATTATGTTTCAGAGTAGTTCCTGTGCCAGCTAATTCTGATATCCCTGACACATGTTAACGCACAGAAATTCAACCGGTTCGAGAAACAAGTAAGAACAGCAGATTACCACTGGAAGGAGAAACATGTGGGAGCAAGTAAAAATCAGCAACACTTGCTACATATGATTTAAGGTGGTAAGTTGATTTCTGACTACAAAGACGTTATCAAATATCCACATCAGATGAAACGAAGATGGGGAGTTTCTGTATGTGATGTTCAAATGTCCCAAAAGATCTCTACTAATAATGATTAGTGTTAACATTATGATTAGCAGTATAGCAGAGAAGCAATAGCAACATTACAATGTATTGGTATACCCTTAAAACATCCGAGTTAGAACTGACCTGGAACTGAGTCCGTTGGGGTCACACACCGTTCCGGGTAAAAGATGACTTGGAATTTGGTCATGAAGACTCCGAATGGGGTCACCCTGACCCAATTCATGACTCTGAATGGGACATATCTGACCCCATTCCTTGTCATTTCTGACCCGGAATGGTGTGTGACCCCAGCGGACCCAGTTCCGGGTCAGTTCTGACTCGGATGTTTTAAGGGTGTATAGTGCATGAGTGAAAGCAGTGCCAGCAATGTTAGGTAACAAACCATATCCATCGAAAACCCGAGTTACCCTTATTACCATGCACTGTAGTTCCATTTACTTGATTACTATAGTGAAGTAAACCCGTTGTCATGATCTTAAAGGTCCCTGTTTTCCTCTGGGAGCAGTGATTAAAAAATATATCAAATTTAATGCAAATGCGTAGGTTGGTTGTATCACCAAATATCCTACCGTGTAAAATTTTTTGCTAAAAAGTCTAAAAATAAGGAGATATCAGTATTTCTCTTAATAAACCAGAGCTGTACGCGGTTTGGTCTAGAGCCATTTTTATTATGACTATTGTTAACATTTTTTATATTTAACAATACTTTTACAACATTAATTATACGGCTTCAAATTCAAACATAGGTTGTTTCTATCCCGAACTCACATTTAAAAACATTACTATCTTAAAGCACTAAGAATGGGTTTTTGTTTCATCTGCAAAATGGTAAATTATGCCTTTAATAATCGTAATGTGCTAATGGTTGTAGAAGTGGTAAATATAGACTACAAAATCCAGAGGATTGTGGATAAAACACTTGTATAACCTTCTGTATGCTAAAGGGTGGCTAAAGATGTGTAAAAATGTTTCCCTGCCACTCTACCTTATAAATGCAACATAAAAATCCTTGTATGTTATGATTTTGTAAAGATATCACAGGAGGTATGTATATACTATATAGGTACATTAAGATTAAGACAAATTGTTTCAAATTGTGTCTGAAAATATGTCACTATGCTTCAGTTACAAAACATACCGGACTGCCAACGAAATCGATATGAATTATTCTGGACGAAAATTATGAGTGAAACACATTTCAAATGTTCCGAGTCGTATTCACATTGAGTTAGGGCATTTTAGAAAATCTCTGGACCATCTGTGGAAAAATTGCTTACCAAGAGCTTTTTTCACCAGTGTGTTCATAAAGGTGTCTACTAACACCCCTCGTCTAAAGGGGTGCACGTCACGAGACCGACACCCACGAGTCATACAGCCCAAAAGTTATACAGCTCACAAGTCATACAGCCCACGAGTCATACAGCTCACAAGTCATACAGCCCACCAGTTATACAGCCCACGAGTTCGACATCAAGTAAAATAAGCCCAGGAGTTATACGGCTCACGAGACCGACACTACGCACAAAAGGCTCATGAGACCGACAATAAGCAAACACAACCCACGAGACCGACACAACACTTAAAAGGCCCACGAGACCGACACTACGCATACAAGGCTCACGAGACCGACATTACGCAAAAGAGGTTCACGAGACCGACACTAAAGGCCCGGTCCCACTGCACTTACGGATGCAAAGGGGATGTAAAGCGTACAAAAAATCTTGCCATCCGTTGGAAAACGCTACGAATCCGCTGTGTACCCATCGCATACGTGTTTCATCCGCTCTATCCATCGAGCATCCGTCCACTGTGATTTCATCCGCGCAAAAAGTTTTAAGCTGCTTAAAACTTTTAGAACGGATGAACTTTCCGCTGTGTACGATGTAAATCCGCGACATACGAGCAACAAACGTTGTATGTCCGTGCGGCATCCCTTAAACGTCCGCTGCATCCTCTCTGCATCCTCTGGGCATCCTCGCAACTCACATCCGCTGCAGCTAAAAACGGAAAGAGGGAGGAAAGATATTGTACGTGGAACGTCTTTACATCGTTAATAGCACGTTAATGGAAAGGATGTAAGCGGATGCATCTCGTATATAAAGCATTTCGAAAGCATCTCCTCTGCATCCGCTCTGCATCCGCTCTGCATCCACTCTGCATCCGCTTTTTCTGCTATGCGTCCGTTTCGCAATTATCTCCGGTAACCCCTTCGGAGCTGTCATCCCCTTCCATCCGCTTTCACCCGCTAGGTTTCCGATGGACATCCGTTTAACATCCCCGCTACATACTACCCACGTCCGTTCTATTTCCGTTCTATTACCGCCAATTTTCGCCAATTTTGTCAATTTCTGGAGCGGATGAAAGCGGATGAAGCCATCCCCGAAATTTTGCTCGTCCGCTGTGTCCTTTCTGCATACGCTTTGTGTCCGTCGGCCAGTGGGACCGGGCCTTTAGACGGCCCACGAGACCGACAACAGCGCCACCTATAGACCAATAAATTGTATAGGGTGTCCTGATAATGGCATAAGGAAGATAATAATGAGAGATGGAAAAAGAAGAGTTGCCAGAGTGTTACCCCATCAGTTGCCCCCACCCACAGAAATGATCAGGATCCTTAATCGTGTTTACCGGGTTGTGTGTTTGTGAAAAAAAAAATGAACAAAAATCAGTGAAAGTGTGCAGCAAATCAAATAGTCGCCTTAGTACAAATACATATAATTTTATGTGCTTGTTTATAACAGTTCTTTATGAAATAGACATTTTGTACCTTCATCGTCCCTTTTTTATTTTTTGAGGAGGTAGACGAATTCATCCCCCGATGCCATCCCTGTCCCTTTCCGCAAAACACAAATATGTGTACTTAAAAAACAAACAAACAAACACTGCCTGTCCCTTTCAACTTAAAATAAATACACGTACTAGGGGAAAAATGAAATACTTTCGACATTCAGATAAATCAACTAGAAAAAAATTCCAGCAGAGAAATAAAGTTTACAAGGAATTATATTTGACAAAATGGTCAATGTTCCAGTGCATCACTCCTGCTATACATGATCTGGATAGGGGGTAGTCACCTGCAAGGGTGTTGATTTAGTATAAATAATATATATATATATATATATATATATATATATATATATATATATATATAACGTAATCGTCTATTAAGGTAGCGTTAGGGATTCGGAAAAAACAAAATGCATCCATTAGAACAGCTATTGTATTTCACGAAATATGTACTGTTTGGAGGAAAATAACACAAGCCACAAATCGAGGTGAATCCCTGCGATATAAAACGTTTTAATCAGTTGAATTACATATAGTTACAGAGAAAATTACATATAGATCTTACTCCAAAACGTCTAATATAGCCTAAGTAACTAGTGAAACGAGAAAGAGAAGAGGTAAAAAGTACATCCATCTTCTAGCTAAAAACTGGGAAAGCCTATCAAAAAAATAACACGATTGCATTATGAAAGCTCTAAAATTAATCCATACATCGTTCTTGTCCCTTTTTATTAATTCAATTGTGTTTTTGTCTTCTTCTTTTTTGTGGGGGGGGGGGGGCATGAAAAATACAATTCTATTTTTCAATTCCCCTAGAAGTATAAATACACGATGTCGTTCATATTTAGATGGTTACCATCTTTCACTTGATAGCATGACGAAATTGCACCCGCCAGTATGTTATTTTCCGTTCATGGAATACCCTGTACAGGTAATTGACATATAGATGGCGCTGTTTATCCTGTCGGTCTCGTGGGCCTTCTTTGCCTACTGTCGGCCTCGTGGGCTTTCTTTACTTAGTGTCGGTCTCGTGAGCCTTTTTTGCTTAGTGTCGGTCTCGTGGGCCTTCTTTGTCTACTGTCGGTCTCGTGGGCTTTCTTTGCTTAGTTTCGGTCTCGTGAGCATTTATTGCTTAGTGTCGGTCTCGTGGGCTGTGTTTACTTAGCGTCGGTCTCATGAGCCTTTTGTGTGCTGTATGACTCCTGAGCCGTATAACTCGTGGGCTGTATGACTCATGAACCTATTATTGATGTCGGTCTCGTGGACCGTATGACTCGTGGGTGTCGGTTTCGTGGGATGACCCTGTCTAAAGCCTTCTAGATCTGGTGGTAGATTTCTTCTGACATTGGATTTAGGTAAGTGAACCTTATAGTTAAAAATGAATTTAACAATCCCTTCACTGTACTGGAATTTGACACTGTAATCTAACATTGCAAGGAAAAATACGCATATCAACAAAGTTTAGAGGTTTAGATATCCGTGATGGGGTGTCTTTTGCCCAACTTAGTCGGATAACAGAAGCAACAGTATTCAGACTTCGGATCATCGTTGCAGTTCGATTATGATGCCAAGCTTTACCTATAAGAATGCTGATACTCTACCACAGGCTATAAATGCTTGGTATTACTACTATTTTTTCCTATATTCCGCCTCTTGCATGAAAGTAATATAACATCTTACATTATAATGACCTTGTGTACGAGTGATCTGAAAATAATTGCCAGTGTAAGGATATGGATTCAGACACAAGTCTGATTACAGAAGACCGACGGTTTAAGAGATAGAAACCATACACTGTAAGTGACATGTTATTTTTACCTCTCTCTTCTTATTTCAACAGATCCTGATCTGAATTACTTCATAATTATGAACCCCGACGCTGACATACGGAACATCCGCAATCTTTTCACTGACCGATCAAGATGTAACTGGGAAGCATTTCAATCTTTTTGCAATCTTAAACTACCAACGCGTGTTCTAAATGCACTCCAAAATACAAAGAAAAAGTAAAAGCTTGTCATCTTAAAATACACCGTGTTTGCTTCATACCTTCTGAAAAGGACCCTTTTACCTGAATAAACTATTTTTAAGAAAATGTAATATATACGACGTGTACTTCTTTCCACATATCAGTATGTGCAGATATTATACCATGCTTAAATGTAATGAAACTATTTAAGATTGTGCGTATGTTTTGCGTGGATCATGTTTCTTCGCATGTCATGCCTGTGAGTGCGTAACTTGATACTTGAATGTTTGCGTTGGTGTATGTTCAAAATAGAATGGTCTAAACTCGAACGCTTCGACATCTCAACTATTCACACTGGAAACTTTTAACCGTATTGCCATTAGTATGGTAGGGAATATTAAACAGACCACGATTCCACTTTAGGCCTGATTTAAGACAACGTGTTTCCCAGCAGGGGAAAAATCCGAGTCATACCACACCCACTAATTACACATTTCCATTTTTCTATGTTGTTCATACAGTTTGCTCGTTCTAATCAGGGATACACTTAAATTTACACCATCAACTTCTCTATCATCTGAACGCAGTTGTACCAATAACTTTTGATAGCACCGTATGAACAGGTCACGATAATCGTCTCTTGTTTAAAGTCGTGGTTTAGATTTTTCATTAGTTCTTGGTTCTTTTCATCTGTCATTGGTCTTTCACTGTCAAGAATTTTACGAGTATGAAATGGATGACCATGACATCTCATCTACTGATAATCAGAGGTTTAATGGCATAATATGACAATAGTGACGTGACAGAGCAACAGAGCCGACGTGCAATATAACGGTTTCGTGTAGACTCCGTATTGCTTTCTGTAGTTTAGTCCTTGAAGATGACGATTACTTTATATACAAAGCAAACACACATCAATTTCTAGACATTTAATCGACACGCGTTCGTATCAAAATTAATAATATTTCTCCTCGGTGGTAATACTTATCTCTTCCATTCTGATTTGACAGTGACATGCATCAATGTCAGTGTTAGGAAGTAACTAGGCCCACACACAATTTTATAATTTTCTCCATAGGTTTCTGTCGGTGTCGTCCAACAAACCTGTGAACAGTAATCCAGTGCCGATGGTTTTCCTGACCTTTCCCTTTCAATTCACTTGAAATCTTAATGACATCCCCATCTCTTTCCAATCTACATTTTGGTCGTTTTATTTTTTACGTCACAAGAGACAAAATCCAGTCATGAAATTGAGCATGTCAGTCACTTGGTGTGAAAAGAAGCTCATTCGTGCAGTTCGAAAAACCGGTGAATGCTACCGACTGGTTCTAGTTCGCCTCAGGTGATTTACCAACAGGCATAGTAAAGTGTCACGCAGGAACCATATGCCGTGTGACAAATTCTTTCGCATACCCATTATTGAAATAATCTCATGAAGAATTTTCTTCCTGCACTTCGTCGTGTTATAATGCATCAGCCCTCTTACAAAGGATTTTTACACTGACAGGGACAATCCAACAGATAGTACAACACAAGACGTTAAACATCTCATCGTCAAGATGGGTATACTTTTCTTGAGCAGCACTGCACAAATGCCCATTCAACCAGCCGCAAATACATCTTTGAACACGCTTGAACCGAGAAATCTCGGCCGTCTGTTGCTCTTTGTCGTTGTCCCACTGTGCCCTATGTCACTACTTTCCAACGCTTTCATAATATATCTGATCCGTCGAAGTGAAGCCTTCGATGCGATAGACTGTTTTATGTATCAAATACTGGCCACATGCGACGCAGTGTTCTCCGTTTCTTATTTCATTTCCGTTTTGTGCGGCTTTCTTACTCCGTATACATCAAGTTACCACGTCATTGAAGTAATAACAAAAATTTGTACTCAGATACAGCTGTGCGATTTATTCGCAAGAATTGGTACAATGATCACTGTGAATTTAAACCAGTATCTAAAAATCACCAAGCCCCTTAGTTACGCACGTTTTATCACGAAACGGAGGGCTGTGAAAATTCAAATAGCTGAATTTGCAGTGGCTGTCGGTCTCTCTGTGGCTGTTAATCCGATGGGCTACTTTACGGTACCCGTTGTGTTTACAAATGCAATACTCATGTCAGTTGTTGTACTGTTACTAACTATTCAAATTCTGACGGCATGTCATATATCACACATAGCCTACTCGCAGTCGCGACGCATCTGGGCTGTCGAAACGAATAGCAGTGAGGACAGAAATCCAGAAATTCCAACGATGAAGCCACGAAATCGTCCACGACCTCGAGTGCGGAGATCTTTCAAAGGTTTAAGGACAGTCGCCATCATTACGCTGTCTCATTGGCTGACGTGGACACCTTGGATGTTTCTCTTGTACTCCAAAGGCACGCCTGACTGGCTCTATCTACTCGTATCTTTCTGCTTGATGGCCGGCTGCAGTTGGAATCCGATCCTTTATTACGCAACAAACGGACTATTCAAGGCAGCCGCTCGACGTGCAATCCAACAAGTGTATGCCAGTGCCTTTGGCAACGCTGTAAGTGGATAGTTTTAGAAAAGATAGCCTAGTTAAGAAAAACACAAGTAGTTATACGACCGAATAGTGTAAAGTGTTTTATCACAATATTGTTTCTTTCGATGAGAAACATTATTTAGAGCTGTGAGAAATAGGAGATCTCTGAATGATACAGTTAAAGAAACTAATCAAGTCCTTTGCGACCCCAGTTCATCTATGTAAAGGTGACGAATGGGCAGTAATGGTTTGCTTGATGTACACAATCCCATGACGCCAAAAGTAAAAAGAGGACAATGGAAACTCCTTTCAAAAGATAAATTGAAGTCGACTGAAAGCCTTGTCTACAATAACTTGGCAATCAAACTACCGGTAAGAGCCACTTGGTTTTATGTGGTTCAATATAAGCAGGAAATAAGCAGATGGTATGGTTTTAGTTGAGATGGGGATTAAGGTTTTAACTTTTTTTCGAGATAACAAGAAACCGCTTACAGTATATGAAATATAAAAGAGCATACAATTCTAAACGGAATCGGCTTTGAAATGGTTGAGATATTAAAAACATAGAGGTCTTAGTAAACGGTGCGTCCCACCTTTTTTTTATGATGACTTTGTTTTACGGTCTTTTTTGATATCTCAGTCATTTCAGATCGATTTGCATCAAATAAACATTTCATTCCTCTTAGAATTGTATTTTCTCCTACATTTTGAATGAGTGGTTTTCCAACTGAAAAAAAGTTAAAATCTGAATCCCCATCTAAGCCTAAACTATGCCATCCCTTAAAAGTAGTTTTGAATCAGACCCCGTTCAACTTAATGGAACTTCCTGTGATGACGCATCCTTTGGACCGACCTTTTTGCTCTTGAGCGAAAGATCCGATGCACCAAGATTACTTTGATGAAAAATTCCTGTGCTAGCTAATTCTGATATGTCTGACAGATGTTAAAGCACAGAAAAGGAACTGGTAGGAAAACATGTATAAAACAACTGATTACCATTGGTAGAGGAAACAAAGGAGCAACTGAATACCACTGGTATAGGAGAAACATGTACGAACAACTGATTACCACTGGTAGGAGAAACATGTAGGAAGAAGTGAACATCAGCAACGCTTGTTGTATATGTGATCTAAGTTGACATCTGACTACAAAGACGTTAATCAAATACCCATATTAAATGAAACGAAGATGGATAGTTTGTCTCTGTGTTGTTTGAATATCAAAAAAAAAAAATTGTACGGACAATTTTCAAATAGGAGCATCAGGTTCAACTCTATGAATAGCCAAGAGCAGCAGTAGCGGCATTATACATGTATACTGTAGTAGTAGTAAAAGAGTGAAAGCAGTGCTAGTAGTGTTACGTTACAAATCATATCCACCAAAACCCCATTCATTACCCTTATTATCATTAGTTCCATTCACTTGATTACTAGTAAAATAAACCTGTTGTCATGATCTAAATCATCGTCATGTACTAAATGGTATAGAAGTGGTAATATAGAATACGTTTTGACACAATCCGGAGGATTGTGGATTAAAAATGGTGGGTAAAAATGCTCCCCTGTCACCCCACTTATAAATGCTACATGCAAATCCTTGTAAATTAGTATTTTGTAAATATATCGCATTAGGTATGCATGTAAGTACATTTTAGAAAACTTGTTTCAAACAATGTGCTTTGAAGTTACAAAACATACAGGATTGCGAGCGAAGTCGTTATAAATTCATCTTGACGAAAAATATGAGTGAAACACATTTCAAACGTTCCGAACAGTACCACTACATTTTGTTGTTAACCTGATCCTCTTAAGTGACATTCAGGGGGCCATAAATGAGGAGGGGTAAAAATGGGTTGTTTTAGTATCTCACTATCATCCTCGGATTTGGAAATAGCATAAAGTCTTCTCCAAGGCTTAGAGCATTATTGAAGTTCGGCAATATCGACATGTTTTCGGTATGACTTCATGCAAACCAAAACACTCTAACGGCTGGCTAAGAACAGATTTCAAGACCCCGCCTATATATCGGTTACTGAAAACTCGAGGCTTTGTAGGCTGTACATTATAGTGACGGTACAATTTCATCAATCTTTGATTTACTATGTGTTTTGTCGTTAGCTTTCTTGACGAATCAGTCGTGAAAATATGTAATGTTAGTGAAAATTGTGTTGTCTTCGTAGTGATTTGGACAAAGAATATTCTTACAAGAACATCGTCAAAAATGTGATTGGTGCGAACATGCAGGAAATGTTTCTGCATTATAGGTGAGGGTATCTTTCCTTTTTAATCCTCTCTGCGGTACAGGAAGTGATCATCTTTTTGATAATGAAAAAAAAAAACCCAGACATCTTTGGGAAAACAACATAAATGCTCTCTTTTAGTCTCGTAGTTCTTGCGACCAGTTTCTAGTAGGTTGTATGTTAAATTGAATCGTGAAACATTGTAATTTCGTTCCCGAGATACTTGGAAAGGGATGTCTCCGGATGTAAGTAGAAGAATGAATTGACGTAACTACATGTATAAGTTAATATTTTAACAGGATACGGTATAACGTGTTCAATGTGTTCCTATCCTCTATTTGGTGTCCTTGGTACTAACCCATGAATGAGCATGTAAATTTGAATATTGCATTGTCGTACGTTTGTATGTGCAGTGTCATGTATATGCATAATTTTAGTTGGTGTACTCACGAATAACACACAATAATGGTGAGAAGTTTCGAGAGATCGCACACGTGGCGTTCGAGAAATAAAGTCAGGTTTTGTGGTTTCTGCCTATGGACGATTTGTGGTGATATGGCCTTATTAGTGTCCAGTGTTACGAAAATGAGGCGCGTGGCTGGGTTCGATGGTACTGTGTCCATATCGTCCTTGTGGTTTCGTCCGCAGCGAGTCTTTGCAGCGTAATATCTTTACGATGAAGATACCTATCAAGATCAGCATGAGATATCCACGCGATATAAAATAAAACATAGAAGCACATCTGTAACGTGTATGAACCATTCCTAAGGTTAACACTATAACGAAAGATTCCATTAAGGCGTGTATTTCAAGATGAAGCTAACAGTTTCGCTTCATGAACAAGCTGCTATCGGGATTATCTTCAAGGTTTAATCAAGCCCAACAATTTGTAAAATAAAAAGGAAAGAAACGATAGAAAATCACTCTTCATTACATGAATGTGAAGAAGATTCGCTTAAACAGAAGCTGGAAAAAATGGAAATCATCATCTAGCTACATCGAATTAAATAAGAAAGTTATGCCTGACATCTTGCTGAGGTAAGTGTGCACATTGTTTGTCATATGTTGATTCCTTGAATACAATGGCAGAAAGGATGGTGCAACTTCCGTAGCCCCTCAGCCGTTAGAGAATCAGATCTGGAGTCTTAACTTGCGGCTTGAGCTGGCTCAGAAGGAGCCGGGTAGGTTTAACTGCACAAAGCGATCGCAATGAACATCTAGCATTAGATCACATTGCAGAAATATGTATTAAAAACGGTAAGTCGGGGAGAAAAGTTAATGAAAGGAAGAATAATTATATCTGTGTGCCTGCCACTAAATAGGTCATATGGATCTATAGATATGATTCCTGTTACCACTGTAGTAGGTAGGCGAATATGCATGCCCTGTCTGGGGACGTTCCTCACATGCCAAGAAGCTGGACCCTGTTCTAAATACAGCTTGTAGGACCATCTCTGGTTGTCTCAAGCCTACCCGAATTGATGACCTCTACCTGCTGTGTGGAATTGCCACTCCTACAGCCAGAAGAGATGTATCTTCAAGAGTGGAATGTACAAAACAGGAAGACGACAGTCGCCATCCACTTTTCCAGCATGTTCCTCCACCAAAAAGGCTAAAATCCAGGAAGAGTTTTCTACACTCGGTACAATCCCTGTATGGCAATCCCCAGAGCTGCAGGATAGAAGCCTGGTCAAAACATCTACAGGAGAAACCCCATAACCTCTCTTTTGAGCCAAAGGAATCCCTCCCAACAGGTGCCAGTGAGCCATGGCAAAATTGGCGCTGCCTGAATCGCCTTAGAACCGGAGTTGGGAGATGCAAAGCCCTGATGCAGAAATGGGGATACAACCATGATGGATCCACAGAATGCGACTGCGGGGAGGCTCCCCAGACAATGGAACACCTACTAAACTGCACCCTGCTACCACAACCTGTACATCACATGATCTCCACGATTACACCCCATGTGCCAGAGCCTGTGTTCTGCAGTGGCTGGGAAAAGTGTAGCGACACGAGAGAAGGAGAAGAACCACTGTAGTATAAGAGGACATAGTAAACAGTTGATTATCGGGCATAGAAATTCACTCTCATAATTTGGTGAAGACTTTCCCCCAGACAATTATATTTTCCTACGTATGCCGTACTCCTCAATGCTGTGATAAAGATTGAAACGGTAGATAAAAGCATTTGGACGCTGGAAAAGGAAAAGCATACGAAGTCTCAGGGGAAAAATGTGCAGTTGTCACAGAAAGAACCTATAGCATTCAAGCTAATGATAATTGCCACAATGTAGCTGGTACATCTGTTTTGGGTTTGCCACTTTATTTTGAGTTTGTTCATAATTAGAAAAGCGTATAGATAACATTAAAAACACACACAAAAAATCGTTCAAATCAATTTCCCCATAAAGAAGGCAGTGTAGGCCTAACTATTGTCTTTCTGTACGATCCATCTGTTAAATGTTAAATTTTGCATTGTACAAGGCCTACAAAATGCGTATCATATGCCTACAAAGTCAACTACAAATGTATAGGTATACCTATACATCTGTAGTTGACTTTGTAAAACGGATTGTCCTTAACCTAATGTTATCTGTCAAGGCTCAATACTCTAAATTTTGGCATGATTTTGGAAGGTCGTGTAGTGTAATTTATGCTTGAGATCTTTGATATAGGTCAAGGTTCTTTCTATTGGACACAAATCTCCTTCTCTGAAGAATTTCATGAGTGCGAGATGGACGTCCATAATAATTATGTATAGATAGTTAGTATGCGTAGTGGCGTGATCTATTCCATAATTTGGCGATGTGACAGAACCGACGTGCATTGTAACGATTTCCCGTAAATAGGTTAAGCAGTAAACTTGTCTGTCGCCTAGTCTTTCACCGTTAATTTCTCCAATACATGTATACATTTCGATGACAAGCGCTCGTATCAAAGTTAATGGTCTTCCTCGTTGGAGGATATTTTTTTTTTTTTTCATTTCGATTGATAGTGAAATGCATATACGTCACCGTTTGAAAATTATTACATAAAATCTGGTTTCATTTTCAGTGATTTTTTTTTTTTTTTGTTTGTTTGTCCGGTATCGCCCGAAATCTGTGAAGAGTTATACAGAGCTAATAATCTATCTGTCAACACGACAACTCCTTCCTTGACAGCACCCTGCCCTTTCATTCAGTATGAAGCTTTCACGTCACACTTTTTTTTTTCCTAACTGGATTTCATTTCATTCTGTTTTTACCTCAGAGGAGAAACTTTGGAGCCAGGAAATTAAGCATGTCAGTCAAGTGGTGTGTAAGCAACCCTCTATCCTCTTTTATCATGTTTTTACAGTTGTACACCGTCTGTTTGTAGTTCCTCCTAGGCGATTTAATACCGCATTTCCAGTTTAAGGTACCATGCTGGAGACTTATGCCGTATGACAAGCACTGATTTCACGTCACTTTCAAAATTGCAATATTCGAAAGAACTTTCTCCCTTCATTTTTGCCGTGATATAAAATGAGTCATTTGACTTAGGAAGTTAGACTAAAGAGGACAATCAGATAGAAAAAAGGACAACACCCTGTGGTTCTCGGTACAATGATGGATATACTCGCCTTCAGCAGCACTGCACAAACGACAACTCAAGCCGATTGGAATATTACTGATCAGGGAAACACTTATGTCAACCGTCTATTGCTCTTTGTTGTCATTGCGCCATTGTGCCCCATATCGCTGCTTTCGAATGCTTTCATAATATTTCTGATCCGTCGAAGTGCAGTTTTCGATGCAATCGACTGTTTTCTGTACCAAATGTTAGCAATAATCGACGCAGTCTTCTCTGTTATTTATTCCATCTATGTTTTATGTAGCTTTGTACTGCAAGATGGAGTCAATAAACATACCGCCATTCAACTAACAGGAGAATCTTGCATCTACCTACAACTGTGTAATGTATTTACAAGAATTGGAACAATAATTACAATGAGTTTATACCAGTATCTAAAAATCATCAAGCCCCTTAGATACACACGTTTTCTCACAAAGCGAAGAACTGTGAAAATTCAAATAGCTGAGTTTGGAGTAGCGGTATGTCTCGCTTCAGCTGTATATCTGCTGGACAATTTTGAGGTACCCAATCTGCTTACAAGTTCAGTACTATTGTCTGTTGTCGTAATCTTTCTAGCCATTCAAATCCTGACAGCTTTTCATATACTATACATAGTCCACTCACAGTCACGACGAGTCGAAACAAATGGCAATGAGGACAGAAATCCCGAAATTGCAACGATGACGCCACGAAATCGTCCACGACCTCGAGTGCGGAGATCTTTCAAAGGTTTAAGGACAGTCGCCATCATTACGCTGTCTCACTGGCTGACGTGGACACCTTGGTTTTTTATCCTGTACTTTAATAGCACACCTAACTGGCTTGATGTACTCTTGTCATTTTTCCTGATGGCTAGTTGCAGTTGGAATCCGATCATTTATTATGCAACAAATGGACTATTTAAGGCAGCTACTCGTCGTCTGGTCCAACAAGTGTATGCAAATATCATTGGGAATGAGAGAAGTGGATAACTTCACGTGGTCTTTACGGAGAAAAGCGGCTCATATTATTCAAATTTTGCACGATTTCAAAGGAATTGTAAGATGCCAGAGCTCCATCTCTACCTCAAACACATTATTATAGCAGAATAGAAGTCGGAACACCCTGTTTTATTACAAAAGCCATCATAACTGTTCTTCAGAGCAATCTAGTTGATGATCCTCCAGTCGACATTTCCTACAAAAAAAAAAAGAATTTACTTCTTTCATATTTCTTCTCATAATTTTTCTGACTACGAACAGTTTACTATTATCCTGTCGTAGCAATGCAACCAGGGATCATGCTACTTACTGTATAGTGTTTCATTTTGATGACGTATATATCATATTAGCTATATTTTTCTACTCATATCAAGAAACTAACATCGTAAACTGCATTACTTTATTTCTCATCACACGTGTCATGAAATATACTGCCTGTTCTCGAGCACAAAGCTAAACACACATATACACCCACACACCCACCCCCCCCCCCCACACACACACACACAAACTCTCAGTGCATCCAATTCAATCCTACATGTGAATACAAAGATCCAGTGGTAGCTATACGGAGGTAGCGTACACCGCAGCAGGAGTGTAATTTATGCTAGCCTATATACAACCATAGTCATGAAATTTCGAAATTATACTGCAAAATTGATAACATGTCTCTAAAGTGAACATCATAGGTAAATTGAGTGAGTTTTGTAGGTTTTAACTCTGCCTGTGAAGTCGGTTTAATTCTTTTCCTCACCCGCTTTAGAGGCGTCCTGATAGTGGAGAAATCCGGATATTAAAGAGAGGGCCGGATAATCCAGCTAGTACTGTATATATGCCGTATCATTGTTCTTTTCTTTTACTCGAATTAAACTTTTCTGTAGATTCATTCTTACATATAAGCAACCTTGTTTGTGAAGAGTGCGGATCAGGAAATATTTTGTATGTGTGTGTGAATTGTAAAACCTGTTAACTTTTATATTCTTATCATTATGGTTCCTATTCTACTTTTGTTTTATATAATGGATAGACTTTGTACGTTTATGTTTTATTTTTATGTGATTTGTGTTGTATAATATTTACCTAACTAATTTGCAGTCATTCATAAGTATGATTTTTTCTTTTTTCTCATTGAATGTTATCAGATGAGAGATATTTACCTGTATTTTCATGTTTATGCTTGTATGATCTGTGCTGTAGGATTTCTATGTCTGATATTTTTATATTACAGGGCCCTGTAGAATACCACTGTATGTGAACAGGTTAAACTGTCCATTCTTAAATATGAGTAAATATATAAATAAATAAATAGATAAAAAGAATACTGTGGCATGATTGCACAATAAACCATATGAATTTGGATTTTATCTTTTCTTGAGTGTTCATCGATATTGATCATAGCAGAGTGGCTCTATTATTGTCCCCTAATAAACGTCCTAGGAATCACTTTGAAAAAAGTCGTATAGAGTCCCATAAAGTCATGCAACAGTAGAATAACGTTGTACAATATGTTGCCATCAGTCGTGCAACAGTTTCATTATTAGTATTTTACTAGTACAGTCGCACCCACTCTCAAGAACGGTCTATACGGTACAGGTCGCCATCGCATGTGCCCGACCTCAAGCCAAGTTGTGCGAACCCTCGCAAGAAGCCGTGCAGCATTGTGCAACACTCGTACATCAATCGCACAACCGATGGTCGTGCCAGATCTTACGAACTAATGCGAGTGAATCGATCGCACCTAGGTGAGTCTGGATTTTGAGCATTTTGAAAATTCAGCTGCGACCAATCAAGACTTACTCAGGTTCATGTGACCACCTGCGAGTGTTCGCATGACACCAGTCATGATTGGTCGTCTAACATCACAGCAAAAAAAGAAAAAAAAAAGAAAAAAAAAAAGGTGTTGCACGTTTTCGCAAACTTATCGTAGACTATTAAATAAGGAAATGGGCTTAGGTATCATGTAGTTTCAAATCACCGTCTCGTGACACAAAACGAGAAGAAAATCCCGAGCTCAGGTACGAAATTCAATATTCATTCATTTTCGACAGTAACATCCATCTCACTTTCTTCAGTGACAGAAATGTCTCTGTGACAGTAACAGAGCTAAGTGTGTACATGGTGTATGAAGAAAGTATCGAACAGACCACGATCTCACTTTGCTTGGTTGAAAGAAGCGCGTTTCGAGCAAAAAAAAAAAAGAAGAAGTATATATATATATATATATATATATATATATATATATATATATATATATTCTGAGTGATACATCACACGAACTGATTATGCATTTCGATTTTCGTTGTATCTTTGGTTCGGTTGTTCTATTCAGGGATACATTCACATCTGCATCAACCACACCACCCTTAGAAATTAGTTGCCACGTCACAATAACACTAATGCACACCTTACTGTAGATCTAATGATATCTTTAATCAGTGGCATAGAAGATTAATATTGCATATTTTGGCGACGTGACAGAACCAACGTTCAATGTATTACGGTTTCCCGTGATGCGGACTGTCGTCTAGCCCTTCACGTTAATAACTAACTACTTTATATTTACAAGGTAAACACACATCAATTTCTCTATATATTACATTTCATTGACAAGCGGTCACATCAAACATAAGTGTCTTCCTCTTTGGAGGACACTTTTTTTTTTTAATTTCGGATTTGTATTAAATCGCATCAATGTCACGTTTGCAAATTAGTGCATAAGATTTGATTTCATTTTCAGTTGGTTTTTGTTGATATAGCCCAGAGACCTTTAAACAGTGACACAGCGCTGATGATTTGCGTGTCAATACGATATCCCCTCCCTTTACATTCTACCCTTTCATTGAATATGAAGTCTTCATGTCATCTCCACTTCTTTCCTATCTGGCTTTAATATATTTTTTCTTTCTAATTTGCCTCAGAAAAGAACATTTGGCGCCTGGAAATTAAGCATGTCACTCACAACCTCATGGTGTGTAATCAAGCCTCTTTCCTCTTTTATCATGTTTGAACAGTTCGATACCGTGATGTGTTTGTAGCTCCTCCTGGGCGATTTAATACTAATATCCAGTCTAAAATGGTATCATGCAGGAGACTTATGCCGTATGACAAGTACTGATGTGGCGTCACTGACTGTCAAAATGGTCATCTTCGGAAGAATTTTCTCCCTTCATTTTTGCCGTGATATAAAATGAGCCATTTGACAAAGGAAGTTAGACTGAAAAGGACAATCCAACAGAAAAAGGATAATACCATATAGTTCTCAGTGAAACGACGGAGATACTTTTCCTCAGCAGCACTGCACAAATGCCAATTCAACCAGCCAAAAATATCTCGTGGGATGATACTCTTGATCAGGAAAATCTCAACCGTTTATTGCTCTTTGTCATTGTGCCACTGTGCCCAATATCGCTGCTTTCTAACGCTTTCATAATATTTCTCATTCGTCGAAATGAAGTATTCGATGAGATTGACTGTTTTATGCATCAAATATTGGCAACATGTGACGCTATCTTCTCCATTATTTATTCAATTTATGCTTTATGTGGCTTTGTAGAGCAGTACGAAGTGAATGAGCATATCGTCATTGAACTGACATTAGGATCTTGTATTTACTTACAGCTGTGTGTTATACTCACAAGAATTTGTACAATGACTACTGTGAATTTGTACCTGTATCTAAAAATCACCAAGCCCCTCAGTTACTCACGTCTTCTCACAAAACGAAGAGCTGTGAAAATTCAAATAGCTGAGTTTGGAGTAGCAGCTGGTCTCGCTTCAATTGTATATCTGCTTCTAAGTTTGAAGGCCTCCGCTGTCTTTACAAATGCGGTTCTTGTGTTAGTTGTCGTACTGTTTCTAGCCATTCAAATTCTGACAGCTTTTCATATATTATACATTGCCCACTCACAGTCACGGCGCATCTGCGTCGTCGAAACGAACAACAGTGAGGACAGAAATTTAGAAATTCCAACGATGAAGGCACGAAATCGTCCACGACCTCGAGTGTGGAGATCTTTCAAAGGTTTAAGGACAGTCGCCATCATTACGCTGTCTCACTGGCTGACATGGACACCTTGGGTGTTTCTCTTGTTCTCCAGAAGCACGCATATCTGGCTTTATCTACTTGTGTCCTTCTGCTTGATGGCCGGCTGCAGTTGGAATCCGTTCATTTATTACGCAACAAATGGACCATTTAAGGCAGCTACTCGTCGTCTTATCCAACAAGTGTATGCAAGTGCCATTGAAAATGTGAGAAATGGATAATTCCACACGGCTCGTTACATTCTGAATACTGTACGCCTTCTCAATAACTCTTTCTGCCATATCAGACGTCACAGTTCTCAAGTACCACAAGCATTATGCTTAGCAATTTTCAATCACAGGCCATAAACGACGGATCTTCAGGTGATAAAGATCTTTAAATGCACCTATACTTGCTCCTCGGTGAAGAAAAACATTGCTACACTAAGATGGCATTTCAAAGAAATTCATGTGATTGTGATATCCTTCACAGGTATTATCAAACAAAAAAGAGGAACTGGTAGGAGAAATGTATTATTGTAGACACAAGTGAACATCACAAACGTTTGTATACGAGTGATTAAGTTTCACAATGACTTTCATCAAAATATTCCTATGAACGCACTGCCATGAAACATATTATAGATGAATGGTTACGTCTTCAACAGTATTACTTACAAAGCACCGATAATGATCAAATCCAAGTATTAGTGGTAAAACTACTACAATGGATTAGTTTAGGTATAGCAGCTATAATATTAGTAGTAGTAGAGTAACAGCAGTGGAAAGTGGAAAGCGTTAGGTAGCCAACCGGATGATCACCATATAGATTAATTACCCTTATTACTCTAATTATTATAATCAATATAATATTGCAACTGATTGACAAATTGCCCTGCATCGACGTAAATAAGCACTGAATTGATCAGTGTTTTAGTAGTAGCCATGATAAAAAATCATGGGCGTACATACTCGAGCGGGATACGAACCCACGATCTCCTGATCACCGGACAGGCGTCATCTCCACTAGACCACCGAGCTTTCGCCCGACTGCAAGTGTTGGTTCTAATCCTTATAGCATGCAGCGGGTACTGCGTCAAAGTCATGAAATTCTTCCGTCGAGATGCTTTCATTGCAACTGATTGACAAATTGCCCTACATCGACGTAAATAAGCACTGAATTGATCAGTGTTTTAGTAGTAGCCATGATAAAAAATCATGGGCGTACATCCCGCTCGAGTATGTACGCCCATGATTTTTTATCATGGCTACTACTAAAACACTGATCAATTCAGTGCTTATTTACGTCGATGCAGGGCAATTTGTCAATCAGTTGCAATGAAAGCATCTCGACGGAAGAATTTCATGACTTTGAACAATATAATATTATTCTGATAAGCATTCCTTAGAGTTTGATCACTAGTAAAGTTGTCATGATCCTTATCACCGTAGTGTACCCAATTCATGTAAAATGGTAACATTGATGAGGACTGGACGTGACACAGAGGATGATGTATTCAGGATGCATCCCTCTATAAGTTCAGGTGCGTCATAATGTACAATGTTCCCCTTCCATCCCACCCGCTCTCTATTAAACTACGAAGAAATGCAATATAAAATTCCTTGTAAAAGATTTATAAAAATAACCCCGAACGTATACCTCAAGAGAATGCGTTACGTATAATACGTATGATCTTAAAGTATGTCAATAGCAAACTAAATATATATGTTCCAAATCTTCCCAGCAGTAATGTTACATTTTGTTCGACATGTTTTTGGTATATCATTATTGAAATATCCATCAGGGAAATCAAAAGCTGCTCTTGGTGACAGGACATTCTTGTATGCTGCACCAAAATTATGGAATAATCTCCCTCTGAAAGGCAAGCAGTTACAGTTAATAAGTCAAAACCAGGTTAAAAACTCATCTTTTGAACAATGCATTCTATGTTTGAATTATGTATGTCGTGATTATTACTTTGTAATTATCATTACTTTGTAATGCGCAGTAGAGTATCGTAGCTGCGTTCGTAGTTGCCTTTACAAATACGGTTCTTGTGTCAGTTTTCGTACTGTTTCTAGCCATTCAAATTCTGACAGCATGTCATATATTACACATAGCCTACTCGCAGTCACGACGCATTTGCGTCGTCGAAACGAAAAGCAGTGAGGATAGAAATTCAGAAATTCCAACGATGCAGCCATGAAATCGTCCACGACCTCGAGGGCGGAGGTCCTTCAAAGGTCTGGTAGCATAGTTGTAAGCCTTCAGCAAGTTCAGTTCCTAATGATAACTGATGAACAATTTTGGTGTTGTTATGCATCAACATAGTCCGTGTTTTTTTTTTTTTTTTGTGTGTGTGTGTGTATAAATATAAAAAACGGTAAGTTCAGGTTTAGAGGAGGCGTTCTGTCATAATCTTTCCTCTTAGTCCTCACTTGTTGATACCGGAAGTGATCATCTCCTTGATGAAAATGAATGGGCATCCTTGGGCTTGGGAAAACAGGGTAATATGCTTTTTTTTTTTACGGTTTGTCTCGCAATTCTAGATATCAGTTTCTCGTTGGTTGTATATTAAACTGAATTATGAAACTTAGCAAATTCGTTCCCAAGATACTTTCAAAGGAAGGTCTTTTGATGTAATTAGAAGAATAAATTTTACGTAACTACGTGAACAGTAAATAATTTGTACGAGATATCGCGCAGCGTGTTTGAAAGGTTTCTATCCTGTATTAATGTTCTTGATAACAGCACATCAATGGATGTGTGAATGTGAACGTGGCATTGTCATATGTTTTAATGTGCGAATTTTGGAATCTTCATGTCAGTGCAGCGTTATGTCCTAACAATGGAGATACTTATCATGATGAACGCGGGAAATCCAGGATATTTAAGAAAAAAACGTACAAAGACACACACAAAAAAGAACAACGTTGAACTGTTCCTAAAGTTGACACTATAAATGTTTTTTATAAAGACAACACAAAGACATGTTGTTTTTTTTTCAACAGGAATTAAGTTCAACAATGTATACTGAAGGACTTAACATTCAAATCCTACATGATGTTTAGCTTAAAAAGATAATTAAAACGCGTATACGCGAACTTAAGTATTTTGTCAGGAGGATTCGCTTAAACGAGAACTGGAAAAAATGAAAATTGTCATACTGACGTGACTGACTTGCATGTAATAACAAAAATTATTCAATACAACTTGCTGTGAACATTATAGTCGATACGATGATATGGTGATTCATTAAATACAATGGAGATTAAGATGGTGCATCTTCCGTACCCCTTATCAGCCGTTAGAGAATCAGATCTGGAGCCTTGGGTTGAGGCTTGCGATAGGCTGGCGCAGGAGCCGGTGTATGTTTAATTGCACGTGGCGGCCCTGGCGTACAGGACTTGTCTAGTATACAAATGAAGCACAGGACAGAGTGGATCGGTGAGAATTGGATGCGCGAGTTCAACTTTGGAACTGTTTAAACCCACGAGCTCAGGCCGTGGGTTTTAGGCTGTTCCAAAGTTAAACGAGAGCATCCAATTCTCACTGATCCACGAAATAGGCCTGTGTTTCATTTGTGTTATAAAATGGGCCCGTAAATTCATGAAATACAACCATTTCCCCCATCATGCGTCCGGAACACCTACAACACTATACAAGACTTGAGCCATGCGTTCGGATTTTACCGGGCGCATGGCTCAGTGTTGATCAGTAAAAATCAATGCATGACATTGACCAATCAGATTCAGAAGCCCATTTTATAACTTTTGATGACATTCGACAAGAGAAGACAGATTTGGTTTTCAACTTAACACAAGGAATAACGTAGATACTCAACCAGAATTTTTCTTTTCAAATGCGATGATTCAGCACGCGTCACAAGCGCTGTGTGCAATGCACGTATTGTAAAATAACCATCACTGCAAGAAGAAAATAAAAATAAATTGAAAAGAATGGACTTGACTATGTACTATGTCATCTGTCAGGACTCAATAATCATATTTAGTTTTGGCGCATTTTGGAAAGTCGCAGAGAAAAGAGTGACACCAGTTTAAAGAAATTATATCCTGTTTATCGTATGAGATTTTCCCACATTAGATGGTTTGTTTACTTTGTCTCCCTAATTCACTTGCACAATTCAAACGACGAGGATAAGCTAGATGAATTAATTGTTATAATATACAAATCAGCGCTTGTCACAGTTTGCATGGAGGGTACGTGATTGGAAGCAGCTTCATGAGTTTACAGGTAGGTCTACAGACCGTCACTGAACTGAGAACAGTATTACAGTGATACGAATAAACTTTGCTCTTCGCGATGTCAAATTATTGATGTCATTGATTTCAAAATGTGCGTGTGTGTTTGTTTGTTTGTGTGTGTGTGTGTGTGCGTGTGTGTGTGTGTGTGTGTGTTGGTAATAACTTTAATAAATACCCCACGAAGAGAATCAAGGCACTTGTGTATACGCGGATGCTTGTCGGTCTTGACACGAATGCACACATCGTCTGCAAACAATATGGAAACGGGCGAATTATTGCCTACTCCTTGTAATGAAGCCGACTTATAAAAGTCACCATGTGGCAGTATGGTATATGAAACAATCATCTCTCGCCGCAAAATGAGAACCATATCCTAAGTGTAATGCAACTGAAGAAAATATCAAACAGACCACGATTCCGATATAACCCGAAGGTTCGTTTATATTCCCAAACACACTAGTTCTCTATACCTGGATGTTCGCTAATCCGAAATGAAAAGGAAGTGTGTATAACTCATGAACCCTCGAAATCACGAACCTCATTTCATTTTCGAATTAATAAACCTTCGAAATAACGAACTGTAACTTATACTACTCTACTAGGCTTATTTGAAACTACTTATCCAGTATAAATGAATGAATGAATGAATGAATAGATAGATAGATAGATAAAATAAATAAATAAATACATAATTAAATAAATAAATAAATAGATGCATGCATACATACATACATACGTACATGAATCAATCAATAAATAAAAAGTCTGAATTATGCCACACCACATGAACTGTTTATACATTTGGATTTGCGCTGTCTTTGTGGTTTGCTTGTTCTATTCAAGGGTACACTTCAATCTTCACCATTAATTACCACCATCCGAAACAAGTTATCACACCTACAAAAAAACAAAACAAATACAGATGTTACGATAGACCATATTGTTGATATTCTTTGGTTAGTTCAGGGTTCTTTTAATTGGTCGTATATATTTTACTCTCAAGAATTTCATGTGTACGAGATTGCTGTCCATGGCACATAATAGATAAGTAGTGGCGTAGTGGCACTGTACTGCATAATAATCATGGCGACGTGACAGAACGTTCAATGTAACGCTTCCTGTAGTAAAAGTTGTCCGTCTTCTAGTACTTCACGTTAATTACTTTATATTTACTAGGTATACACACATCAATTTCTCAGATATACTTTACATTGACAAGCACTCGTATCAAACCTAATTGTCTCCCTCTTTGGAGGACACTTTTTTGAATTTCTGATTTGTAGTAAAATGCATCAATGTCACGTTTGCAAATTACAGTACATAAAATCTTATTTCCTTTTCATTGGATTTCTGTCGATATCGCCCAACAAACCTGTGAAGAGTAATCCAGCGCTGATGATTTTCCCCGTCAACACTACATCTCCTCCTATAGACAACATTTTGCCCTTTCATTCAGTATGAAGTTTTTATGTCATCTGCACTTTTTGCCTATCTGGATTTAATTTCTTTCTCTTTTTATTTACCTCAGAACAGAAACTTTGGCGTCAGGAAATTAAGCATGTCACTCACGTGGTGTGTAATTAAGCCTCTTTCCTTTTTTATCATGTTTGTACAGTTCCATGCCGTCTGTTTGTAGTTCCTCCTATATAATAGGCGATTTGATACCAATATTCAGTTTAAGATACCATGCAAGAGACTTATGCTGAATGACCAATGCTGTTGTGACGCCATTATCATAGCCTTCTCATGAAGAGTTTACTCCCTTCATTTTCGTAGTGATATAAAATGAGCCATTTGATAAAGGAAGTTTGACTGAAAGGGACAATCGAAAAGGACAACACAAAAACTTACAGTTCTCACTGCAGAGATGGATATACTCTTTTTTATCAGCACTGCACAAATGTCAGTGCAACCAGCCTCAAATATCTCGTGGAACACTCCTGATCAGGGAAATAATCTCAACCGTGTGTTGCTCTTTGTCGTTGCGCCACTGTGCCCAATATCGCTGCTTTCTAACGCTTTCATAATATTTCTGATCCGTCGAAGTGAGCCCTTCGATGCGATTGACTGTTTTATGTATCAAATGTTAGCAATATGCGATGCAATCTTCTCCTTTAGCTACTTCATTTATGCTTTATGTGGCTTTGCACAGCAGTACGAAGTGAACGAGCATGTCGTCATTGAACTGATAATAGGACTTTGTGTTTACCTGCTGCTGTGTGATATATTCACAGTCATTGGAACAATGATCAGCGTGAATTTATACCAGTATCTAAAAATCACCAAGCCACTCAGTTACTCACGTCTTCTCACAAAACGAAGAGCTGTGAAAATTCAAATAGCTGAGTTTGGAGTAGCAGCTGGTCTCGCTTCAGCTGTATATTTGCTTCAAAGTTTGAAGGTCTCCGCTGTCTTTACAAATGCGGTTCTTGTGTCAGTTGTCGTACTGTTTCTAACCATTCAAATTCTGACAGCATGTCATATATTACACATAGCCTACTCGCAGTCACGACGCATCTCCGTCGTTGAAACGAAAAGCAGTGAGGATAGAAAACCGGAAATTCCAACGATGCAGCCACGAAATCGTCCACGACCTCGAGGGTGGAAGTCCTTCAAAGGTTTAAGGACAGTCGCCATCATTACGCTGTCTCACTGGCTGACGTGGACGCCATGGATGTTTCTCTTGTACTCCAAAACCCGGCCTCTCTGGTTTTCTCTACTCGTGTACTTTTTCCTGATGGCTAGCTGCAGTTGGAATCCGTTAATTTATTACGCAACAAATGGACTATTCAAGGCAGCTACTCGTCGTCTTATCAAACAAGTGTATGCAAATGTCACTGGGAATGAGAGAAGTGGATAACTTCACGTACTCTTTGCGAGTACGTGATAAAACAGCTCGTTTTATCTGAATACTGCACGAAATTTAAAAGAAATCTTTCTGCCAAGTCAGACGCCCAAATTCTAGAGTGCAATAAACATAATAATTTATTATGTTATAGTGATTTTTAATCCTACGCCATAAAAGAACGTATCTTCATGTGATGACGCATTCTTTGAACGGACCCACACGTGGTCCTCAGTGAGGAAAAACATTTTATACACCAAGATGGCATTTCGAAGAAAATTAAATTCTGACTTTCTAGACAGGTGTTGACAAAAAAAAGAAGAAGGAACTGGTAGGAGAAACATGTATGATAGGTGCAAGTGAATGTCACAAACTTTGTAACGTGTGGTGATGAAGTTGCTGTTCGGCCACAATAATGTCGTTCAACGATTACCCTTCTGAACACATTGGCATAAAAGCATAGACGAATGTTCTATCTTGATCTAGTAAAGCTTGAAGAAAATTTGTCTTTATGTTGTTCCAATGTTGAGAAAATCTGTACCGATAATGGTCAAATATATAGAAGCATTAGTGGTAAACCTGATATAAGTTAAAGTAGCAGCAATTGTACTTGTAGTATCCGTGGTAGCAGAGGAAAAGCAGTGCTAGTACTGTTTTGGCCAACTGGATGACCACCAAAGAAAGATTAATGGACCCCATTATTCTAATAACCGTTACTTTGATCACCAGTAAAGTCGTCGTGATTCCTATCACAGTAGTGTACTTTATTCATGTAAAATAGTAACATTGATGACGAGTGAACGGGAAGCGGAGGATGCTAACTTGAGCAAATAGCTTTCTTTACTTTCAGGTGCACCATGATGATATGTACAATGTTCCCCTATATACCACCCATCCCCTCCCATAACAAGTAAAGAAGAAATGCAATATAAAAATCCTTGTGAAATATATGTAAAGGAAACCCAGAAAATATATAAGTAAGCGTTGCGAATAACGCACTATTCTAAAGCATGTCACTAACAAACTTAAAGGCATAATTTACCATTTGCAGATGAAACAAAAACCTAGCATTAGTGCTTTAAAATAGTTCTATGAGTTAGGGATAGAAACAACCACTGCAAAAATTTGAATCCCTATGATTGATGTTAAGTTTGTTAAATACACAAAATGTGAACAATAGTTATAATAAGAATGTTTCCAGACTAAACCGTCTACAGTTACAGTTTATTGAGAAAAACACTAATATCTCCTTATATTTTAGGCTTTATTGCGAAAATTTTATATGGTAGGATGCTTTGTGACGCAACAGACCTACACATATGCATCAAATGTGATATCTTGTACATTTTTTAAATCGCTGCTCCCAAAGGTAAACTGGACCTTTAATACGTTACAAAATCTTCCAAACAGTGTAATATCACAATTTGTTGTTAACGCGAACGTTTTAAACGACGTTTCAGTAGACCATAGTATGCATGTCACGAGATAATTCAATTCAATTCAATTCAATTCAATTCAATTCAATTCAATTTTATTTTCATTTCTTTCAAATAAACAGGGAAATCATATACAATGCATTAGCAGAACATACATTATTTGTAATAATTTCAAAAAACGTAAATTAACAAAATACATAATTCTATGATCATGAGTAACAACATAATCTTATTTTTTAAGTTGTATACATAATTATGCGTAGTGCAAATCAAATGATAAGGGGGGATGAAATTTTTTATTCTATTATCTCAGTGTCATCCTGCTCTTCGGAAATCGCATTAGGTTGCCTCTAAGATTGAGAACATTTTTGGAAGGTAAGGCTATGCCAATATGTTTACAGAATGACTTCATGCCAGCCATGCTGCAAAAGACTTTAAGGGCCGGTTTACTAGGCAAATTTCCAAACCCAGCCCATATACCTGTTACTGGTGAGAGGTATTGTGCTCTTGTTTTGTAAAGTAGGCCAACGAGGACATTAAATTTGACATTGTGGATTGTACTTTATTGTGATGCCACAATCTATTGCTTCATTTGTTTTGTGTTAGACTTCTAGAACAATAAAAGTATAAAAAAAAAACACACAAAGTGATATTATTGTTATATTGGTGTTTAATCATATTGTCTTCAGAGTGATTTGGACAAAGTTTTTCTCCAAAATGTAAATAATGAGCACAGATTAAAGATAATAAAAAGTTTTATAAAAAGTTGAAATTTGTGCGCATGTGATGTGTTCGCATGCACTGGCTGTAGTATTCAGTGTACATGGTGTATGTAGCTCTCCCAAGGTCCTCTCGGCCGAGTCACATTCAGTCATCAATTCGAACAGAAAGGGACTATAGGCAGAACCAAACGTTGTTCGAAGCCTGTTTTCAATACTTCAACTTAATTGGTAAGTCTTCAAATTGAAGAAATTTTGGGATTTTAAATTGACATTTACCCGCGATACTAAATCTGTCATGATCCTGAATGTTACAATGCGAAGCCCCATTACGCTATGCGTATGGGGCTGCTGGTCGCAGTTAGCTATGCGTACAATGGGCTGCACGCTGCTGGTCGCAGTCAGTGGTTTCGTACAATATTTATCGACGCTGTACGGCGACGGCTCTGGTACGAAACCATTATTGCATGATTACTAAGACATGAGAGCACTTTGGGGCGAGTAATTCTCACAGACAACGTACTTTAACGTGAAACACAAACCAAGACAAGGAAATTCAAGGAAACTTTTGAGGTACCAAAACTTTTTATTATCTTTAAAATGTTTCTGCATTAGATGAGGGTATCATTCCTCCTAATCCTCGCGTACTCGATACCGGAACTGATCGTCTCCTTGTGATGAAAATAAATGGGCATCTTTTAGGGAAACAGAGGAGGATGATTTTTTTTTTTTTTTGTTACTCTCGTAATTCTTTTTAGCACTTTCTGCTCACATAGTGTGTATATTAAACGAGCCTGAAAATAGGAATAAAACTGTAAAACTGTGTCATTTCGTTCTCGAAATACTTGAAAAAGACTTCAGTACACACACACACACACACACACACACACACACACACACACAAATAGAGTACACGTACATGATCATAAGTAATAAGCTATTCTGTGCGTTCATAAACTGTATCATAACAGGTCCTCGAGACCTATACAAATATGAAGCTCGATACCATCATTGGAATTTTATGTTTTTGTATAATCTTTTCATTTTTTTTTGAGCGCATAGGGACATTATCACTTTGTGTTATGCGCTATATAAGCACTGTCAATTATTATTATTATTATCATTATTATCATCATGTGTGTTGATTAACCTTTCTCGGTGTCTTCATAGCAGTGCAGCGTACCCTTTCGATTCAATTGCTACAATTACTACAATGGGAAATCTTGGTAGAATATGGTAAAACATACGAGCACTAAAGAAAACGTTCAACCGTTCCTGATGTTAACACTGCTCATGTTTTTCTTAACAAAAACATACATGTCAACAGGAAGTGCAACAATTTGTGATGCATAACATCAGAATTCCTAGATTGTTTAAAATGCTTGGAAAGAACCCATACATTACACGAACATGTTTAAAGGGTGTGTACAGTTCTGGTCGGGGTGAGGATTTAGCTTTTAACGTTTTGCGAGATATTCAGAAACCTCTCTATGAGATGTCAAAGAGCATGCAGTTCTAAGGGGTATCAAAAGTTTATTTGATGAAAATCGGTTTTGAAATGGCTGAGATATCCAAAAATAAGGTGAAACAAAGAGATTCTAATAAAATTGTGGCATGTCGCCTTTTATTATTAGCACTTTTTAGGATATCTTAGCCATCTGAAAACCAATTTTCATCAAATAAACGTTGAATCCTTCTTAAAATCACATGCTCTCTCATATTTCATAAGAGGCTTTTCCTTATCTCATTTAGGAATGTTCAAAACATGAATCCCCACCTCAACCAGTACTGTACAGTCCCTTTAAGTGAGGAAGATTCGCTTGATAAAGCCCAAAAAAAAAAAAAAATTAAAATTGTCATTCGACTACCTTGTATTTAATCTAAAAAAAAATAATAATTTATGGCAAACTCCTAAGCATACTTTTTGTCACATGATGGCGTCTGAAGATAATGATGGAGAGGATAGCACAACTTCAATTGCCCGTTACGAACCGCTACAGGATCAGTATTTTATCACGAGCCTTGGCATTGGGATGGGACTGGTGCAGATTTTTTTTTCCACAAAGTTAAGGACTTGTCTCGCAATTATTGATCACAATTGCAGAAACATCAAAAATTGATGAGTGGAGAAGAAATGAAACGGAGAATAATCATATCTGTGTACCTGCCTCTACAGACATGACAGTGTATAGATCATCTGGATACGTCTGATTCCTCTAGTCATTGTATAGTGTGTATGAGGACATACAATTAGGTAATTTTCGGGCATAATCAAATCTCAAAAATCGACGTTTACTTGCCTCCAAACGGCAACATTTAGTTGTCTGTTTAACAGATTTTATATAAGATATCTTTCTATATCACGTTGACAGAGGGAAAAAAAGAGCAGCAGGAAGTCTCAGATACAAGGACAGGTATCACAAGAAAAAATGGTAGAGCTCAGGTGAAATTGCAAAAAGTTGCCACAATATTATTAGTACATAAACTTGCAGTATTAAGCTTGTTTAGATACAATGGTATTATCACGGAATATTACTCCCAAATCAATTTTCTAATGGAATAAAGCATTGTCACTACATAAGTTGTCCTGTATACAACCTAGCCCCTCATCTTTCAATTCTGCAGGTCTCTGCAAAGTCATCATTGCCAGAAAAATGTAAAAAAAAAAATAAACAAACACGCACAAACACATACATACAAAACAACAACAACTCTTAGCAGAGAAAGCCACCAGCCTGCAGGCTTAAGCCAAATTATTGTTAAGATTTTGATATATATTGTTATATTTTCAGTTTATCAAAAGTATAGTATACTTTAATGAATAGACAACAGGTGTGCTTCCTTAAGTTGGCTGGAGAGGCCAAAAGGGCCATATTTTGATTGCTTTTTTCCAACCCAACAACTTAGGGAAGCGCACCAGGAAAAAACCTGATATCTTTATACCCTTGTATTTTGCTTGTTTTGTTTATCCGTTATCACGTGTATTGTCTTGCAAATGCCGAGTTAATAATAATGATAATGTTACGAATTCGCCCATATAATAATTTTGCATCACCGGTTAGGTAATTTTAATGTATTCGTTTCGAATCACTGCCAAAGACACTTCACGCAGGTTGAGTTTGATGTGATGAATATATTAAGATGGGCGCAGCTGGGTGTAGCTGATGGAATCTTCCATAATAATACAGTGAGTATGGGCTCATGTTAAAAAAACATTGGTCGCGTCAGTCAACAATCAGAGTCCGGTTAGAGAGGACCGTTATAGGCTGCGTTTATCAACGTTCCCCTGTTTAAACGGCTTTCGATAGCCCTTTCCAAAGCCCTTTAGAAACGGCTTTCAAAATAGTTGCGTTTATCAACTCTCTTCGCGAACACGATTTTTTAAATGGCCTGTCACTGCACAGCTGCATTGCGCTATTCGACCCGATGGGAAGTACAAGTACTGAAGTACAAGACTACAAAGCCGTTGCAAAACAGCTTTGCGTTTATCATCTTCCAAAAGGCTTTTACAAACAGGTTTCTGAAAACCTGTTTAGGAAACCTGTTTGGATAGCCACAGACTTGGGGCTTTCGAAAATGCTTTCCTAAAGGGCTGTCAAAACAGCTTTGCGTTTATCAACTCGTAAAAATTCCTTGAAAGCTGTTTGGATAACCTGTTTCTGCCGAGAAAGGAGAGTTGATAAACGCACCCTCAGCCTTCTCAACGTTCCCGTCCACGGTCTTGAAAGAAATTGCTTTCCTTAAGACTAGTATTCTGCTAACTGAGTTAAAGTGCTAAACAGCAGGATAATCCAGGAGATGCCAACCTGCTTCTAGCCCGTTTTCCTTCGACGACGACGGCGACAATAAGTTTCGTCGACTTGGCCAGGCGAACCACCAGGCGGTCTGGAGCCAAGGCCCACCTGTGATTGCTACACGGCAACAAGTGGGAGCCACGCCGAGGTCGACCCAGGGCGTCGAGACAATGTGAATGGCAACGCGCTCTCAGCAGCCAACGCCCTTCTTCTGTCCGGCATAGCCGCGGAGCTGTAAGCCGATCTGGGATAGCGTCGCCCGCTGATCCTACAACGTCACCTGCCGTGCATCGATGCGTTCTCCACGTAATAGCGTCTGGCGTCGCATCCCTGTCACGAAGCAGATGAGTTGGGCCCCGACGTTTGTTCTCTTAGGGCAAAACCCTGGCCAGGTATAACATTATCTGCATTTAAGTCACCTTTCATTGAAACGATCCCATCTAACTTTGAATTGTTATTGTTAATTTCGCTGTAATGTTTTAAGGAAGAATTATTGCTATGGTTGGAAACTGATTGTTAAGCAGCCTCCTAATAAAACTTTGGGAGATTTTTCTATTTCAATTCACTTAAAGACCGCCATGCATTCATTTGTGTGAATTTGACCGTGATAATGATAATTATAATAATAAAAAATAATAATATTGATGATAATAATAATAATAATAATAATAAATTAATTGATGATTTGGCAAACGTCAGATACACTTATTTGCAATCAGGTACGCGTACGTATTACATGCGTACTAGGACACTGTAATAACTATAAGCTTGCGTTTTTGAAAGGATTGTCCCCAGCCTTACATCATCTACACTATATCAAGACTCAATGCTCCATCTTTTGGCAGGATTTTAGAGGTCACGAAGGAAAATTTGGCTCCAGATTAAAAATTCATATTTCGATTATTTCATCAGATTATACACTGTAAAAACATCGGTGTTAGATTTAACACCACTGGTGTTAAGTCTAACACCGATCAAACTTCAATAAAGGACCACACCCACAGGTGTTAAAAATGCACTGTGATGGTGTTGAAAAGTGTTCACCTGACACTTCGTGGTGTTAATTTGACACTGTACCTGGTGTTATTTTGACACTGTACTGGTGTCAATTCAAAAATGACACCACATGGTGTTGATTTGATATTTGCTGGTGTTAATATCAATGGTTTAACACCAGTCCAGCTTCAATAAGGGACCACACCAGCTGGTGTTACTTTGGTGTAAATTTATTTTCACATTTTTTCAAAAATGTATTTTAATGTAAAATTCTTGATCGTCTTGTTTAAATAAAATATCAACAAGAGGTGCAGTTACTAAGAAACTCTTCAAAAAACAGTTTAAAATTTGGAAATGGCACCCGTAGGTGTTAATTTAACACCATAAATGAGCACCGAAAATTTAACACCAGCTCGGTGTTCACTATTTAACACCGGACTTTTTGCAGTGTATGGTTTGTTTGCTTTGCCGGCCCAACCTTCTGGCAAATCTCAAATGACTGCAATAGACTAGTCGAGTGGACAGTTTGTAAATATAACGTCAGCGTTTGCCAATATTTGCATGGACGGTGATTGTTCGTATTTTTTATATTCTTTTTTTAAGAGTTTACAGGTATAAACCGTGACTGAACTGAAAATGATATCGCAGTGATGCTTACCAACTACTTTTCCTTCGCGATGTCAGTTGATGTTAATGCATGTTATACGCTTCCCTTGCTAGCTGTGTTTTATTTTGTTGTGTGTGGGCGTGCGCGAATATGAGTGAGTGTTTAATGATTACCGCACGAAGACAATCAAGGCACTGTACACGCCTGACAGGCTTGCCATACGAGCGCACACAGCATCTGCAAACAATGCAAAACGGGCTAATACTGCCGACTCCTTAGAGTGAAAGCGACTAGTGAGTGTAACCATGTGGTATATGTATATCGAACTACCATACCGCGACACAAAACGAGAAGAAAATCATGAGACTGTAACCATGCAAACTGATGCATTTTGTGTAATCAGTTAATTTCCTTTACGCGGGAAAAATATACATTGGACACGCTCTCCACGATCATTACACTGCGATGATTCGTGTTAACTTGGCATTGCAGTTATTCTCCGTAGCTTCAAAGTGACAAATTACCGTCAGTACCTTGACTAACTTCACTAGATAACGCATTTGGAGGAGAGCGAGGAGGTTTCATAAGAAATGAACATTGGTATGACATTTTATTAAACTATCTGAGTTACCGATAGGTGTGCTAATTTATTCTTCACCACCAACGAACGTCCCATGAGTTCAGTGTGTACGCTTTCCTGATAATGGATTCACTCTTCTTTCGTAGCACAGTACCAGCGTCAACTGAAACAGCTGCAGAAGTCTCACGGAACGATATATTCGACAAAAATCTTGTCTCGTTATGCATCGCTGTCCCTCTATGCCTTGCATCGCTGGTCTTCAACTCCATAACGATTCATCTGATCGGCCGGAGTCAAACATTCGATGAGGTAGACTGCCTCATGTATCAAATATTAGCCGCATGCGACATGGTCTTTTCTGTGACGTACGTCGTTTACTTTTCTACCGACTACACAGCAAATGATAATGAGAGAATTAAGTTAGCACGTCAGATAACACTTTTCATCCTCATGTGTCTGTACTTCACCAGAATCGGGACAATAATTACTATTAATGGACACCAGTACTTAAAAATCACGAAACCCCTCACCCACGCACGGTTTCTTGATAAACGCAAGGCTGCCAATATTCAAAAGACGGAGTCAATTGTAGCGGTCATCTTGTCTCTCACTGCATTCCTTATGGATCATTATGACGTTTCCGATGTACTTGTAAACGCCATAATAACGTCTCCGGTTATTTTCTTTCTCGCGATTCAAATTGTCACAGCATGTCATATATTTCACATTGTGTACATGCAGTCGCGACGCTTCCGCGACATCGAAATGAATGATAGCGGGGATCGAAGTCGAGAAATTTCAGCTGCTAATCCGCGAAATCGTCCACGACCTCGGCTGAATAACTCCTTAAAAGGTTTACGGACAGTTCTTACAATAACGCTGTCATACTGGCTGGCATGGGCTCCTTGGCTGCTTTTCTTCAATTTCCAAAACAGACAACTCTGGCTGTATGTCTTTATGTCAGTTTCGGCGATGACAAGCTGCAGTTGGAATCTGTTCATCTATTATGCAACAAACGCAACATTCAGGACAGCTACTCGGCGTTTTATTCAGAGAGCAACTGTCCATGATTTCGGAAATTCTGGCTGCTTTTTAGAACCAAATTATTTTTGTCCCTTGACGGCTATTGTTATCTTCGCATTCGCTAGATAGGGGTCCGCCAACACAATTCACAGCTGAAATCAAAAGTTTGACACCTTGATAATCCCATGTCCTCATTTGAACTCTTCATTCTGTATGGCATAGGACCTACGGTGTTTTGAATTGACACACTACTACGTTTGATCTCCAATTTCCTATGCAAGCAAATTCCCTTTTTCAAAGTTAAATTCAATGTGCCCTCTTTCAGATTATAACTATTATGGTACTAAAATCATCTAAGTCACATATCTTTCTTTTACAGCTGTACTTTTTTGGCTTTGATATCAATTTTTGAAGCCTCGACGGATCATCTTAACAGGACATTGGTAAATCCTTTTAAATGGGGGACACATTTTCATGGCGAGATAAGAAATATCGTGTCTTTTGTCAGATATGAGCGCGTGTGACAAAAATGACAGCATCGATAGGGTTGCGATCATACCAAAGGACATGGTACGCCTGGTTGACTTTTGACTGCTGACAGTTGAATAGCAATTCAATACGGCCATTTTCAAAATGGCGATTATACTTATACAAACATTTAAGACCTGATAAAAGCAAGTGTGTGTGAATTTAAGCCCAGAATATTCGGGAGGCGGGAAAGAAGAAAAGCGAATCAAAAACGGTTAGATCAATCAAGATAGCTACTAAAAAAAAAAAAATAAAGAAGATAAAAAGAGAAGAGAGAACACACACACACAAGTACGTAAAGGTGAACCATAACTGTGACCCTATCATTTGGTTTCAAAATATGGGCTAATTATTCCAAATGTTGCCAGAAAAGATACTGCAGTTTATTAGTGTTGTATACAAGAGCATTCAAATAAGACTCTAGTGAAGTGAAAAATATGCAATCAACGAGAGATCGGGGCCTTCGTCGCGCTTTAAAGGGCCCCTGAAATCCAAATGCATGTTGATTTGTGTTGATTTATGATGCCCTCAACATCACTTTTGCGGTGAAACGAATAATTATCTAGAAACATTCCATATATTTGTAACGATTTTTTTTTCTTCTATTTTTCTTCAGATTACTTGGGAACGCCCACAAAAAATCTTTCCAAACCAATATTCCTCAGATGAGGTCATCACAATGAGGAATATTGTTTTGGAAGGATTTTTTTGTGGGCGTTCCCAAGTAATCTGAAGAAAAATACAGGTAGAAGAAAAATCGTTGAAAATATATGGAATGTTTCTAGATATTCGTTTCACCGCAAAAGTGATGTTGAGGGTATCATAAATCAACACAAATCAACATGCATTTGGATTGATTTCAGGGGCCCTTTTATATTAGAGACAACTTAGCTGCGGATTCGCTGACCAGCGTGTCGACATGTCTCAAAGGGTAGGACAATGGTAAAACGACAAGAATTTTACATAAGACCTTGCAAATATATTTACGCTCAACAAGACTTTCATTCAGTGAAAAAAATCTTTAAATTTGCGTTTAAATGAATATAAAGACAAGCAACTTGCTATTTCTGGCTGAGGTCGTTCCAGTATCTTGACCCTATTTACAATATAAATATTTTTGATTTGTATTGCATTTTTTTTTTAAACGTCGAGTACTGATACGTTGCAAGGTGAAATGCGTTACTCTAGCGTGTGATAATGTAACTGGCTCTTCATAGTTGGCCTGTCACAAGAACTTTTTAAAATTAATTGCTCATATCGATTTCACTGCATGCTATGTAAAGATGCGATGTAAAGAGCTAATTGCCTGTCATGCAGAGAACTGGATGTGGTATTGGTAGATCTTCACTGTTTGACTTGAAACGGAGAGTTGTCTCGCTTATCTGGCATCTGTAAACAGTAAGAACTCATGTTACTCGATTTGAAATTAACGTCTGAGCATTATACTTGCTAGTAGGAGAGACTTCAGGCGTAACGACGACGGTAACAACACTGTTGCATTAGCGGAAAAATTAACGTTTATTCGGACACATTTCTCAGACTTTTTTTTATTGTGGACACCTAGAAAATGACATCATTGCATTCAACGTCCTTTATATTAGTCAATGCGACTGATTTGCCTTTTTTCCGAAGCACAGACGCAACGGATAGAAGTGAACATTATGGAAATACTTATTTGCTGTGTATATACATAGCCGCATCCTTCTCCGGATTATCATTCGTGTCAAACACAATGACCATCATCCTTTTGCGTCTCACCAGAGCTTTCAACGAAATAGACTCGATTTTATTCCAGCTATTGGCTATAGAGGACATTCTCATACCTTTGAGTGAGGCTCTGTATTATTCGGCTCGTGTGGTGCATACTTCTCGTCGTATCTCTTCTTATAGACTTCTTTACATCTTGATTGGCCATGTGTCAATTTTTTGTTACTTCCTTAAGATTGGTAATGTTGCCACTATCAATCTTTGCCAATATCTTAACATCACCAAACCGTTTATGTTTATTCGATGGATAAAGGTAGAGAATATCTTACGCCTTCAGATGGTATACCTCATCATTTCATTTATATTAGCAATGGTCATGTTTCTGCTGTCGTACTTCGATGTGCCCTCAACAACTACAACAGCAATCCCATTAGTGTGTATCGCATTCTTTCTCGTGCTTCAGCTCTCGACGGGACTGCACATTCTACATACAGTCGTCAAGCAGACACATCGTATAAACGTTTTACACGTGAATGTGTACAGGAATCGGCTTCATCAAGCCCGAGAGGACGAAGGCAACATCCGCCATCACGTACAGCGACGCCAATTTTCGTTCAAGGGCCTCCGGACACTTCTCATTCTGACATTATCTCACTGGCTAGCATGGACACCGTGGTTGTATTACCTTTTCAATCGCAGGAGTGGGCCGCCGTGGTGGCTTCCAGTGATAACACTCTCCCTCACTACTAACTGTTGCTGGAATCCATTTATCTACTACGCAACCAACAGACAATTTCAAACAGCTGTTCGTAATATTTGTCGCAGAATGATGCCACATCTAACGACAAATTCCATCGAATAAACCCAAGATGTTGTCGAGCTGTTTGCAGTTTTCTTGGCTCAGTGACGTGTCTACGTATGTGTTCACTGTAGACATAGGAAACCTGAAGACTGTGCAGATCCTTCGTTTGTGATCTGGGAGGATTGGAAAGGATTTGACATCAATTTATGTCCATGAGAGACACTGGTAATAAAATATTTGGTTTGTGCAAATCATGATAACAATCCCAAGTTGAGTTTAATGATGGACTGGATAAGCCGCTCTTCGCTGTCATCTGGAAAAAAAAAGAAGTGGCTCGTCAAATAAAGTCTGGAAAGCGAGCTTGCATAATCTTCTACCATGGTGTATTTCAGACTCCTCAGGCAACATGACGAGGTGATTAACATACTCCTAGATTCATAAAGGCCTTGTTACACCCTTCCGGGCAAGGCATGCGCGCGACAATTTTTACTACCCGGAAGTTTCGCATGCGTCTTACCTGCTGGACCCGCGCCACTGACGTTCTACTTCCGTGTGACCTGCGTGTCAGGCGCATGGATGGCGAATGAGGGCTGACAACTCGGTGAAGGAATCCCTTTGAATGAATGGCAGAAGTCCCACAGAATGTCATTGGCTGCATATGGGGACTGCGAAGTACCTGCGTGGGTGCCTTCGAAGTGCTGTTGCTAAGGGCCTCCTACTGATGTTCTGCGTGGAACTCTGCGGGCAATCCCTGCAACTCATCCGGAAAAAGTTTTGGTCACGCTCAAAACTTGGTTGCGGGTAAATAAGACTTGCGTGCGCACCTCTGGGCAACTACGGGCGAGATATGCGCTAGGTACTGCTGGCAGGTCAGGGTAGCAAAATTTTCTCCCCGCAATAGAAGTCAACCCGCAAGGCTTCCCCAGACACGGTGTGACAAGGCCTTGAGCATGCTCAAAACTCGATCCGGGTGAGTCGCAGGGGTTTGCCCGCAGACGTACACGCAGAAAAGTCCCCGTATGTCGCTCGTAGCTGAAAATGGATCGGTTTCAAAGCTCTCACGCAGGTCACACGGAATACACGAAAGTAGCAGGAAAATATGGCTTGTGCCGAAAGGGTGGGTTGGGTGGTGGCGCGTCGCGTTAATGGGAACACCACCTTTCGTCCAAAGGCCCCCCCCCCCCGGTTTTGCCGAAAGGGTGCGTTGGGAGCGTTGGGTCGCGTCGCGTTGACTGGAACCCCACCCTTCGTCCAAAGCCCCCTCCCCCCCCCCCCGGTTTTGCCGAAAGGGTGCGTTGGTACTTTTTCTCATGTAATATTAAAAGACGAGTTTTGAATTTATATTTAACCTTCAAACAACCATTTCAAAGAGGCTATCGTCCGGATCGGTTTACTCTATTACCACTTGGTCTACAGCCAGTTGGTCTAATAGACTGTTTAATATCAGTTGGTCTAATAACCAGTTGGTCTAGTCATCATTTCGTCCAATTACTGTTTGGTCTAATTGTTATTTGGTTTAATTACTACTTGGTCTACAGTCAATTCGTCTAATAATAGCCATTTGGTCTATTTTTGGTCTAACACCAATTTATATCATCAAATACCGATTTGATCTATTATGAGTTGGTCTAATTCCATTTCGTCTAATCATCAAATGGTCTAAAATAAAACCAAATTTGTCCAATATAAATTTGGTGTACACATCATTAATTTTGGTCCATTGCCCAGTTGGTCTAGCCTCTGTCTATCATCATTTAGTCTACACCCATTTAGTCTAATAACCATTAAATGATCTTATTGTCATTTGGTCTAATAGGCAGCCTCCTGGTCTAATCAGGTACCATTTGGTCCAATCATCGTTTCGTCTATATGACAAAACTGGAGGGGGGGGGGGGTGGGCCTTTTTATTGATGTGTACACCAAATTCATATTGGACAAATTTGGTTTTATTTTAGACCATTTGATGATTAGACGAAATGGAATTAGACCAACTCATAATAGACCAAAAATAGACCAAATGGCTATTATTAGACGAATTGACTGTAGACCAAGTAGTAATTAAACCAAATAACAATTAGACCAAACAGTAATTGGACGAAATGATGGCTAGACCAACTGGTTATTAGACCAACTGATATCAAACAGTCTATTAGACCAACTGGCTGTAGACCAAGTGGTAATAGAGTGTAAACCGATCCGGACGATAGCCTCTTTGAAATGGTTGTTGGAAGGTTAAATATAAATTCAAAACTCGTCTTTTAATATTACATGAGAAAAAGTGCCAAGGCACCCTTTCGGCAAAAGCGGGGGGGGGGGGGGCTTTGGACGAAGGGTGGGGTTCCAGTCAACGCGACGCGACCCAACGCTCCCAACGCACCCTTTCGGCAAAACCGGGGGGGGGGGGGGGGCTTTGGACGAAGGGTGGTGTTCCCATTAACGCGACGCGCCACCACCCAACCCACCCTTTCGGCACAAGCCGGAAAATATCACTTGTCTATCAGTACGACGCGAGTAGGGAACTCGCCAACATCCTTGTCCGCCCGCAGAAAATTCTCCTGCGTGCTGGAAAATCCCTACTCGCAACAAGCCCGCGTAGCTTACCCGGAAAGGTGTAACAGGGCCTTAACGGACATGATGTCTCATTCAAGGAAAAAACATAAAAGAGGTTATCATTTTCCTTTTTCTGACATGATATAAGTATTTCAACCAAGAACTTAAGGTCTCTGGGCCCTATGTCTTCTACGTTCTGCATGAGAAAATTGACATTGCTCAAGGCCGGTGTCGTGAACATCCACAAAATATTCGCGACTGTTACACAGATTGAATCCCGTGGGTGTGATGACGTTGATGACATACCAAGCAGTTGTTGTTGTTTTTTGACACCATCTTCAGTGAGCCATCAAAAATAATGAATTCAGGAGAGAATAGGAGAGAGTGAGAAAAGTATAAGGTTTGAAGTGCATTAATGATGAACATAATATGACCTGATACGATCCTATCATTGCTTACCCTTCGGGAAATGGAAGTAGATAGAGATGAAAATAGATGTGAGCCTGTCACCGAGCGAGCACAGACCCAGCACATTTTGGGTTTATGTAGGATTTATTCGTACATTTTGGTTGATGGATTATGCTTCAATGTTTTGTGTTATAGCAGCACAGCTGTCCTTCTGCCAAAATAAGATGTGGGGTTTTCGATTTTGGTCATTCGTACACAGGGCATCACACTATGAGGAAAAGGTTTCGGAGCGTTGTATGGTCATACAGGACAAACCACGTATAAAACAATATCACCACCTATTCGTGCCTACTGCAATTCATTGACAATTACCGTCTATCTACGCAAATACACAACGATAATTCAGCGTTTTTGAACATGCCTATAATAGCCATTAAAAAAAATAGGCATGTATTCACTGGTAGGAGTCGAACCCATAACCTCCTGATTGATAAAAAGGAGTCGTATATTGTAGACTAGATCCTCCGTCCGATAACCAGTGACGGCTTGATCTCTCATGTCAGTGGGCACAGCATATGTATAGAAACTTATCACTTTTGCGTCTAATTGGTTTTATTACAAATGAGTGACAAATTTCCCTTCATCGATGTAAATTAAATACACCCCGATTATTTGGTGTTTGTTTAATAGTACATGATAACCATGATAAAAATCTTGGGCATCCATAGTACACTTGCGTGAGAGTCGAAGCCACTACCTCCTGATTGCTAGATAGGCGTCATTCTATCCACAGGACGATGGGCATACTATCATAAAATCTCAAATACTGACTTGTCAATCAGTTGAATGCAATATACATTGTTTTTCATGACTGATCATTTGCAAAATGTCCTGATTGTATTATGCTGACATCCGTGACTATAAATTCAGAGTAACTACATGCATGTATCACGTGGAGCTGCTTTTTTTTTTATAGTTCCAATAGAGATTTCCTAAAAAGATTCACTAGAAGTTTCCTATCACAAAAAAAAACATAAAAAGTTATCACTGAGTAACATCCCCTGTTCAATTCTGTTATGGTTTCCAACGTACCCTTTAAAAAATGGATTAACGAGAAATAGCATGAAGCAGAATACAGAGTGTACTGTCAGTTTAAGATAAAGCGAATAGCTAATAATTATACATATCGTGGGTCATGTTAGTTCGGCTAAGAGGTCACTTCTTTTCTATTTGGATGACTGATAACCATGCATCCTCGAGGTCTTTCTGATGACAGTGACCTCCCCTCCAATAATGCATTTGGTTTAACCTTGTAAAGATTGACTGAGGGAACACTTATACAGCAATAAAGTCGTAATATATACTGTAGATCTACGCATATTTTGAAGTGCTTAAAACAAAACCTGTTTCATTTATCGAGTGTATACCATTAAGGATAATGCGGTGTATTTCCGGAATACGTAACCTATGCATATACCATTCCATATAATGCACAAAGTCATTGAATTTTCTTCATGCTGGAAAAAATGATAAGGTAACAGTTGGAATGATACCTTCATATTCATCTCTGTAATTATATTGTTTTCTTCTGTTATGTTTAATCCTCCTAATATTTTTGACGTAGTCCATGTGTGAAATCTAATAATTTTAGTGAAGAGTTGTGAGATGTGACGAGGTATTAGCGGTTCTGAAGGTTGGTACATGTATAGCTAAAGCACTATATACATCATGTACACAATGATCAGTGCACGATTCTTTCTTTTGCATCCAGTCTGCTCAATAACATTTTGAGTGAAAAAGACACAGAGAGAGAGAGAGAGAGAACTGTGTTCGTAGGCCTATGTAGCCCAACTCAGGTGGACAAGGCCGGGCTGAGATTCTACATAATGAAGGAAGAGAGTCGTTTCCGAAAGAATAGAAATGTAGGATAGACGTACTGGTGTGAGGATCGTACATAATGACAGACAGCGGTTTGTTGGCGTTTATAAAATGATAGTCCCTTCGTTGTTGTTGTTGTTGTTGTTTTTTTTGATAATATTCTGAAACAATTATGAACAAAATGAAGACTAACAGCTCGAAATGCTGTATCTTGGAAAAAAGCTTGGAGTTTACGTACAGTTTTGTCTTGTTTATAGGTATTCCTGTTTGTCTGCTAGTATCTTTGCCCGGTATATCTATAGCCCTTTCAGTGGGTCCTTATACGTTACATTTTGTTAGCCCGAAGATTAATGATGATGTTTCGCTATGATAATCTGTCGCTGTTGTTGAATACTGTGTAATATATAACCCTGTTCATATCACAATGTATTGTCACTTCAGTCATATGTTACAAAAGACAATGAAGTGTAGAATTAGTCGAAGAATTGAAAATGAAATTTTAATTGAATTACTTTGGAATGAATGGAATTGAAATGAATATTGACAGTGTTTTGTTAATGTGTATTCCTGCCAATGTAATATCTGACAGTGTATGCGTGTGTGACCTAAGACATTGTATTTTAGTGAAGAGTTGCGAGATGTAAGGAGGTAGCCCCCCCCCCCCCCACCCCATTATTACGGTATGCATAATTTTCTCTTTGGTATTTCTGGATTTTATTGATCAGAACAAACATTTTCTTTTTCATCCCATCACGTTATGCAATACCTAAGGAGGAGAGATTCGTGTGTGTGTGTGTGTGTGTGTGTGTGTGTGTGTGTTTGTGTTATCAGAATGGGATCCCAGAACTCATAAGAAAACAAAGAAAAATTAAAATCTCATGACACAACTGTTTTATCAATCTGTCTATAATTTCCAGATATTCTAGAAACTCCTTTGAAAATTTCTCAGGAGTCCAAGAGAAAGGAAGAAAGACACCGTTTTTTTTTTTCCTTTTTTTTTTTTGGAAGGATTCTCCTGGTGAAAAGTCAAATGTGCTCAGTTTTTTACGATTACTGGGCCGGATTTCTCAAAAAGCACCCCTTACGGACATTTAGGGAACACGCACATAGTCCCTCCGACCCCTGTGTGCTAGGTAGGAGGAGATGGAGCTGCAAAAGAGTACCTGTATAACGTCATTCAATCCGAATTTGAAATGGAAAGGGAATTCAGAGATGCCAAAGTCAAGAGCGTAGCTATCCGTTAGATTTTCCTGCGCGTCATCCGAGGGAGGGAATCGACCGAGCAGTGGGAGGGTGTGTCCCCCAGGCCTCCCACTGAAACTTTGAAAGGTGATAAGCATTTTTAAGCTGCAAATCTGGTGCATACTTAATATACTATTTTCGTCTCCCACTGAAAGGTGATAAGCATTTTCTAAGCTGCAAATCTGGTACAAACTTAATATACTATTTTCGTCTCCCACTGAAAGGTGATAAGCATTTTTAAGCTGCAAATCTGGTGCATATATACTTAATTTACTATTTTCGTCTATTTTGTGTGAGTATGCGTGTGTGTGTGTTTAATTATTGTGGTTTGGGATTTTTATTCATGAGGCATGAAAAAAAAGCTTGTCAGACGTATCATCATCATCATCATCATCATCATCATCATCATCATCATCATCCTCATCATAGACGTCGTTATGATAATGATTATATTGCAACGGGGCCATGAACGTGAAGGTATAAGTGTTGTGTAGATAACATACTGGAGGTCTAGCCCCATCCCCTTTAAACAAAACAAACAAACAAAAACTCAACAACAATAAGTTTATTCTTATTGCAGACTGAAGGAACTTGTAATGCACTTTTCCTCCCCGCTGTTCTTCTTTTACGTTATCATCATCTTCAACCCTTACTTTGCATTTAGTATGGTGTGTGTTTTGCTCTGATTTCCTTCTTATCATTGAATATCTCGTCTAGTATTCCTTTGCATATTCTATGATATTAATGCCAAGTCTACAGCTTATGAAATAAGACGAGCTATGATGTGTCAGGTATACAATGTAGCCTATAGTATCCAGGCAAAAGTCACGTGTCTATGATATCAGTTCTCTCTAAACGCGTGAGGATTTTATATTTGCACATGCTCACTATCATACATTTCCGTTATGATAATATGAGTTCACTGTTTTGCATTATATTTTTATCGCCTTAATCGCGGAGTTACCTTCAAATGCGGGTAAATAATAGTTTTCAATTTAGTTTATTTTCATTTTTTTTTTATATAATAGCTTACATAGTTATAAAGTATCGTACAATGTGCGTTGCCAATTAATAGAAAGAAAAACATTTATATACCCCATAACAAGCATATAAAAGTTCTCATTACAACAAAAATATAGAGATGTATCATGACGGGAACTGCATAAAAAGTGTGTTTAACTGTAATCCTGAGTAATCGTTAGTTATGACAGAAGGAGATCTGATAAAAATGTTTCACTAAATACTGGAAAAATAAACAATGATAGTGTTCTTAGCGTTTGAAATATTGGTTAGAGACGTGCAGCTTGAAGGGGGGGGGGGGTTCATTCCAAAATATTAGCTCCTTATACAAAATGCACGTATCGATTTGACAGTCTGTCATGTCCTGAGCCAATTTGCATGTCATGCAAAGAACTGGTTCTACGGATACACTCTTGGATTCTTGATGAAGAGCTGTCTCGCTAAATTAGCTTCCCTTATGATCTCAAATTACTAGTACTCGAGTATCTCAGTGATACTTGCCATTGGGAATGACATCAGGTGTAACGACAACGGTGCTAACATTGTTGTATTTGTTGAAAAAGGAGATCCAGTACGGCCCATTTTCTGGCTTTTTGATGTCAGTACATGGAAAATGACATCATTAAATTCAATGTCTTTAGTCAATGCGACTGACTTACCTTCATTCCGAAGCAGAGACGCAACGGATAGAAGTGAACAAAATGTATATACTTATTTGCTGTGTATATACATCGCCGCATCCTTCTGCGGATTATCATTCGTGTCAAACTCGATAACCATCATCCTTTTGCGTCTCACCAGAGTTTTCAACGAGATAGACTCAATTTTATTCCAGCTGTTGGCTATAGAGGACATTCTCATACCTTTGATTGATGTTCTGTATTATTCGACTCGTGTGATATATATTTCTCGTCCTATCTCTTCTTATAGATTTCTTTACATCTTGGTTGGCCATGTGTCATATTTTTGTTACTTCCTTAAGATTGGCAATGTTGCCACTATCAATTTTTGCCAGTATCTTAACATCACCAAACCGTTTATGTTTATTCGATGGATAAAGGTAGAAAATATCTTACGTCTTCAGATGGTATACCTCATCATTTCATTCATATTATCAATGGTCATGTTTCTGCTGTCGTACTTCGAAGTGCCCTCAATAACTATAACAGCAATCCCATTAGTTTACATCGAATTCTTTCTCGTGCTTCAGCTCTCGACGGGACTGCACATTCTACATACAGTCGTCAAGCAGACACATCGTATAAACGTTTTACACGTGAATGTGCACAGGAATCGGCTTCATCAAGCCCGAGAGGACGAAGGCAACATCCGCCATCACGTACAGCGACGCCAATTTTCCTTTAAGGGCCTCCGGACACTTCTCATTCTGACATTATCTCACTGGCTAGGATGGACACCGTGGTTGTATTACCTTTACGCTCGCAGGAATGAGTCAGTGTGGTTGCTTCCAGTGATTACACTCTGCCTCACGTCTAACTGTTGCTGGAATCCGTTTATCTACTACGTAACCAACAGACAATTTCAAACAGCTGTTCGTATTGTTTGTCGCAGAATGATGCCACATCTAACGACAAATTCCATCGAATAAACCCGAGATGTTGTCGGGCTGTTAGCAGTTTTTGGTTTTTTTGGCTCAGTGACGTGTCTACGTATGTGTCCATTGTAGATACATAGGAACCCTGAAGATTTTGCAGATCTTTCGTTGGTGATCTGGGAGGATTGGAATGGATTTGACATCAATTTCTGACTATGAGACGCACTGGAAACAAAAAAAAAAATATTTTGTGCAAATTAATGATAAAAATCCAAAAGTTGAGTTTGATGATGGACTGAATAAGCCGCGCTATGTACGCTGTCATCTCGAAAAAGAGATGATCCCTCAAAGAAAGTCTTGAAAGAGAGCTTGCATAATTTCCTACCATGGTGAATGTCAAACTCCTCAGGCAACATGACGAGGTGATTAACATACTCCTGAATTCATAACGGACATAATATCTCATTCAAGGAAAAAAAAACATAAAAGAAGGTATCATTTTCCTTTTTCTGACATGATAGAATCATTTCGACCAAGAAGTCAAGGTCTCCGGGCTCTACGTCTTCTACGTTCTGCGTTACAAAATTGACATTGCTCAAGGTGTCATGAACATCCACAATGTTATGCACGACTGTTACACAGATCGAACTCCTTGGGTACCAAAGAGGATTTACTTGACACCATATTCAGTGAGCCAGGAAAATAATGAATTCAGGAGAGAATAGGAGAGAGTGAGAAAAGGAAAAGGAGTGAAGTGCATTAATGATGAGCATGACCTGATCCGATCCTATCATTGCCTACCATTCAGGAAATGGGCGCAGATAGAGATGAAAATATATCAAAGTGATCCTGTCACCGACAGAGCACAGACTCTGTGTATTTTTTGGTTTATATAGAGAGCTGGTTTTCAATTTGTAGCATTTATTTGCACATCTTGGTTGATGGATTGGGTATCAATGTTTTGTGTTAAGGCAGCGCAGCTATCCTTCTGCCCAAATAAGATGTGGGTTTTTCGATTTTGGTCAGTCGTACACAGGGCATAGAGTATCAGGAAACGGTATAGGATTCGTGCCATAACTTTCAGAGCATTGTATGGATTTCAGGCCAAACCACGTTTAAAACAGTATCAACACCTGTTTATGTCTTTTGCAACTCATTGATAAATAATAATTACCGTCTATCTATACGTAAATACATATAGTGATTATTCGGTGTTTTTTTTTTTTTTTAATAGTGTAGGTCCGTAATATCCATTAAAAAAAAAACATAGGCATGTAATTCTCTGATAGGAGTCGATCCCAAAGCCTCCCAATTGCTAGAAAGTCGTCCTATATAATTATTCTAGACTAGATCCTCCGTCCGATTACCAGTGATGGTTTTGATCTCTTATGTCAGCGGGCACAGCATATTTATATAAACTTATTACTTTTGCGTCGAGTTGTTTTTATTACAAATGAGTGACAAATTCATCGATGTCCTTCATCGATGTAAATAGTCACCGATTATTCAGTTTTTGTTTAATAGCACATGATAACATAATAATTGGGAATCCATATAATATACTCGCATGAGAGTCGAATCCACTGCCTCCTGATTGCTAGATACTGGCGTCATTTTATCCACAAGAATGATATACTATTGTAAAGTCATTTAAAATTCTGCCCTTTCAATCAGTTGAATTTTTCACAACTGATAATTTCCGAAATGTCCTTTCTTACCTTTGGTATGATCTTGTAAACATTGAATGAGGGCAGAGTTAGTTAACAATTAAGTGCATGGTATTCTAAATATAGATCTACTCATATGTGGAAGTGCTTAAAACAATATATGTTTCCTTTATCGACAGTATGAAAAATCTAGCGTCTGGATTGAAACTGTACAGGCTTATTGAAGATCTCGATATGTAAGATCATGAAGGCAAATCAGAATAAGGCGGTATATTTTCTGAATATATAATCTATACATATACCATACCATACATTTGTATATGGACAAAATTATTGAATTTTCTTCATACTAAACAAATAGAGAGACAACAGCTGGAATGATACCTTTATATAGTCATCTTTGTAGTTATATTGTTTTCTATTGCTATGTATTTATCAATTCTCCCGTTTTGACATAGAATAGTCCGTGTGTGAAAGCTAACGATTTTAGTGAAGAGTTGTGAGATTGGCAGTTAGGAAGGTTGATATAGCGAAAATATTAGATCTAAAATTTATATGCGTTTCTATGTACATATCAATCAGTGTGAAATTCTTTTCCATCTATTCTACTTATAATAACATTTTGAGTGAAAGAAAAAAGAATTACGTGTGTAGGCCTGTCATCGCCTGTCTAGCTCAATTTAGGCGGACAAGGTCGGGCACAGATTATACATAATGAAGCGAGAGAGTCGCTTCTGAAAGAATAGAAATGTACATGTATGTAGGATCGACATATTGGTATCAGGATGGTACATTAGAAATGATGACAACTGCTTGTTGCCGTTTATAATGACAGTCTGGTCGTTCTTTTTTATATTCTGAAACAATTACAAAAAAGAACAATAACAGGTGGAATTGTTCTACCTTGGAAAAAAAAGCTTGACCTTTACTCACAGTTTTGTCTTGCGTATGCATTTATGTTTGTCTGCTTGTATCTTTGCCTTCTACCTAAAACCCGGTCCTGCCATTAACATTGTTCACTCCGAAGATTTATAATGATGTTTCGCTGTGATAATCTTTTGATGTTGTTGTTAGTCATCTGTTGCAAAATACAATGAAGTGCATAATTAGTCAAAGAATTGAAAATGAGATGTGAATTGAATTAGATCTTAATGAACGGAATTGGAATGAATTGATAGTGTGTATTTCTGCCAATTATATTTGACAGTGTATGAGTGTGTGACCTGAGACGTTTTATTTCAGTGAAGAGTTGCGAGATGTAAGGACATTGAAGGAGGTATTAGCCACCCTCTCATTCTTGAGGGTACGAAATTTCTTTTCTGTGATTTTTTTTTAACGTCTGGATTTTATTGATCGGAACAAAATATACCTTTTTCATAAGTCGCTTGTCATATTTCCACATCACAAAAACAAACATTTGTGACAACAGTCAATGACAGTAGAAATTCAAATCGTCTGATCCATTTCTTGGACTATACATGCGATATCACGTGAATTAACATCAATGCAATTTAGAATCCTATACAAAAAGAAATAGGAAAGTAACAAAAAAGCAAAATAGTCTTTAGTACAGAAATAAAAAAAAAAAAATCACCAAAACGCATAACGCGTATCCACTTTTTTCTACCTGGAGACCCCCTAAATCTTCAACACTGCATGCTTACTGCACCACTTACCTCAGCTAAACTCTCATTCAAACAACTGACATTTAAGACCGACACCCCATCTCATTATGTAATACCTAAGGAGAGATTCGTGTGTATGTGTGTGTGTGTGTGTGTGTGTGTGTGTGTGTGTGAGTGTGTGTGTGTGTGTGTGTTATCAGAATGGAATCCCAGAACTCATAAGAAAACAAAAAAAAGTTAAAATCTCATGATAACTGTTTTATCAATCTGTCTGTGATTTTGAGATATTTCATAAACCCCTTTCAAAATATTTCAGGATTCCAAAAAGAAATTAAGAAAGACACCCCCTTGTCTTAAAGAATCTCCTGGTGAAAAGTCACATACGCTCAGTTTTTTTATTTTTTATTTTTTTTATTTTTTTTTACAATTGTTGGGCCGGAATTGTATAGGGAACGCGAAAGCAGTTCCTCCGACCCCGGAGTGGGCAGGCGGAGGAAATGGAGTGAAAAAGAATACCTGTAAAATAATTCCGCTGAAGTCGACATTTTGACACCTTTGACAACTTGGGTACGAATTTGAATTTAAAGAGAATTCAAAGATGCCAAGGTCAGAGAACAGCTAGGAGTGAGATTTTGCTGCGCCTCATCCGAGAGTGGAAATCGACCGAGCAGAGGGAGGTGCATGTCCCCCGACCTCCCACGGTAAACTGCAAAATGTATTTTTTGGTCTATTCTTTTTTTTTTTTTTTTTTTTTTGATGATGTCTAAAAATCTGACTATTTTGATGTTTGGAAATTCATTCCTTCTTTATTGTGGTTTGGGATATTTATGAGGCATGAGAAAAAGCTTGTCAGACGTATCATCATCATCGACTTCGTTTCAATATGATCATGATTATTGCAGGGTGAACTGCACGTGAACGTAGATGTTGTGTTATATTGAAGTTGCACCCCCTCCCTTCACCCCCGTACCGGTATACTTACTTTTGCTCTGATTACCTATACTTTCTCCTTTGATAGTTGATATAATTTCCTATCTCGTCTCGTATTCCTTTGCATATTCTACAATATTAATGTCAAGTCTACAGCGTAATTATGAAACGAGCAGAGCTGTGATGTGTCTGCACAGAAAAACCATGTGGTACAATGTAACCTAAAAGTAAACGTCTATCCTGTCTACATCAGTTCATCGTAAGTGCGTAAATTGCACTTGATCACCAAGATGTTCGTTTCCATTATGAGAATATCAGACCATTGTTCTGCATTTTCTCGTCTAAATCTTGGTTGTGTGTCATAGCTTCTTCAAATGCGAATGAAATAATAATCTTTTCAATTAAGCTTATTTTCATATTTCGAATAATTGGTTACATCGTTAATGATATGAGAACAAGTATCGTACAAAGTACGTTGTCATTTGAAAAAAAAAAGAAAGAAGAAGAGTAGTATACCCAATAGAAAGTGTTCAAAACACAAATATCACAGAGATATTATGACGGGACCTGCGAAAGAGAGAGAGAGAGAGAGAGAGAGAGAGAGAGAGAGAGAAGAAAGTGTGTTGAGTTGTAATCCTGAGTTATCGGTAGTTGTGAAACAAGGACATCCGATAAAGTTGTTTGAACAAAAGCGGATAAATGAATAATAATACTAGATAGAGAAAAGGAATAAAATGTACATAAGCCTAAATAAAACTGAACCATAAAGGCACCCTCGTTTTCAGAACAGGGTGATCTGATGTTTTTGGTATTTTGACATGCAAGAAAATGTTACAAATATCAAATCAATCAACGTAGATACCAAACAGTGGAAATGTGCTATACCCTCAAGCAACCGGAATCCCCCGTAGAGCTTCAGGGAAGGAAGAGAAGGACAATGGCACTGGCGGATCCAGAGGGGGGCGCATTGGTTGCGCGCCCCCTCTTTATTTCTGGTTAAAACAAACAAAAAAAAAATGGGGGGGGGGGGGTGCGCGCGCCCCCCTTTAATTTTGCAAAGGCACCTCCCCTTTACGGAATTCCTGGATCCGCCCCTGAATGGTATCTGAAGGTATCTCACCTCCTTTATGGTATGAAGATCAGTATTACACATGACATCTCAAACTTATTCAATGTCTACAAGATAGCCATTCAGTAAAAGTTTTTTGTTATTGTTATTGGCGTTTGAAATATTATACGGACGAGCAACTTGAAGGTGGAGGGGGTCATTCAGGAATATAAGCTCTGTGTACATAGAGATTTCACAGGCTGTCATGCCTGATGAGCAAATTTGCATGCCATGCATGCAAACAATTTGTTCTCCGGATACACTCTGAAATTTTGACGAAGAGCCGTCTCGCTTAATTGGCTTCCATGAGTAGTCTCTGCTCTCGCAAAACCAGAAGGCCTACTCGGTATCAGCGTCTCGGCAAAGCTTGCTGGTGGAAGTGACATCAAACGTAACGACACATTGGGAAAATGCGACATCAGGTGTAACGAGAACGGTGTGAACATTGTTACGTTTTGTGGAAAAAGGAGATCCAATACGACCCATTTTTTGACTTCTTGATGTCAATACATGGAAAATGACATCATTAAATTCAATGTCTTTAGTCAATGCAACTGATTTACCTCCGTTCCCAAGCAGAGACGCAACGGATAGAAGTGAACAAAATGTATATACTTATTTGCTGTGTATATACATCGCCGCACCCTTCTGCGGATTATCATTCGTGTCAAACGCGATAACCATCATCCTTTTGCGTCTCACCAGAGTTTTCAACGAGATAGACTCAATTTTATTCCAGCTGTTGGCTATAGAGGACATTCTCATACCTTTGAGTGAGGCTCTGTATTATTCTGCTCGTGTGATGTATGCTTCTCGTCGTATCTCATCTTATAGACTTCTTTACATCTTGATCGTCCATGTGTCAAATTTTTGTTACTTCCTAAAGATTGGCAATGTTGTCACTATCAATCTTTGCCAATATCTGAACATCACCAAACCTTTTATGTTTATACGATGGATAAAGGTAGAGAATATCTTACGCTTTCAAATGATTTACGTTGTCATTTCATTTATATTATCAATGGTCATGTTTCTTCTGTCGTACTTCAGTATTCCCTCAAAAACTACAACGGCAATCCCATCAGTGTGTATCGCATTCCTTCTCGTGGTTCAGCTCCTGACGGGACTGCACATTCTACATACTGTCGTCAAGCAGACACATCGCATAAATGTGTTACACGAGAACCTTTTCAGGAACCGCCTTGGTCAGGCGAGAGAGGATAAAGGCATCCCCCAAGTACAGCGACGTCAACTCTCCCTTAAGGGCCTCCCGACACTTCTCATTCTGACAATATCTCACTGGCTGGCATGGGTACCGTGGTCTTATTACCTTTTCGTTCGCAGGAATGAGTCAGTGTGGTTGCTTCCAGTGGTTACACTCTGCCTCATGTCTAGCTGTTGCTGGAATCCATTTATCTACTACGCAACCAACAGACAGTTTCAAACAGCTGTTCGTAATATTTGTCGCAGAATGATACCACATCTAACGACAAATTCGATCGAATAAACCCAAGCGGGTGTCGATTCTTTTTTTTTTTTTCGTTCTCTTGGCTTAGTGCCATACAGACATATGACTATGTGTCCATTATAGATACACACGGCATATAGGAAACCTGGAGACTGCGTAGATCCTTCGGTATATTGTGATCGGTGAGGATTGCAATGGATTTAACATCAATCTCTGACTATGAGACGCACTGGTAATAAAATATAAATTTTGGTTTGTACATGATGGCATATCCCAAGCTGAGTTTAATGATGGACTGCATAAACCGCTATAGGCTGTCATCTGGGAAAAAAAAAAAAGATGACCCGTCAAATAAAGTCTTGAAAGAGAGCTTGCATAATTTTCTACCATGGTGTATTTCGAACTCCTCAGGCAACATGACGAGGTGATCAATGGGCTTTTGGATTCATAGCGAATATGATGTCTCATTCAAGAAAAAAAAAATGAAATAAATGAGGGTATCATCTTCCTTTTCTTGACAAGATATAGTTATTTGGACTAAGACGATCGCGACTAAACTGTTTCGATGTCATGCTGAGAGTCTCTCGGCTCGTATGTCTTCTATGGATACGTTTTGAGTTACAAAGTTGGCATTGTGCAATATGTCATGAACATCACCAATATCATGCATGACTGTTGCACGATGGAGACTCTTGGATGTGATGACGTTGATGACATGCCAAGCAAGTTTTACTTGATACCATCTATAATGACCTATTAAAAATAATGAATTCAGGAGAAAACAGGATTGAGTGAGAGCAGTATATAATGAGTGAGGTGCATAAACGATGAGCATGTCCTCAGTCCTAATATGCCCACACTTCTGGAAATGGGCGTATAGAGGAGAAATATCAAAGTGATTTTGTCACCGACCTAGCACAGACCCTGGATAATTTTGGGTTTATAGAGAGAGTTGCTTATCAATTTGTAGCTTTTATTAGCACATCTTGGTTGATGAATTGGGCTTCAATGTTTTTGTGGTATAGCAGCAATGCTGTTCACCTGCCAAAGTAAGATGTAGAGTGTCCAATTTTGCTCAGTCGTACAGAGCACATCCATCATGAGAAGACGGTGGTGGAGTAGTGACATACTATCAGTCAGTTCCAGAATATCGCATGGTCATAGCAGGAAAGACCACGTTTTAAACAGTATCAAAACCTCATTGTGTCTATTGCAACTCATTGACAAAATCATTGCCGTTCATGTACGTAAATACACACCGATTATTCGGTGTTTATGTGTAGGCCTAATAGCTACAAATCCCAGGATAAGATCATGGGTATATATTCTCGAGTGGAAGTCGAATCCATGACCTCCCGATTTCTGGACGGGCTTCATTTCCACTAGACTATCGAACCTCGGTCCAATAGCCAGTGATGCTTCTGATCTCTTTTGACAGCGGCAACTGCATATTTATTTAGATTATTGATTTTTACAACGAATTGTTTTATTACAACCGATTGACACATTACCCTTCATCGACGTAAGACATAAGGATTAATTCAGTGTTGTTTTTTTTTTTTTATACATGTAGTAGTCATGACAATAACCATGGGCATCCATGGGAGTTGAATGGAATTCTGTTGATGGTAACCTTAAATCTAGCACTACATTTTCCAGATTTAAAGTATTATATAAACAGAGTGTATTTAGACAGATGGTATCCATGACTGAATAGACCTCCTTTCTTCCTCTACCTTTCTTTTTCTCATCTCTTTTTCTCTGTATACTATACAAGGATGAATGTGCGAGTGTGTGCGTATGTGTACTATGTCTGCCAACAAATTAAGCAAAGATATGTTTTTGTGTCAATAACAGATGACTTAAGTACACATTGTGTTATTTCAATTTGGACTAATCTTCTGTGTGTATTGGTCCATATCACAAAAAGTGTTGGTTGATTGTATGTACAGTATTTTATCCTTTTTGGTTTGAGGGCTCCAGCCACAAGCATAAATTTGCTTCTTAGGAGTCCTGGCATGTATTTGTTTCTTGTTGCATATTGTACATTGTTTTATATTCTGCCAGAGAAATGAAATGAAAAGAAAAAAATAAAATGAAACCCACGACCTCCTGGTTCCTATAGGCAGCTTGACGTCATATCCGCTAGACTAAAAATCATCGTAACATCGTCTGAAATACTGATTTGTCAATCGGCTGCTTACTCGTACATTATATGATTTTTGTCATTAATCATTTGCGAAATAACCTGACTGTATCATGCTGAAAGTGATTTAATTAAGCTAAGCCAAAAGAAACTGCATCCATTACTTGTAACGCGATGCTTTTCATTTGGTTTCAATAGAGATGTCCTAAACAGGATTTGTATGATATCTTCTAATAAACACTCACACACACACACACACACACACACACACACACAGAATAAATCTATCTACAGTAACATAGTAACATCCCTTGTTCAATTCTGTCGTGCTTTATAAATTTTGCTGTAACTTTATCTTTTTTTTTTCTTTTCATTGGATAATCGAGACACAACATGGATCAGAATACAGAGCATACTGTCAATTTTAAGATGGAGTGTATAGCTCACGTGCATAATCGTGTGTCATTGTTAGCTAGGACTAGGTAGCAGTCAGTTCTTTTCTTTTCTTTCTTTTTTTTTTTTTGGATGATTAATTACTAATCTCGCTGACGACAGCGAGTTTGCCTTCAGTCATGCCTTTGGTTTGACCAGTGTTGTAACATGAATGAGAGAAGACTTTAATAACAATTAGTTAAGTGGTATACGCGTTTTTGAGAGTGCTTAAGAACAATGTTTCCTTTATCGAGAGTATGAAGATGTAACAGTGATAATTTGTGCATTTAACATGCCACACACACACACACACACACACACACATTTATCATATATATATATATATATATATATATATATATATATGTATACATATATATATAAAATTAATGAATTTTCTTCATGATGAACATTAAAAGGTAACAGCTGGAATAATGCCGTGATATTCATCTTTGTTTGTTTTCTCTTGTCAGTGCTGGTTATTGTGTACTCCTCCCAGTATCATTGACGTAGTCCGTGTGTAAGCTCAAATTTTAGTCAAGACTTGTGAGACTCGACAAGGTATCAGCGGTTCGGAAGGTTGGTATAGCTAAAGGTATTGATACTTACTTACTTACTTATCCCTTGACCTCTGCGATCGTTTGGGGAAGCACGAGGAATAGTAAGCGGTCGACCGTTTCCATCCGGCTCTATCTTGGGCTGCTATGAGGAGGTCTGACAAGGGTAGCGCTGTCCATTCCTTCACATTGTCCAACCAGCCCTTTCTCTGTCGGCCGCGGCAGCGTCGACCGTCTACAGTGCCCTGCATCACAGTCTTTGCGAGACATTGATACACAATGTGCGTAATAATCAGTCAACAATTCTTTTGCATCTATACTGCTTATAATAACTTTTGAGTTAAAAAAAAAAGAACTGTGTGCGTAGGCCTATCTAATCCAAGTCAGGCGCATAAGACCGAGTGAGATTCTGCTTGATCAACCAAGAGAATCGCAATTTCTAAAAGAATGGAAATGTAGGATGAATAGTATGAGGATGATACATTAAATGGTGACAGACAGCTGCTTGTTGGCGTTTAATGATGGTCTTAAGTATTCTGAAACAATTACGAACAAGCTCAAGAAAAAATAGCTTGACTAGTTCTATCCTGGAAAAGAATTTGAAATTTACATAGAGGCTTGTCTTGTGCATAATTATGTAAACCTATTTGTCTGCTAGTATCTATGCTAGAGTCTTTTCATTGCGTCCTTACATTACTTTTTGTACGCTCCAAAGATTTATCATGACGTCCCGCTATAAGAATCTTCGGCGTTGTATAATCGGTTGCATATCACAATGTGTCGTCACATTATAGTCAGTGATTCTGTTGCAAAAAACAATGAAGTACATGAAAAGTGGGAGAACTGGAAATGAAATCGGAATTAAATTACATTGGAATGAATGGAATTGAACTGAATTTACAGTGTCTTGTTTTGTGTATTCCTGCCAATATATATTTAACTATATGTTTGTAATCTAAAACATTATATTTCAGTTAAGAGTTGCGAGATGTGAGAGGATTATAACCCTCCCCCCCCCCCCCCAATTGTTTTGGGTACGCATATGCGGGCTTTCCTCAGGCGTTTTCTTCCTTGGAGACCCTCTAAATCCAGAACAATGCTCAAATGCACCCCTATCAACCTCATGGATAGCCACATCGCGCTTCATCCTCCTTGTCGTTATTGAGAGAGTATGAACCACTTCTAACTTTTTATGTAGGGGAGGGGGTGTGGTAAGATTTGAAGTTGAGATATTGGTTGGTATATGTTGGCTTCCTGAAGGCCTATACCGTGAACTTTAGGTGTCCATCTGGATTTCTGGAGATGTGTGTGTCTCGATAGGAAGGTTATTGATCCTTCCTTTTCAAGTTTAAAATTGAACTGTATGCTGTCAGTGGAGTCCACTTGATTCAGGAGAGACACAGAGTCTTCATTTACAGTCTCTAGGACGTCATCGATATAACGCTTCCACAAGCCTGGCTAGCATTCGGAAGGAGCCGTGTCTAGTGCTCTTTGTTCCAAGTATTCCATGTACAGGTTTGCAATTACTGGGGACACATGACTTCCCATAGCTGCACCAAAATCTGCTTGCATAATGGTTCTTCGAAAGGAGAAGTAGGTGGATATGAGAACAAAGTCCATGGCAGTAGATCGATGATATCCTCGGGATTTAGGTTTGTTCTTTCACGGAGAGTTGCATTCTATCCAGTTTTTGTTTGATGACAGTAAGGGCCTCACTTATAGTGGCATCTTGGTGAACAATGACCCCACGTCATGGGAGAAACTGTCACAAGTAAATGCAACTCTTGGATGTGTTTAGAAAACTCCTTATCTACACGTCTATTCTGTCTATAGTTCGCTATAAATGCGTGTGAATTTCTTAGTTGCAGTTGTTCACCATGATGTACGTTTTCACTATGGGAACATCAGGTCATTATTGATTATTATTTTTATTAGTGATGTGGCACTGCTTCTGGGAATGCGGGTAAATTACATTATTCAGTTCAGTTTATTTTCATATTTCTTATAAAGGGTTACATCGTTAATGATAAAAGCGCACGTATACATCGTACAATGTACATTGTCCTTTGGAAAACAAAAACAGGTGTATAACCATAATCGTGATAACAGGCTTATAGAAATTGCTCATTACAACAAATTATATAGAGAAATTATGCATAAAAGGAAGTGTGTTTAGATATTATCCCGAATAAAGTTATGCTGTGAAACAAGGAAATAAGATTTTAAAAAGAAATTGGATAGAGTAATAATGATACCAAAATACAGCAGAAACATGTAGAAAAAAAATGCTAATAAACATAAATCAATCTGAACCACAATGGCATCCTTGTTTTCATTTTCTATCACAATAGGGTATACCAGTTGTATACACTTTTCATTTTGGCATGAAAGAAAGTGTTACGAACATTAATTTTGATCAATGCAGAAGCAAAACAATGGAAATGGGCGATCCTCGGGCAACCGAAGTCCGCCGTCAGCATTAAAGGAGGAAAGAGAAGTACACTATTGTACAAGAGAGACATCTCACCTTTCCTATGGTATGAATATACTGATATCACACAATGACATCGTAAATTTATTGTGTCTACAAGATATCCATTCAGTAAAAGTTATTTTTTTTTGTCATTTGCGTTTAAAATATTAGACACGAGCAACTCTGGCTGTCCGTCTGTTCAAGCACGGCTTATAACGGCGGCCCTTTGCATCATATGAATATATTATATATTGTACTGTGAATTAAGTCATTATTGGCCATATAAACATTTTGTATGTTATTTAACGTTTCATTTGTCTTTACATAAAAAATATGACTTACTATGTAATATGTCAATAATTTTCAGAATTGTATTTGTGTAATTGAACCTGCCTTTGTTACTTTTGTTATTCTGAAAGAAAATATGAAATGCAGAAAAATTAAAATCTTTTCAAACAAACTTGAAAGGGGGGGGGGTAGTTCCAGAATATTAGCTCCGTACACAAAATGCACGCATCGATTTGACAGTCTGTCATGCCCTGAGCCAATTTGCATGTCAAACACCGGATACACTCTTGGATTCTTGATGAAGAGCTGTCTCGCTATAAGATTAGCTTCCCTTATGATCTCAAATTACTAGTACTCGAGTATCTCAGTGATACTTGCCATTGGGAATGACATCAGGTGTAACTACAACGGTGCTAACATTGTTGTATTTGTTGAAAAAGGAGATCCAGTACGGCCCATTTTCTGACTTCTTGGTGTCGATACATGGAATATGACATCCTTATATTCAATGTCTTCAGTCAATGCGACTGATTTACCTCCGTTCCTTGGCAGAGGCGCAACGGATAGAAGTGAACAAAATCGATACACTTATTTACTGTGTATATACATCGCCGCACCCTTCTCCGGATTATCATTCGTGTCAAACGCGATAACCATCATCCTTTTGCGTCTCACCAGAGCTTTCAACGAGATAGACTCGATTTTATTCCAGCTATTGGCTATAGAGGACATTATCATACCTTTCACTGAGGTTCTGTATTATTCGGCTCGTGTGATATATACGTATCATCCTATCTCTTCTAACAGACTTCTTCACATCTTGGTTGGCCATGTGTCATTTTTGGTTTACCTCCTTAAGATTGGCAATGTTGCCACTATCAATCTTTGCCAATATCTTAACATCACCAAACCGTTTATGTTTATTCGATGGATGAAAGTAGAGAATATCTTACGCCTTCAGATGGTATACTTCATCATTTCATTTATATTAGCAATGTTCATGTTTCTGCTGTCGTACTTCGATGTGCCCTCAATAACTACAACGGCAATCCCATTAGTGTGTATCACATTCTTTCTCGTGCTTCAGCTCTCGACGGGACTGCACATTCTACATACAGTCGTCAAGCAGACACATCGTATAAACGTTTTACACGAGAATGTGTACAGGAATCGGCTTGGTCAGGCCCGAGAAGACAAAGGCAACGTCCCCGAAGTACAGCGACGCCAATTTTTCTTTAAGGGCCTCCGGACACTTCTCATTCTGACATTATCTCACTGGCTAGCATGGACACCGTGGTTGTATTACATTATCGTTCGTAACGCTGAGTCACCATGGTTGTTTCCCATGATGACACTCTCCCTCACTACTAACTGTTGCTGGAATCCATTTATCTACTACGCAACCAACAGACAATTTCAAACAGCTGTTCGTAATATTTGTCGCAGAATGATGCCACATCTAATGACAAATTCGATCGAATGAAGGGGCTATGAGGTTTGTTGTTGTTTTCTTGGCACAGCGCCTATTCTGGAGACACGACATGAGAAACCTGAAGACTGCGCTTATCCTTCGGTCGTGGTCCATGAGGATTTCCTTGATTAACCACTGACTTCAGTTTCCGGACATTGAGAGGCACTGCTTACATATCAGGTGCATTATAAATCCCAATTTTTAACGTTTAATAATTGACTATGGTAGAGAAAGCTGCTATACTCTGTCGGCTGAAAAAGAAATGGCCCAAAGGAACAAACACACGGAGGAGTGACTGCATAATATCGTACGTTTCGAACTCCTTATCAGGCAACATGACAAGGCGGTTGAAGGGCTCCAAGTTTCATAACGGATATGACGTCACATTTAAGAAGAAAACTGAAAGGGGTTTGTTCTCCTTTTTCTTCTGATATATTACGTATCATAATAACGTAATAGTTATTTCGACTAAGACTGTCGTCATTGATTTGCTTTACTTTCACGTGTATAGAAGTCCACGACATCACTTGCGCATTTTATACGTCTCCTACGTTTTCCCTGCACGTCAACATCATTAAGTCACGGGGCAACACTAGGCCTACAGTATACTTTAACACTTACACACAGAGACCCTTGGAAGCAATGACGTTGATGACATTTGTTAAGTGTAAGATATTCGTATTGGTCTCCGTAAAATCTTAAAGTATGTTTCACGCCACTATTATTCTCGACCATGCCTTCTCTTCAATTCATTGCTTTTAATACCAGGAAATAAATGACAACCGTGATATTCAGCGTCCTTATCTCAACTTTCCATTTCAGTCCAATGTTAGTGGGACTACACTGTCTTGTTGCACAAAGTCACTTTTTATAGCTGATAAAACAACATTTAAACGGCATTATGAATTGCAATAAGCAGACTTGCACAAAGCTCATATATGCCACCATGGCCACGGTGGTAGTTCTTGACGGTCTTGCGTCTTGATGCTGTCATAGGCCTATAACATCGGGTGGAAACCGTACTTCTATAGATGCATACTCTCTCTTCATGTTTTATCATTTTTTTTTTCACCATCTGGCTCGATGTTTCTGTCATATTGACTTTTCCTTCAGAATAAACTGCTGTCAGCAGGTCAGAATCCAATCATTTCATGTGTAACGTTGCAAGTAAACAATACGGGTTTGTTCCTTTGTGTATCGCCCTTTATAGCCTATTATGTCGTACACGATATTTAAACAATTGATAAGGGTTTCATGATTCCGATCAAGTGCTGACTCTTGATGAACGCTATAGCCAGTTCCCATTTTTGCTTACAATGTATAACACGTTGAGCTGGTAAAGTGCATTAGCCATGGTCGCATCATTTTCATAACGGAACATCGAGTCGTATAATATCAGCTCTAGCAAAAATCAGGATGATACCTACGTAATTTTAAGAGAACACCATTACAATACTGGCTACAAGTACTAAATCAAAAGCAGTGAAAGAAAAATATCAAAGGAGAAAATGTTACAGATATCGAACCGAAAATCATTTTACTCCAAGTATTGAATCTATAGATGTCCTTCCTTTGGATACTTCATACTTTATGTGCATTGTATATGATTAAGTTTGCATTCATTTTGAATAGTCGAATAGAAAAAAAAAAAAAACACGCATAAAGCATAAAACTAAATACTCCGTACTGAGCATAGACAAACGGACAAATCAGGAGGTGACATTAACATAGTATATAACAGTATAACTGAATCCCTATGCAGTATATGAAGAGCTTGCTTGCAAAAAGCGCTATATCCATCATTTTTCATTGGATTTAGCGCCTTATGGAAGCAAGCTCTTCATATATTGTTAGTGTAAAAACTGTTTACATGTAATGTACAGTATATATATATATATATATATATATATATATATATATAGATGTATCAATGTGTGTTCAATGTATTACTATAAACAATGTAAAGTACTATCTATGACAACAATGAGGTTCAGTTCGTAGAGTTTATAAAGAGTTGTCATTATCGCAGTACAATTTGTGAAATGTCATGACTTCATATTGCTGATAGTCATCTCATAAAACTGGCAAATTTTTGTCATGGTGTTTTGACTCCCGTCATGTTGACATCTGTGACTATAGGCCACAGGAAATTACTTTCATTTGTCAAGCAAGGCTTATCATTCGACGCTAACAGATATGGATTCACTAAGAGCTTTCTGTAAGAAAATATATGTATACAACAGTGAGTAACATCCCTTGTCTAATTCTGTAGTGCTTAGTTTCAGCAAGTTTTCTTCTTTTCTGTTTTTGATTATTTGTTGCTGAATTTTCGATACATACACCGTGTTATAAACACAGATACTAGTTTTGCACGCTGAACAAACTGAGGAATAACAGCTCGAATAGTCATATATATATATATATATATATATATATATGTATATATATATATATATATATATATATATATATATATACCTTTTAAAAGCTTGATAATCCCTTGCAATCGTTTTGTCTCGTGTATGTATATTATCGTTTGCCCATATTGTGTCGCTTCATGCAGTGGCGCCTCCATATTTCGTGCATCTATCGCTCCGATGACTTTCAGTTCAACTTCTCGCTATGATAATCTTTGGCTACTAATAATGGTTATATACTCTATTCATCCTACACCGTATTGTCTACATAATGCACCTATATATTTTTAGGAGAAGTGTCACGTGTTGTCGAAGAATGGAAATTTAATAAAAAAACAAAACAAAATCTAATTGAAATGAAAGTGTCTGCAGATACGGTGAGCTATACATTTCACTGACGAATTGCGATATGTGAGAAGGTATTGATCAGCAGTTTTGAAGCCCAAAGCCAGTTCTAAGCCAAGGTATTGTACCTAATGATTAGTACTTTTATACAATTATTTTGAATAATATGCTGCCCATGAAATTCTAGGTTAAAGCAAAAGAAACAGTGTAGGTACGTAACCTGATTCAAACTGACTGTCAAGCTAACGTTATTATTATCAATATACGCAAGATGGTCGTTTCAAAATGAACAAAACCCAGAAGAGGTAAACAATGATAATGATACACTAAATTTCAATAACAGCTGGTGGTTGGTGCTTCAAAATTATAGAGCAATTTTGCAATCGTTACTGTTTTGTACTCTCATATGATAAAGCAGAGTCTACGTGCATTTATCCAGTAAGATTTGTTTGACCGGCTTGTTGTACCCATTCTGGAAGTGAAGTTTGGGGATATGAAAATTTAGTACCCAGAGTCTGCATACTTACTGAGATTAACAAAAATACTATGAATAGGATGGCTCTGGGAGAATTAGGTAGGTTTGAGATATCTGTACTGTTAAGGAAAGATTGCTTAATCATTGGTTAAAGACTATCATTTGAAAAGAGAGCAAATATTCAATTATTGTATGTAAAATCATATCAAATTTGCTACAAGATATATTCATCGCCATGGTTGTTGAAAGTTTATGATACACTGAGTTAGGAATATGTCTTTTGTTAGGAATAGCTGTGCAACGTAAATTCTTCGTGGTTTAAGTCTTCGATAAATTTTTTTTTACGTTACGCATTAGTACAGTATTGGCAGTCGAAGATAAGAAAGAGTACTGTTTTACCAATTACAGGATCTTCAAAACGAATTTGTGTTTAGATTCATACTTGTTAAAAACTCCTATAGCTTGTTCAGACACACTCTTTTCAAATTTCGTTGTGAAAACCACAGATTGCCAATTGTGACTTTATGGGAATGAACATTGTGATCGAGTTTGTAATTTATGTAATTCTAATAGACTCGGTGATAACTTTCCAGATATCTTGATTATATTCTTGAACACTTGAACACTTTAAAGATCTCCCAATTATTCAATTCCAGAAATCGTAGTGAGTTGATTAATTTAGCTTAATTTTGTAATGAAATAATGAAGCTCCACAAGAAAGAATTATTGCCTATATTGTTATTTGTTTGATTTTTTATGTTCATCGATATTTACAATGTTTTGCTTTGTATTATTGAAATTGCTTTTATCTGCGTTATTGTTGTCTTTTTTTATCTGTTTTGTTTTCCTGCTTCTCTCTCTCCCTCTCTCCCCCTCACTCTCTTTCTCTCTGTGGATCCTGCACCGTTCTGTATATTTTGTAAATAGCATGCAATTTTCTTTAGAATTCACTGATTTTATCTGTTACGATGTTTGTTCAAATTTTCTTCAATACCCATACTTTGGATGACATAAGAAAATAAAAAACATTGTCATTGTCATTGTCAGTAGTTGGTCAGACTCTGTATATACGGCACTGATGGATAGGCCTACAAGCTAACATCGCCCTCGCAGTCGATTTTGCTTATCCTACTTGACCAACTTGCACCAAAAAATCACAGAAAATACTAAATAGAGTATCTATTAGTATAATCATGTATGTAAATTGAAACCACGTTGCTGGGAAGCGTTACAGTATACCGACGTCAACTTTCATGTTGTCTACTTTAGTAACTGAAACTGAAGTTAATTGTCTAATTTTGATACACTCATAGTGGAGCAGAAAAAAAAAATTTAGGCGACTAACATCTCGTACATGCGTAAAATAAGATAGCTAACTTCAGTTTTAAATTGTGTAGGCATGCAGCTAGCTAGCTACTGTAGCTCAGCGCACCAGTGCACTGTGCGCCGCTCTCCCCAGAGCAACTCTACTCGCACAATGTTCAACAGCGACAGCACATGTACACAACGCGCGAGCTCGCATGCAGGTCGCTCGACGCGACGCGCGCCGATAATCAACGCTTACGTACGCGCTTCCCGTATACTTACAGTATGCGTACCGATCATTTGGTGTAAACTTGTAAGAGCGATTAGATAAAGCTATGAAGGACTTCCCGAGATTTTGATGCATTTCGGTAAGCTGAATTTGAGACATCTTGGATACAAAAGTAGAGCTCTAGGCCTTGGCCGTCATAGCACCACGCATTCCATGCGGTAAGTTTATTAAGGAGATTTTGTAGACCTTTCTAGCGTTAGACCTACCTAACGTCAGTTATACGTAAAAGGCCCCCTAACATTGTTACGCAGTTTGTTTGAAGCGCTCTACCTGCAGGATATTTTTTCTTTCGGTCGTTTTTGGTATAGAATCCCATGTAGTAAACTCATACTGGCGTTCTCACTCAAAAGACCTTCAAGACATTAAATATAGATCTATAATGAAAAAGACAGAGAATTAGAGTTCTCTGGGCCCTACATAAGCGTAGAAAGTGATCAAAAAAAAAAACAAACAAACAAACACACTAACCAGTAGGCCTAGGCCTACAGGGGTCTAGACTGATTCTATGTGCCAGTGCTCTGCTTCGAATGTGCACATAAGGTGTGCATGGATACAGCAGAGGAACCTAACGTTAGACTTTACGGCTTGGGGCGATTGTGAATGGGTTGTGTAGAAAATGGTGTGTAGCTCACAAATTCAGCTGCATAGAATCTTTCTAAATCTAACTGTTAGACCCTAGTGGGTTTTTTTTTTTTTTCAGTACAAACTGATGACTATAGATTTTGCTTTGTTGATGATTGTCTTTCTGTTGGCCTATAGTAATTGTCTAACTATTAAACGGTTAGATTTGATACTATGATAGTGAAATACCTGACCTAACACGTTAGTACCACTACCACTGTACTAGTGATGCATTGCAGATGGAATGAATGGAACACAGAATTCAGAAACGTGGCGTTTTGGCATAGAACAATTAACCGTGTTAGAAGGATAGCTAGGGTTCCTACTATTTAGTATTAACTGCGACCGGTAAATGATTATGCCCTAACTGTAGTGTTAGACCATAGAGCTCTAAATATACATGTTAGACCTACTCGTAGATCTAGTAGTATTACCGATCTTTTGGCTAATTGGTACACATGTAGTCTAGACAGTTTATAACCATACGATCTTTGGTAGACATCTATGCTAGCTGTGTACGAGGAGCGCCCGGGGTAAATAGGCAAAGAGGTTCTAGAACCTCTTTGGTTTTAGGTTCCTAATTAAAATGGGCTTTAGAATCCTGCAGTCTGATTGGTCAGTTGTCATGCATTGATTTTTACTGATCCACACTGAGCCATGCGTCCGGTAAAATCCAAACGCATGGCTGGGCTCCTCAAGTCTTGTAGAGTAAGTGTCCCGGTTTGCGGTCGCATAAGGGTTTTTTTCCACTCTGAAACGCAAACTTGCGAATTGCTTTAACCCAGATCATATCATAGAGGTTGACCACTTACCAGTTCACATCATTGTCACCATCGCAAGACCGATGTCCATCGCGATAATAAAAAAAAAAAAAAAAAAAAAAGATCCCGGCCGCGACCCGGTACAGCGTCCGCCGATTCGCACCCGGGTATTCCCGTTCGCGGCCGTCGCGCGTTTCAGGGTTATGCCCCACGCATATTGTCTTTCTTTTTCCTTCAAGAATGGTTTATGTGAAACTATAAATGCCAATTTATCAATCTATAAATATCTATTATCATTAATAAAACTAATTCCGTCAAAATTTTTACCAGCTTATTGAATATGAGTCATTGACAGATTGGAAGTTAGTGGAGTTCAAGGAATATAAGGCAGGGCAGAACTGAAAGGTCCAGGCCAGCTATGATGCATGCCCTAACAAGTCAACAAAGTTTATGTGCATGATCTTACTTTTCCATTTACTTATTTTAAAATACATATATTAATCAAAGAATATTTCTTTTTGTGTTTGATTAATTCAAATGGTTACATATTTTTTCTACATTGCTGTTTATTTAAATCAGTTATAAAGTTTTAATATTGAAATGTACATCAGCATTGTGTTATTTCATAAATGCTCTAAAAATGAAATTAGTATTGAATGAAACTGAAATTTGATTGAAAATTCAGTCTCAATGAGTGTGTGTATGCGTGCGAATGTGTGTTTGTATGTGTACATGTATATGTGTGTGTTGTGTGTGTGTGTGTGTGTAGCTGCACATATAGAGTTCAGTAGTCATATAAAATTCAAACTTATTCATCTGTTTCTCAGTGTGTTTAAATGTTGATATTCTTTTCTCACACCTGTCCTACCAAACTCATTCATCATCCACATGCATGCAGCCACCTTGCAATATACTAGTAGTCCATTAAAGTCATTTGACAGTTCACATTCACGCAACCAACTTGTAATAAAAGACGTTTGAAACTTGGATTTGAATTGGCTTGAACTAGATGAATTGTTTGTTCATAAAACTATGACAACAGCTAATGACCAGAGTTAAGTCAGAGTTAATCAGAGTTAAGTGCCCAGTGAAGAAAGAAGAGCTTGAATATGGATTTACACCAAAATTAAGCCACTAGCGCCCACCCCCCCCCCCCCCCCACGGCGGCAAACCTGGTAAAAATCAGCTCAGTTTGATATAAAGATGAAAGAAATGTTAAATAAAGATTCATGTTTTTAAATGTTTTATAAATGTATGATCAGGAATAATAATGCTATGTAAATCACATGCGTCTTGGCAAAAGCCTTAATTGACCAAAAAAAAAAAAAAAAAAAAAGAAGAAAAAATGAAGTTCGAAGTACAGTGATGTGCAAATTACAGTGATACATAGAGAATGAATTGGACTGGGTCCATAAACTGGCCAATGCGTAAATGAATACAAATGTGTGAAATATAATTCTGCATGCATGAAAAAGGGGCTTTTCACGGCAAGGACATGCAGGACTTGGTTTCTGGATGTGCCCACACAAGCTTACAATTCGATGTGTACTGGCAAGAATTATGGTAAAGTACTGAAATAATTATTCTTATGAACATAAATAAGGCACGCACTTGCACATAAAAGTTTCAGCTTAAGGTAACAATATAAATTGTCAATCCTTTTAAATAATACATACGTGTATATAAAATGTCTTTCCTGCGGATCGAGTACTGTTCAAAATTGATACATGCATATAGTATAAGACAAATTGTGAAATAAAACGCTTGATTTCACACACACACACACAAAAGTGTTCATGTTTTAACATTGGAATGAGAAATATATACTGAACAGAAGCTCTTAGTTAATATGGCATTCATGAGTTGTCACATACTTGACTCTACATTTAATTTCAAAACTGACAAGAGAAGTCTTCGATGGCTTCAACTTCCTCAACATTCATGCTAATAAGGTCGGTGCAATCGATGTGAAACTTGTTGTTCATCTCCAGAACTGGCTGGTCCATGTCTGCCATCTTCTTCCATGGCTCCATGAAAGTCTTTTATAGAAGGCCAAGGCACCTCAGTGGAGTCTTTGGCGCGTTTGTCCATGCATTGACAAATGCCCTCTGTGTTCTATGAACGTAGAACCTTGGTGAGGTATTCCAAAATGCCATCACCAGAACAGAAAAGAATTGAAGGATTCTTGCACAGAATGTTAAATCTGTTACCGACCCACCTAGGAAAACTTGATAGAAGTCCTTTCTCTGACAGATATGCCTAAACTCTTCTACTGGCTGTCCTGTGATGATGCGCAGAAGGTCTTCAATTGTGGTTGTGTTGAGGCTTTAATAGTCTCCAATCACCTAGACACCGATTGATCGTTGAGAATTGTCTCTCTACTTGAGCTGTGGCTGTTCGAAGAACCAGCAAAATCCTCAACAGGTGTGCAATGTTGGGATAAAGGTGCTTCTTGCGAGTGAGAATAGCTGACCACATTTCCCTTGGTTTATCTTGCATGTGATGCCTGTGGATGTCCTCCTTCAACTTGAGCCACTCAGTGTTTAGTTGTGCAGACTCTCACCCCTTAGCTTGGATCAGATGGCTGAAATGGTCACTAAGCGTAGTCACCCCCTCCATCCGAAATTCTGTGAAGACTTCCTTGTCGATTGGAAAGTTGGTAGGATCAAGAATCTCGGACGACTGCATGATTTGGTCTTCTTGGAAATCCCTAAATTCGTTGTCTAAGCATTTATTGTGCTGATAGCTTGCAGGATCCTTGTTTTCTCTGTCTTAAAGGCTGTGAGATTTTGTGGTCCGATAGTGATGTCTGTTCCATGGAAAGATACAGAGGGCCCTTCTTCATTGATGGAAGCAAGGAGTGACCTGAGAAAGGTACCCGGGTTCTCCTCCATTCGCCCCAGGCTTGCTCGGGCTGCTGACACAGCATTCTGTACTGCTGACATGAGAAGGTTGTCCTTTTGAAACAGCATGGAGAGATCAGCTACTTGTTCAACTATATCCCTGTACAGTGCCATGTACACCACAAACTTGAAAGATGTCATTAATTTTGAGTACCCCATCATCTTCGCAACATCAGCAGGTGCGATGTCTTGTCTCTCACCCGAAGCATGCTCCTGGAACTGGGTAATGATGGCTTGGTAATTTGTCCCCAATCATTCTAATGCTTTCCTTCTATGATCCAACCAGCGTGTGCCTTTAGATCTGCTTGGCTTGACAATATACTGCTCCAAAGCTGTGGCCACTGCTTGCAGCTCCCTCCACGTCTTCGCAGATCTGCGATAAAGATAATAGAGCTGCATCATCATGTCAATCTGGAAAAAAAAAAAAAGGTTAGGGACAAAGGTACAGTGCAATTAATGAAACATTCCAGGCAATTGATCTGTGGTAGTCACTAGTGATATCAAACAGTTCTTTGAAATATATGATTGAAAATCTAATTAAATTTACATTTCAGATGAATAATGATTTACAATTTGTATGTACATTAAACATGCATAATGATAAAGAATACCAAGCCATGGTGACTGTTAGGTGATTATCATTTTGTGTATTTTAGTTTCTAAACTTTCAATAATCTCATTGTTTTTTATGCAATTATGAATGTAATTACTTTACTCATACTGTTACTATAGAATGAATAGAAATGAACTTCAAATTCAATAATTGAAAACAAATGATTTAATATTCATATCAGAGCTTAGAAGCTGAAGGAAATATAATCCATGTAAGTGTGTGTTTTATAAATCGTTTATATAAGGTGTTTAAAATATTTCTGTAAGTGTTTTAGACTTATTAGTGGAAAAGTGAGCAAAGAAAATGGGATTCCATCGGGATTCGAACCCGAGACCTCCGGATTGCTAGACCGGTGCTCTACCGACTGAGCTATAGTTTCCACTAATAATTTATATTCTTTCTGGTCAGTTTATTCTGTCTTTATTTGTTACAAACTCAAAAAGCTGCATCACTTCGGTGATCCCTCGCATTTATCCCCAAGTTGAATTATCCTTCGGGTTTATGCCAGGTTCAAGTGTGTGCGTGTGTGTCACACACAAGCACACTGCTATAGCTTCTGACCACCCGAGCATTGCGAATTAAGGGTTTCTGGGACGAACACTGCACTAGGGCTTTCTATAGCTCAGTCGGTAGAGCACCGGTCTAGCAATCCGGAGGTCTCGGGTTCGAATCCTGATGGAATCCCATTTTCTTTGCTCACTTTTCCACTAATAATTTATATTCTTTCTGGTCAGTTTATTCTGTCTTTATTTGTTTTAGACTTAGATGGAATTATAGAATATTTTAATATGAATTAAAACAAACTAACCTTGAGGAAGTAATTGTCCTTCATGGCATCCTTCAGAGCAAGTTCCAATCGATATGCAATACAATGAACAATCACTAGCCGTGGTGCCCCTGACTCCTTGAACCTGGTCATGAATCCAAATTTATGCCCAGAACTCACTGATGCACCATCAGCAGCTGCCGCTACTAGACTGTTGAGGCCTAGTTTCCGGTCTTCACATAGCTTGGATATTGCTTGATGCACCCCAACTGCATCACAGCTGCTTGGCTCCACAATTCTTTTCGTGAAAGAATTATGATTAAGTAAAGGGATTTATTGTAATAGAAACATGTTCATTGGCATTTTAATGTGATACTATTGTGGCGAATGTGGCTCTTATTTGTGTGTGTGTGTGTGTGTGTAGATCACTTTTATTTTCCCCATCCCGTTCGTGTAGTACACTGTATGCACTTTTATTTCACGGTAGACTTTACCAAATTTCACAAACACTATTTTGTGCGATGTGGGATTATAATAGTGAAGAATGTTTAGAATGAAAGCGAGGTTGCACTTTGACGCTTAAAATCCTGCTATGGTTTGATATGACATGAAGATCTTTTCAGAAAGGTGATAATTTCCCGATATTCCGAGTATTTTGATGAGAAATTGCTCCAGTTTTAGCGATTTTACTGTGCTTAGACACTGCACGAGTGATCGTGGTAGCTTAGTTCAAAATCACGCTCTTTCCCGCTGCGTATGCGTGATTGTACTTTTAGCCAATGAACGCTTCATATTATCATGGTTGTCAAGAGAGGGCGTGGCTTAGGTGCATTTATCTCTGGAAGACAGGGTTGCATGGCCCCTGGATAAACCCTGGATAGCCCTAATAATAAACCGTGAAAGCCGTCACGTAGTTATGGTATAAAAAGGAGGAGCAGAAGATGAGATTTTGACATTTTCATCAGCTGATTCCATTTCATCTTCAGAAGATTGTTCCCCCCCCCCTCTTTTGCCGAGATATCTGTACAAGAGCCAGACAAGGTAACCATGTGGAGGCATAGACGATGGAGGGTTAGGGGTGTTACGTAAATATTTATTCTTTTGGCAATGTACCATAAAATACAAATATGAATTTTTGATAACATTATGGTACATTTTCTGACGTCATTATGTCAGACAACTAACACATGCCAGAGTATCTCAATAATAGGACATGTATAGACAGGAATGTAATTTGAAATTGTATATTGTATTGACCATGTAGATTATTTTCACTACAGGCAAATTTTATAAGTGTATTTGGAATACACAGTACTCAGTACCCGTCATTGGAAAATGACAGCGATAGGTTGTGAATGACGAGAGTCAGTGAAATATTTAGTTAACCCCCCCCCCCCGACCTTTATAACCAACACCCCGACTTATTACATTGTACGTGGACAACTGTTCATCGTGAAGTAACAATCCTGAACAAGCAACGTTACTGGTACCTGTGCAGAGTTATATCTGTCAACGGGTCATCGTGCATTTTACAGTGACAATCCTGAACGAGGAACGTTACTCGTATCAGTGGTGGAGCTACCATGTGTCTCATCTACCTGGCTTTAGCACGTCTGATTTTTGGTACTTGTCATACAATAACAATCCTGAACGAGACATGAAACTCGTCACTTTAAAGACGAGTTAGGTGATACGCTTGGGGTCATCAGATATCGGTCACCAGTGATTGACAACGAAACAATGAAATATAGCGATTTTAAGTTATATTTCTGCTATAATATTTTAGCAAAGTCGATTTTTTTTTGGACCTTTATTATTCAGATCATATTGTTAGTAACAATGCAAACCACATGGAAAGTCCTGTACGTGTGTCTGCGTGTGCAAGTAGGCCAAAGTAGATTAACAGGTTTTCTTAGTACAGTGTATCTCTACGATGACGAACAAATATAAACACGAACAAATTGAAACACGTCAATACAGTGTTTTAAAGATCGTCTTGACTTTAATAGTGGTCTTTTAAAAATATGAACTCTAGCCCTTATTTCCATAACCAAAACTGCTATATCGAATCTTGTCATTAATATGATCAGTTTGGAGAGCTCTTAAAGCTACAAGCCTGTAAAATTTTCCAGCAATTAAGCAATGAATCATCCAATCCAAAGCAAAGGAAAATATAGCGAGTGCGTGTCTTTACAGAATGGGATTTATACCCGGACGAAATATGGTGCTATATTGTACTAGTAACTACTTGCTGACTTATTTTAAGGGCTCTGCTGGTTGAGTATCCATTGTTAGCTAAATGAATTGTAATTTGGCGATAAACAAAAATTCCCACGAGCAACAGAAACACTCTAACCTCCGATATAAAATAAGGGAAATTGCGTGTTTGTGTTCGTGGGGATGTGTATACTTGAGGAAATAGTGAAACAAATGACATAGGAGTGAAGCTGAACTGCCTAAGAAAAAAAAAAGGAAAAATAAAGAAAGCCCTTGCAGCTACAAGCCTGTGAGATTTTCCGGCAGTAAAAGCAATGAAACGTCCAAAAACAAAACAGTGGCAAATAGAGAGAGTGTGTGTTTGTTTACATGACAATATGATTTGTACCTAGACGAAAGCGGCATTACCTCAACTAAAAGAAAGAGACATAGCTTCTAACCACGTAACTAAATGGTAAGTCTTTTCGAACCAAGAGTGTGGAACGTAAGATGAATCATGACGATCACCCGTGACCGACACATCTTCAAAGGGAACAGTTAGAAGTGGAAGGAGTGTCAAGCATATTGTCTCAACAAAGCAATGAGACAATGACTTTTAGGCATTCCATAATTTCGCTCTAAAATCAATGGTATTAATCATGTAGGCCTACCATTGCTTGCATAGTCCATAAACTTTGCTTTACAAACTTTCAGTGAAACGTGTCATAACATAACTATGTAACTCCATTAGCAGTGACTACTAGATAAACAAAGATATATCAAAATGAACGCTTAGCACATATAACTCAGGAGATTATAACCTGATACTCTGCTCTTCACTGCTCAGATGGCAACAACACTCATCACCTACGGCTGCGTATAGAGAAACAGCCATTACTTAAATAACAGTATTGCCTTTTATTTGGCAGATCGACACACAACCCCTTTAAACACACTGTAATTGGCACGGAGGGACATGAAAGAACTCTTCACTAATACTAAACAGCATATGCATTCCACTCATGTGGCGCAAGATACCTCTAAAGCAACATAAAGCCTGTCTACAACTCCGTTATTGGGTCAAACAATACAGTATGAAATATCACAGAGATGAGCGAGACGGTATACACCTGGCTTAGAGTAAATCAATTCAGTTCTTTTTCCCACTCAAGTTGAAGTATTTATATAAATGCATAAATCCCCACCTTCAGTATAACAAAACAAACGTAGCGAAAAGGGAAGAGAAGACGAGAGCTGGCAAAAATATACTGCACAACTGCAATTTATAACCTTTTGTGTGACAAGTGAAGCAAAATGTATTAGATGTTATAGCAGTTGTTTTTTTAGCATAAACAGACAAATAGAGGACATGAGACACATTCGTGAAGTCCTATTCTTTATACAGTCCCACATAATTCAGATGAAATTGTTTCTGTCATGCAACCATGTGAACATTTCATGCGTGTGTCGGCGTGGGCAAGTAAGTCGATCAGACAGGATATGTAAATGAATATTTACCAATAGGTCTTTATACTGTTAAAAACACATAAATCAAACATGGCGATAAGGTCTTTTAAGGGTCACCTTCACATTTACATTTGTATTTTCAAGTCGAAATTTCCAGTCGAAGCGCTTTGGTCTCCAACACAAAACAAAGGGATATTGTGTGTGTGTGCGTATAGGTGCGGTTACATGCGAACGTGATTTCTGCATAGGTGAAGGTGTAGTACTCCATTGAAGAAAAAAAGTAAAAAAAAAAAGTATTTTGTTTCGTGCTCTTGTGGGGTTCAAACCCGCAACCTCACGTCTCTGAGACGTCGCCTTTAACCACTCGGCCATACGTTTCGACGAGAAAATATGAGGAACGTAAACTTATGTATGTGAAAGATGATTCAGTAATCGTCTGGTCCACATTCCATTCTCATTTTCAGTTTTAAACTGCAAAATTATCAACCTGATGAGATTTGCAAAAATAAAATGCATGATTTCTGCAGCTTATTGTCTCAGCTACAACATACTATAGATTCAGAGGAAATAAAGCAAAATCAGCTGATATAAAGGTGCTTAAACGTTGTCAAGGCAATGCATGGTTTTAAAAAAAAATCACCTCCCATTGACATAACACGTAAACTTGTCCGATTTTGCGTCATTACCTTTAATCACAATTTGAAGTGTGATGGTAAGTCTTCTCGAACTAAGAGTGTGGAACGGAAGCTTCTACGTGAAAGATGAATCATGACGATCACCCGTGACCGACAAATCTTCAAAGGGATCAACTATTAGAAGTGGAAGCCCTCGTGCCAAGCATATTGTCTCACCAATTCCAAAGCAGTGATACTCTTACATTTAGGTATAACATAATTTCCCTCTGAAATCAATGGTATTATTCGTGTACAATTGCTTGCCTTGTCCATAAACTTTGCTTTACAAACTTTCAGTGAAACGTGTCATAACATAATTCTGTAACTCCATTAGCAGTGATTGACTACATAAATAAAGATATATCACATTGAACGCTTAGCGCGTATAACTAAGGGGGATTTTAGCCTGATATCCTGTTCTTCACTGCTCAGATACCAACAACACTCACCACCTACGGCTACGTATAGAGAAACAGCCATGGCGAAAATAAGGTTTTCCTTTTCTTTGGCAGATAGACGCACAACCCCTTTAAACACACTATAATTGACATGGAGGGACATGAAAAAGTTCATTACTACTACTGAGCAGTGATGCCTTCTACTCATGTGGCACAAGATACCTCTATAGCAACATAAAACCTGTCTACAATTCCGTTATTGGATCAAACAATAACAACCTGGAATTTCAAAGAGATGAGCGAGACGCCGTTATACACCTGGCCTAGAGTTAATTTATTCAATTGCCATTCCTGCTCCAGTTGAGTTATGTAAATTATTTTCCGACCTGTCTTGTGCAGTGTAACAGGAACGAACGTAGAGAAAAGGAAAGAGAAACGAAAGGTGGCAAGCGGGGCACTGTATACCAAGGGCAATTTACAACATTACGTATGATAAATGAAGCAAATACAACCTCCTGCCTCCGACAAAAAAAAAAAATGGAACTTGAGTGACTGTGTCTCGTGGGGTAGTATACTTGATAAGATAATACGATAAATGACATCGGAATAAAGCAGAACTGCTTAAAGAAAAACAAAGAAAGAGAGAGAGAAAAAAAAATAATAGCATCCTGCGGGTCTCGAACATCTCGTCCTAAGGTAGTGCATAATGACAATGCAGCGGGCTAAGCGACTATAAAGCCACACGGCTGTCCCGAAGATTGGATGTGAAATTCATAACTTAATATCATTTACAAGATGAAAAAGTTCATTACTACTACTACTAAACAGTGATGCCTTCCACTCATGTGGCACAAGATACCTCTATAGAAACATAAAACCTGTCTACAACTCCGTTATTGGGTCAAACAATAACAACCTGGAATTTCAAAGAGATGAGCGAGGCGCCATACACCTGGACTAGAGTTAATCAATTCAGCTCCCATTCCTGCCAGTTATCTAAACGTACATGTTCCTACCTATCCTGTTACAATATAACAAGAACCAATGAAGAGAAAAGGAAAGAGCAAACGAAAGGTGGTAAGCGGGACACTGTAACAAGGGGCAATTTACAACATTAAGTGTGACAAAATTAATGAAGCAAACCCAATCTCCAAACTCCGATACAAAACAAGGGAAATAGAGCAGCCGTGTTCACGGCTTACGTATACTTGATAAAATAATACGATAAATGACATCGAGTATAGCTGAACAGCCGAAAAAAAAAGAAAAAAAAAGGTAAAAGTCCTGCGGGAGTCGAACTTCTCGCCTTCCTGTATGGCGTTATGATCACCCAGCGCGCTAAGCGATTACGCCACGCGGCTGTCCCGAAGATCGTTTGCGAAACTTAAATTTTTAATTATACAATCGTGACTGTTGACGGAGATGGCGCTATTCAACTTCCCACAAGTGGCCGCGTGGATTCGACCAATATACAGTTGCAAACAACAATCGCCAATCGTTCCGTACAGATTGCATTCTCATTTTCAGTTTTTAACTACATAATTGTCGACCTCATGAGGAGATTTTAAAATATAAAATGCATGATAACTGCAGTTTATTGTCTGAGCTACAACATACTTAAGTTTCAGAGGAAATGGAGTAAAATCAGCTGAGATAAAGGTGCTTAAACGTTGTCAAGTCAATGCATGGTCTAAAAAAAAATCACCTCCCATAGACAATACACGTAAACTTGTCCGATTTTGCGTCTTTACCTTTAATCACAATTTAAGGTATGATGATGTCATTAAATTTCAAAACCATGACATGGACCTGAAAGGCAAATGTTCAAAGTAAAACATATCTGAATTTGGGATAATATTGAGCTTAAACAAGAGAGATACGAGCAAATGAATGTCAGAAACAGTACCTCAAAAAAGTTAATTCCACTTTTTTGATTTCAGATAATGATATGATGACGTCGTAATGTATTTCGGGGAATGTTGATGCTTGAAATGTTATTTCCAATTCATATGCTTTTGTAATATGCAATAAAAACATAGGGTCACCCCGCGTTTTAAAGAGCTATGGCAAAATAAACAAAGACATGTTTTTCGCTATATTTCCACATAGACGCGCACACGAAATTTCAACTTTGACCCCAGCGCATTCCTTTGTTATAAGTCAAAATTGATCGGAAATCATTGGATATTGTTACTTAATGTATCAGGAATCCAAATCTGTCAAAACAATTGCATTCTCGTGTTGCTTACGCGCACTGCGCGCGAAAATACGCGGACGGACGCCTACGCGCGAAACGCTTAAAATTGTCTGAAACTTCGAGATTTCCCATTGGAAAGTTGTTTTGAGCCTTTTAAAAGTTTGACGCGCGCGTACGCGCGCGTAATGATGTCCTAGGTAATTAGCATTAAAATGTAAGATAGAGCGTGACCTGAACTTAATGTCCACCGAAAATGATACAGAAATGACCTTTAGTTATGAAGTTATGATCGATCATGTAACATGGTCCGAAAATCACAAAATGGCGCCTAGATGACGTCATAGATATGTTACTGTCATGAAAACCTTATTGTGGCTAGATTTTGTCATGAGACATGTTCCCTGAAAATGTCATGTTATTCCGTAATGTCATTCTTGAGATATTGATGACACAAAATTGTCCAGAAAGAAAGAAGAATAAAAAGAAACGAGACATGAAACTCGTCACGCTGACGAGTTAGGTGATACGCCTGGGGTCATCAGATGTCGGTCATCTGTGATCGACAAAGAAAAGAATGTGATATAGGCACCTTGAAGTTATATTGAGCGTGCATGCAAAACGGTTTTTCTAACCACTCGGCCACGGGACATCCACGGAAACGGTAAGGCCGAAAAAAAATGTATAGATATTACAGGGGGAAAAAGTCAATGCCCACTCAACAATCGTGGCCGCGTGAATATGTATTGCATTTCTAGAAGGAAATGCGGCCTTGTAACGACTGAGGGGTCGCTGTGCCATTTCTGGCAATTTCGGAAAAATACGTCCCGCAGACATAAAACCTATAATCGGCTGATTTTGATACCTTGCCTTTAATCACAATTTTCAGTGTGATGACGTCATCAAAGTACAAAACAATGACATGGACTTGAAAGACAATTGCTCAAAGTACAACACCTCCGTTGTCGTCATTACATACTATTTGACAGAGTCAGGATGCAACATTCTGCAGCAGTCGAAGCAATGTGGTCTCCAACACAAAACAGAGGGATATTGTGTGTGTGTGTGTGTGTGTGTGTGTGTGTATAGGTGCGTTTATATACGAACGTAATTTCTACATGGACGAATGTGTAATACACCATTGAACAAAAAAAAAAGTAAAAAAGCTAGGTATTTTGTTTCGTGATCTTGTGGGGTTCGAACCCGCACGAGTGCAACCTCACGTCTCTGAGACGGCGCCTTTAACCACTCGGCCATACGTCTCGACGAGAAAATATGAGGAACGTAAACTTATGTATGTGAAAGATGAATCAGGAATCGATTCGTCCACATTCCATTCTCATTTTCAGTTTTAAACTGCAAAATTGTCAACCTCATGAGAAGATTTCAAAGAACAAAATGCATGATTACTGCAGCTTATTGTCTCAGCTACAACATACTTAAATTTCAGAGGAAATGAAGCAAAATCAGCTGAGATAAAGGTGCTTAAACGTTGTCAAGTCAATGCATGGTTTAAAAAAAAATCACCTCCCATAGACATAACACGTAAACCTGTCTGATTTTGAGTCTTTACCTTTAATCACAATTTCAAGTATGATGACGTCATCATATTTCAAAACCATCACATGGACTTGAAAGGCAAATGTTCAAAGTGCAACATATCTGAATTTGGGGTAATATTGAGCTTACACAACAGAGATACGAGCAAATGAATGTCAGAAACAGTACCTCAAAAAAATCAATTCCACTTTTTTGATTTAAAATGACGATATGATGACGTCATCGCGTATTCCTGGCAATACTGATACTTGGAATGTTACTTACAATTCATATACTTTTGTAATACGCAATAAAAACATAGGGTCAACGGACTTTTTAAAGAGCTATGGCGAAATAAACAAAGACATGTTTTTTCACTATATTTCCACATAGACGCGCACACGAAATTTCAACTTTGACGCCAGTGCATTCCTTTGTTATAGGTCAACATCGATCGGAAATCAGTGGATATTGTTACTCAAAGTATCAGGAATCCAAATCAGTCAAAAAAATTGCATTTTCATGTTGGTTACGCCCTCTGCGCGCGAAATTGCGCGGACGGACGCGCACGCGAGAAAATGTTTGAAACGCTTAAAATTGTCTGAAACTTCGAGATTTCCCATTGGGAAGTCGTTTTGAGCCTTTTAAAATTTTGACGCGCTCTTACGCGCGCGTAATGAAGACCTGGGTAACTAGCGTTAAAAAGTAAGATAGAGCGTGACCTGAACTTTATGTCCACCGAAAATGACGCAGAAATTACATCTAGTTATGAAGTTATGATCGATCATGTGACAAGGTCCGAAAATCACAAAATGGCGCCTAAATGACGTCATAGATATGTTACTGTCATGAAAACCTTATTGTGGCTAGATATTGTTATGAGACATGTTGACTGAAAATTTCATGTCATTCCGTAATGTCATTGTTGAGATATTGACGACACAAAATTGTCCAGAAAGAAAGAAGAATAAAAAACGAGATATGAAACTCGTCACACTGAGGACGAGTTAGGTGATACGCTTGGGTTCATCAGATGTCGGTCATCCGTGATCGACAAAGAAAAGAATGTAATATAGCACATTGAAGTTACAATGAGATACTTAGTTGAACTTTTTTGGGCCTACATTATTCAGATCACATTTGTTTTTCTGTCAAACAAACTAAGTGGAAATTCTGTGCGTGTGCGACTAAGTCGATTTACGGACTTTTTGAGTACGTACAGTGCATAAACTTAGACCCCGTTTACGGTGCGGGGCTGGGCCGAGCCGCGGCCGAGCCGCGGCCAAGGCCAACCTCAATTGCGAGGCCGAGCCCCGCAATTTAGTCCGTTTACACTGCCGGGCTCGGCCGCACTTTTGATTCAAACCTTTCAATATTTTGTCGTAGTGGCGCTCTACTTTTAAACAAACGCAATTTGGTATTGTCTGGTTTTCAGATCCTTTGCCAACTGAATTCCATGGCGACGAAGTCGCCGTTCGGGCAAAGGCCTTTGCCGAAGGAGAAAATCCTTTGCAGGACAAAACCACCTTAAACTATCCTAGTTTTCGACGTTAAAGTGGTTAATATCCTGAATAGCGAAATAGTACAGGCGAGGGTTTGGAAGCCAGACTAAAATTGGCCGCGCATTTAGCCCACTTTGCGCTTACACTGAGAAAAAGGCCGGGCGCGACCGCGGCTTGACCGCGGCCGAGACCACCTCCAGAGCGTGGCATAATGCGAGGCCAATTTTGGCCCCGCATTTGGCCTTTTGCGCGTTTACACCGAAATGAAGGTGGGCTCGGCGCGGCCGAGCCGCGGCCGAGCCGCGGCCGAGCCTGGCACTCTAAACGGGGTCCAAGCGATCCTCGGCACGTACAAATAAAATATGACAATTAAGTGTTTATAACCATCCTGGCATTAACAGTGGCCTTTTAAAACATGACCTTTGACCATTATTTACATAACCAATATGACTCCCTCTAATCTTGCTATTACAATGCTCAGTTCAGAGATCTCTTACAGCTATATACAAGCCTGTGAGATTTACCAGCATTAAAACCAATGAAGCCTCCGATACAAAACAAGGGATATAGAGCAAGGGAGTCTGTTTACATGAGAATGTGATTTATCCTGGACGAAAGTGATACCTCAATTAAAGAGAAAAGGGCAAAAGAAAAATGGGCCAAACGTACGGCTCCAGCGAAAGAGACATCGCCTTTAACCATGTAACTATAGGTCTCCTCTAACTAAGAGTACACTTTGAACGTAAGCTTATACGTGAATGATAATTTATGACGATCTCACGTGATCGACACACATTCAAAGGGGACAGTTAGAAGTGGAAGGAGTGCTTAATCGTTTCATTAATTCCTAATCAATGACACCCCTACTATAGGCATATCATAATTTCTCACCTAAAATCAATGGTCTATAGGACTCATGCACCATTACTTGTATCGTGCATAAACTTTGTTTTTTAAGCTTTCAGTGAAACGTGTCATAACATAATTTTGTAATTCCATCGGCAGTGATTGATATAATAAAGAAGAAAGATATATCACCGTATTGAACGCTTAGAACCTAACGGAGGGGGGGGGGGTATTATAGCATGATACTCGGTTCTTTACTGCCCACATGCCAACAACATCCATTACCCACGGCTACGCATAGCGAAACAGCCATGACGAAAATAAAACTTTGTTTTCTCGTAGGCAGAATGACACAGAACCTCGTCAAACACACTTTTATTGGCAGGGATGGACATGAAAAAGTTCATTACTAATACTAAACAGCGTATGCATTCCATTCATGTGGCGCGAGATACCTCTATAGCAACATAAAGCCTGTCTTCAACTCCGTTGGTCGAACAATGACAACCTTAAATTTGAAAGATATGAGCGAGACGCTATATACACCTGGCCTAGAGTTAATTTATTCAGTTCTCATTCCTACCTCAAGTTGGGTTATGTTATTGTAATCATTCCCATCTGCAGTATAACAAAACCAAAGTGAGGGAAAGGGGGAGAGAAAAACGAGAGGTGGCAAAAGGAAAACTGCATGCACAACTGCAATCCATATCATTGCGTGTGACAAGTGAAGCAAATGTATTAGTTGTTATAGCAGTGTTTTATGAGCATAAACTGGCAAATAGACAGACCATGTCAAATATAAAAACCATCAATTTAATGTAAGAGAAGATGGTAAACAAGATGCATTGAAACTGTAACTAAATCGCTGCTTTTCTACTCGGTCACGGAACGTCCAACTTTATATTCAACAAAAAAAAAATGTTAGGGGAAAGAAACAAATTTAGATATAACATTCTTGAATTAAAAACAAGAAAAAGAAAATGCCCACGTCAGGATTTAAAAAAAAACGCCGCACGAACATGCATTATATTCTAGATGGGAATACGGTCTTGATGCAAAGGTCCAATGATTGTCTCATTACTTTAAAAGCAATCTATGGTTCCCTTACCATCACCAGTACCACACCACAATGACGTCTCTAAAATCAATGGTAGCACATTTATCATTGCATCGTGCAGTAACTCCCTTTTCCTAAACTACCAGTAGAACGTGTCATATTATATTGTGTGTTTCAATCAGTAATGACTGACTTTAAAGAAGAAAGATAATGCAAAAAATTGAACGCTTACCACATTGCTTATAGGGCTATTCCAGTTTGGTACAGATCTGTTCTATTCTCCCAGATGCCAACAACATATGTCACCTATGGCTGAACTAGTGAAACAACCATGACGAAAATAAACGACAGAGAACGCCGTCATAATCACTACACTTGGAAAGGTGTTGCCCGAAATTCCTCATTATGAAGCAATATCACGTCACTTCCTTCCCTGCCTGTCTTTAACTCCGTCATTTGGTCAAACAATAACAACCTGGAATTCCAAAGAGATAAGCGAGACGCCATGCACCTGGACTAGAGTTAATTAATTCAGTTCCCATTCCTGTTAATTATATAAACGTACACGTTCCTAAACATCCTGCTACAGTATAACAAGAACAAATGAAGAGAAAAGGAAAGAGAAAACGAATGGTGGCAAGCGGGGTACTGTTTTAATTCAAGGGGCAATTTACAACATTACGTGTGACAAAATTAAAGAAGCAAACCCAACCTCCAAACTCCAATACAAAACAAGGGAAATAGAGTAGCTGTGTTCATGACATCAGAGTGAAGCTGAACTGCAGAAAAAAAGAAAGAAAAAAGAAATAAAAGGAAAAAGTCCTGCGGGACTCGATTAACTTCTCTCCTTCCGGTCGGGCATTATAAACACGCAGCGTGCTAAGCAATTCTGCCACATGGAAGATCCGAAGATCTTGTGCGAAACTTAAATATATCTATGTATGCTATACATTTATATTCAGTTTTTTGGCTATATACGTCAAGTGACTGATAGCGCTATTCAACTTCCCACGAGTGGCCGTGTGGATTCGATCAATATACAGTTACAAAGATAAATCTTGAATCGTTTCAACCAGATTTCATTCTCATTTTCAGTGATCGACAATGAAAATAATGTAAAGTAGCGACTTGAAGTAATATTGAGAAATGTTCGTGAAGTCCAATTCTTTATACAGTCCTACATAATTCAGATGAAATTGTTTCTGTCATGCAACTAATTGAAAATTTCGTGTAGTGGTGTCGGCGTGTCCAAGTAAGTTGATTGGAAAGGATATGTGAATGAATATTTACCAATAGGTCTTTATATTGTAAAAAAAAAAATCAAACATGGCCATGCGGTCTTTTAAAAGTCATCTTCACTTTAACATTTGTAATTTCAAGTCCACGTAGCCTGTCAAAGCAATGTGGTCTCCAACAAAAAACAAAGGGATATGTGTGTGTGTGTGTGTGTGTGTGTGTGTGTGTGTGTACGTTTACATGAAAACGTGATTTCTACATGGACGAAGGTGAATACTCCATAAAAGGAAAAAAGCAAAAGATATAAGTATTTTGTTTCGTGCTCTTATGGGGTTTGAACCCGTACGTGTGCAACCTCACGTCTCTTGTGACGTCGCCTTTATCCTCTCGGCCATGACAGTACGTCTTGACGAGAAAATATGAGGAACGTAAGCTTATACGTGAAAGATGATTCAGGAATCGTTTTGTCCACATTCCATTCTCATTTTCAGTTTTTAGCTGCAAAATTATCAACCTGATGAGGAGATTTGAAAAAATAAAATGCATGATTACTGCAGCTTATTGTCTGAGCTACCACATACTTAAGTTTCAGAGGAAATGGAGCAAAATCAGTTGAGATAAAGGTGCTTAAACGTTGTCAAGTCAATGCATGGTTAAAAAAAAATCACCTTCCATAGACATAACACGTCAACTTGTCTGATTTTGAGTCTTTACCTTTAATCACAATTTGAAGTATGATGGTAAGTCTTCTCGAACTAAGAGTGTGGAACGTATACCTTCTACGTGAAAGGTGAATCATGACGATCACCCGTGACTGACACATCTTCAAAGGGATCTGTTATTAGAAGTGGAAGCCCTCGTGCCAAGATAATATTGTCTCAGCAATTTCAAAGCAATGATACCCTTACATTTAGGTATACCATAATTTCCCTCTGAAATCAATGGTATTATTCATGTACAATTGCTTGCCTTGTCCACAAACTTTGCTTTACAAACTTTCAGTGAAAGGTGTCATAACATAATTCTGTAACCGTCCATTAGCAGCGATTGACTACATAAATCAAGATGATAAATATCAATTGAACGCTTAGCGCGTATAACTAAGGGGGATTTCAGCCTGATGTTGCGTTATTTACTGCTCAGATACCAACAACACTCATCACCTACGGCTACGTATAGAGAAACAGCCATGACGAAAATAAGTTTTCCTTTTCTTTGGCAGATAGACACACAACCCCTATAGCCCCTATAACTGACATGGAGGGACATGAAAAAGTTCATTACTCCTACTAAACAGTGATGCCTTCTACTCATGTGGCACAAGATACCTCTATAGCAACATAAAACCTGTCTACAATTCCGCTATTGGGTCAAACAATAACAATCTGGAATTTCAAAGAGATGAGCTAGACGCCATACACCTGGCCTAGAGTTAATTTATTCAGTTGCCATTCCTGCTCCAGTTGAATTATGTAAATTATTTCCCGACCTGTCTTGTGCAGTGTAACAGGAACAAACGTAGAGAAAAGGAAAGAGAAAACGAAAGGTGGCAAGCGGGGCACTGTATACCAAGGGCAATTTACAACATTACGTATGATAAATGAAGCAAATCCAACCTCCAGCCTCCGACCAAAAAAAAAGGGAACTTGAGTGACTGTGTGTCGTGGGGTAATGACATCGGAATGAAGCTGAACTGCCAAAAGAAAAACAAAGAAAGAGAGAGAAAGAAAAATAATAGCGTCCTGCGGGTCTCGAACATCTCGTCCTAAGGTAGTGCATAATGACCATGCAGCGCGCTAAGCGACTATAAAGCCACACGGCTGTCCCGAAGACTGGATGTGAAATTCATATCTTTATATCATTTACAACATGAAAAAGTTCATTACTACTACTATACAGTGATGCCTTCAATTCATGTGGCACAAGATACCTCTATAGCAACATAAAACCTGTCTACATCTCCGTTATTGGGTCAAACAATAACAACCTGGAATTTCAAAGAAATGAGCGAGACGCCATACACCTGGACTAGAGTAATCAATTCAGCTCCCATTCCTGCAAGTTATTCAAACGTACATGTTCCTACCTATCCTGTTACAGTATAACAATAACCAATGAAGAGAAAAGGAAAGAGCAAACGAAAGGTGGCAAGCGGGACACTGTAACAAGGGGCAATTTACAACATTAAGTGTGACAAAATTAATGAAGCAAACCCAATCTCCAAACTCCAATACAAAACAAGGGAAATAGAGCAGCCGTGTTCACGGGTTACGTACACTTGATAAAATAATATGATAAATGACATCGGAGTAAAGCTGACCTGCCGAAAAAAAAAGAAAAGAAAAACAAAAAGAACGGGAAAAGTCCTGCGGGAGTCGAACTTCTCACCTTCCGGTATGGCGTTATGAACACCCAGCGCTAAGCGATTACGCCACACGGATGTCCTGAAGAGTGAATGCGAAACTTAAATATATAATAATACTATCGTGACTAGTTGACTTGTGATGGCGCTATTCAACTTCTCACAAGTGGCAGCGTGGATTCGATCAATATACAGTTGCAAAGAAAAATTGGGAATCGTTCTGTACAGATTGCATTCTCATTTTCAGTTTTAAACTACAAAATTATCAACCTAATGAGGAGATTTGAAAACATAAAATGCACGATTACTAAAGCTTATTGTCTCAGCTACAACATACGTATGTTTCAGAGGAAATGGAGCAAAAACAGATGAGGTAAAGGTGCTTAAACGTTGTCAAGTCAATGCATGGTTTGAAAAAAAATCACCTCCCATAGACATAACACGTAAACTTGTCTGATTTTGAGTCTTTACCTTTAATTACAATTTCTAGTATGATGACGTCATCATATTTCAAAACCATCACATGGACTTGAGAGGCAAATGTTCAAAGTACAACATATCTGAATTTGGGATAATATTGAGCTTAAACAACAGAGATACGAGCTAATGAATGTCTGAAACAGTACCTCAAAAAAATCAATTCCACTTTTTTTATTTAAAATGACGATATGATGACGTCATCGCGTGTTCCTGGCAATATTGATACTTGGAATGTTATTTACAATTCATATACTTTTGTAATATGCAATAGAAATATGGGGTCAACGGACGATTTAAAGAGCTATGGCGAAATAAACAAAGACATGTTTTTTCACTATATTTGCAGAAAGACGCGCACGCGGAATTTCAACTTTGACGCCAGTGCATTCCTTTGTTATAGGTCGAAATCGATCGGAAATCAATGGATATTGTTACTCAGAGTATAAGGAATCCAAATCAGTCAAAAAAATTGCATTTTCATGTTGCTTACGGGCTCTGCGCGCGAAATTGCGCGGACGGACGCGCACGCGAGAAAATGTTTGAAACGCTTAAAATTGTCTGAAACTTCGAGATTTCCCATTGGGAAGTCGTTTTGAGCCTTTTAAAATTTTGACGCGCGCTTAGGCGCGCGTAATGATGACCTGTGTAACTAGCGTTAGAAAGTAAGATAGAGCGTGACCTGAACTTCATGTCCACCGAAAATGATACAGAAATGACATCTAGTTATGAAGTTATGATCGATCATGTGACAAAGTCCGAAAATCACAAAATGGCGCCTAGATGACGTCATCGATATGTTACTGTCATGAAAACCTTATTGTGGCTAGATTTTGTCATGAGACATGTTGACTGAAAATGTCATGTTATTTCGTAATGTCATTCTTGAGATATTGACGACACAAAATGTGGCAGAAAGAAAGAAGAATAAAAAAAAAGAGAAATTTTGACAATCACAATAGGTGATACGCTGATAGCGTATCACCTAATAAAGAGAGATTTTGACAATCACAATAGGTGATACGCTGATAGCGTATCACCTAACAAGGAACGTTATTTGTACTGGTGCAGAGCTTCTCGCCTGCGTACACAAGCATCCATTGAATGGTCTTCATGTTCACACAATAGCAATCCTGAATAAGGAACGTTACTTGTACCTGGCGTCAGAGTTACGGTATTTCATCTAGTAAGCAGTGTTCATCATTCTTACTATAACAATCCTGAACACGGAAAGTTATTTGTATTGGTGTAGAGTTCTCTCATCTGACAATGCCGCTGGTCAACATGCATCACACGGTGACAATCTTGTGTAAAGAACGTCACTTGCACCAACGCAGAGCTGTACCTGACTTGTGCATTTTACTGAAATCCCTTTAGGTGCCACTGTCTTCATTAGGAAACCTTTTGACCTTTACCTATGACTGAATTGACTTTCTCATGTTAAGATGAGAAATTGATGACTTATTATGATGTAGTCATCCGAGTATCCCCCTCCCCCCACTTTATACATTTCGTGGGAGAGCATTGACTCGACTAGTCGTATTTGTAGTATTGTTATGGATCTATTCATTGAATTGTGCGGAACTAAAACGTGACTCGTAACAGAACAGAATAGTGAGAGAGATTATAAATTGTAATGAATTCTATTCCTGACATACAAGGTTTTACGTGTATCGCCAAGGTGAAGGATATTTTGAATTGTCACGGACCAGGTTGAACACAGAACGTTGTGCTAGGAATAAGCCTCTATAAGTGAGCAACATAGGAGGTAAAATCTCGAGGCTGTGTTGTTTAGGAGAACGAATAAAATACTGGTAGTTGTATCAGATCAAAGGAACGACTGATAAACTCATAATAGTATTGGGCAGGAAGAGTGCCAGGTTGAATCCAAGTAGAGACGGTGGAGTGGTCGGGTACGAGTGGAGAAACGTAATATTATTTCCAGAGAACCGGTTAACTAGGCGCAGGTGCTTAAGTTGGAGAGAAAAGGTTTTGAAGAGTTATAGAGAAACTATCCTAGTCACTATTACAGAATTGTTCGGAAGACCGACGAGTATATGTAATAGGCCCCTCGGAGCACGGCAATGGTTATGAAGGATAGATACAATTTAGGTGAAAGTCACAAGCCCAAACTTGAATGTGTCATTATTTATGTACAAGTATATGATTTGGTATTATTTCTTCTGAGTTCCATAGAGCCGAGTCACAACCGCACATAGGATAAAATAAAGTAGGTATTAAGTAAGTAAGTACTTACTTCCTTACAAGAGAGCCGCCTTGTGTTTGTCAATCTACGTTGGTATGTGTGCATGAATGTGTGTAGTACTCTGTCTTTTTTTTTTTTTTTTTTTTTTTTTTTTACTACCGCTTAGGGAAATTGTTGTTTTGGCTACTATATGTTGTTGTTTTTTCTGTATGAGGGGACTGCATTCTGCAAGCTCTGCTTTTTAGCAGTCCCCTCCATTTCCAGCAATATTGTTTATGCATTTACCACAGTGACATAACAGTTATTTTTTTATTTGTATCTCTGTTGATAATTTACCTGTATCTTTTTTACAATGTTATTTCTGTTCATCGCATTGTGGTACTGATTTTCTGACACCTGTGTATATGAATGTTTCATTGTACTTCCAATTATTTTACTTGATAGAAATGAAATAAATCAACTTGAACGTGAAGTAAGACTATGATGTTGTACATACGATTGTAAATACGTTAATAAAGCACACTTGCATTGGATTGAGATTTACTCAAATTTTTCAGTTTCCAAAACAGACAATTCTGTAACTGTACTTGCCTGGTCATGCTGTGAGTGTGGTTGTAAGGTCGTGTGAGTTGAGAAGTCCGTGTCTTGTGCTGTGTCAGTTGTATTGAATGCAAGATGTAAAAGCATGAGTAGTAGTTCAAGTACGTATTGTAACAGTTAATAGTAATCTTAAGCACAAACGTTGGCCTTCAACGAACGCCCCCCCCCCCCCCCCATCGAAGTTTTGGATGCCTTGTCACGTTACATGAGGAGATTGTTGGTTAGGAACTAAGGAAATTCTACGCAAATAGAGGAAAACAAGGGGAGTTGTTTGTGTGCGTGTTTGATTGGCGATGTGTGACGATGATCAGACTGCTCGATGTTCAAGCACGTGTGTACAGATGCATGTGTGCATGAATGCGTGTGTGCATCTCGAGCATGTCCTGTCGAGTCTAATGACTTTTGCACGGTGAACAAATAGTTATCATGGAATGTCAGATCGTGGCTGTCAAACATTTGCAACTTCTTAGAAACAGAACTCACCGTTTACTTGAACAGATGTATACTGCAAATTTTCACTTAATGGCTGAAATACGATGAGTTAGCTTAGAACTTTGGCACCAGGACGGAGTTTAACCGTTGCAGATACACAGAAACAGCTACAGATCACAGAATGTTGTTGTTGTTCTTTTGGATTGTGGAGCTCTCTGCCGGGTGGGCAATTTGCTCCAAAAAATATAATTATTCAGATATACCTTAAATTAATTACAAAAACCTAAAATACTTTAAATTATTTACAAAAAAACCTAATTACATTTATTTTTATATTTACAATGATATATTATTATATACATCGGAAGGAAAGGGGACAGGGTTCCGGAAATGATGTCATCTGCCTACTCCTCCATCGAGAGAAATGCAGGGTTAATCACAGAATGAATAGCTAGCACATGTATTAAAGGGCGCCAGCTCTAGCCAATCAGAGCACTTGTAGCATTGAAAGAGGTAGTGTTGAGTTTGCCATTTGGCTATTGGTTGAGCCTGCAGTTGCTATTCTAGCTGAATGACAACCCCCCCCCCCCCCCTTGTATTTGACTTCTTCAGTTTCTTTGCGTTATATTGATTGACATTCACTCGTCATTCGATAAGGGTTCATACCCCTGAAAAGTATGTGGTGGCAGCAACTTATGAAAGGACGTTTATTAATGGTTTGGTGGCTCATTAGAGAGTTTATAATTTCTTAAATAGGGGCCAATGACCCCCTCCTCGCGTCACATTTTGGTGGCAGCGGTGGGATTGATTATTTAAGTGTTAGAAGACCGCTGTGCAGTGACATAGTTAACGTGTTATAAGAACACTATACAGTGATATTTAGTAAACTGATATGTGGGCGAAGAAGGATTGGTGGGTCTCGGTGTTGTTGCCAGTGTTTTGTTGCAACTAGTAAGCTGGTGATGACGTTGAGTGACTTGAGTTCCAGGCTAGTACTTAGCGAACAGTAAGAGTCTGTTTGAAGTTTAGTCAGTTTGAAATAATGCAGTGTGCAGTCAAGGTTACGCTATAGGTACTGTCAAAGTTGGATATGTCACGTCTAGAGTCTATCAGTTAGTAGAATTGCGCAAACCATGCAAGTGGTTGAAGTAACACCACTAGTTTTACATACATAGCATGGTAGCATAATTAAAAACAAATTTGATATGAAATAAACATTATTGTAGTATAGCTGTATGTAAGTAAGAGCAACTGTAGTGTAAGCTAGTAAAGGAGTTCTCCTTTTTACATTGACATTGTAAGAGATACTCTGGCTTTAAAACGCATAAACATTTCGGGTTATTTTTTAATTCAAACCAAATAACAGTCAACATTGGATAGCGAAAACCGTCAAAAAGCTGCTGCAGCAGAGCTAGCTGCTGGTGATCAAGCAATCTCACAAAACACTCCAAAGCAATGGACGGCTGACCACAGTGATCAAGAGATAGTAGTCACGCAGGAGTATGGAGATGCAATTCCGCCAGTTCGACGACGAGTTTTCAGTCCACGTGCACTTCAAGAGATGCCCGAGTACGTTTCTAGTCAACCGTCAACTGTAGCGATGGAGCAACTACCTGTGACTGTGGGTAATCATTGCAAAGATGTGCTGCCAGAGAAGTTTAGTGGAAAGATTCCCTGGGCCGATTACAAGAGACACTTTGAAGTACTAGTATGTATGAAGTTAAACAGATGGACGAATGCCGAAGCAGGCTAGTATCTCGCAACACGACTTCATGGACCAGCCATCAAGGTGTTGAATAACCTGCCCATTGGAGATTCAATTTTGTACACTGAGCTAGTAGCGCATCCTGAGCGTAGGTTTGGACCTGGAGAACAGGCCGAGAACTTTTTGATGGAATTGAGACAGAGACGTCGACGCAAAGATGAGTCGATTCAGCAACTTGGACAGGCGATTCGTGACCTCACTGCTCTGGCATATCCCGAGATGAGTACCATGGCAAGGGAGCGACTGGCAAAGACTCACTTCTCCGAAGCCATAGACGAGGCCGAGATTCGCGCTGGCATTTTCCGTGCCAATCCAGTGACACTCGACGACGCTATTCGATCAGGTTTGGCGACAGAGTCGTTTATGAAGGCTGAGCGAGCTCGTGAACGATACCGCCCTCCTCGTCCAGTTCGTGCTGTGGAAAGCAGCATCCAGCCTTCATCTGTTGACATGAAGACAAGAACAGAAATTGATGAGCTCAAAGCAAGTCTGAATGATACCAATGTTCGTGAGTATGCATGCTTCAATTGTGGACAGAAAGGTCACATGGCTAGACAGTGTCCGAAGTTCAGACAGGGAAACGGCAAGAGGCCTTTCCAGCGGATCGTGGATCGGTCAGTCCAGAGACAAGATCCGATGGCTTAGAAAGAGACAAGCGTCATCCAGCAACTATCTGTACAGTTAACGTGATTACAGAAGGCATATTTGTGACAAGTACTGTGGAAGGAACAAATATCAGATTTCTCATTGATACTGGGTCAACTATTACGATAGTCTCTAAGTCAGCATTTTAAGAGTTAGAAAGTCAACCTGTCATTTGTGAAACAAGCACACGATTATGTCAAGCTAATGGATCCCCTATCACAGTTTACGGTGAAGCAGTTGTGAATATGCAAATAGGAACAGCCCAGCATACCGCAAGTGTCATAGTAGCTGATATCGAGTATGTTGAAATACTTGGGATGGATTTTCTGCTGCAGACAAATTCAACTATTGACTGTGATAATCTGCAACTGACAATCAAAGGTGAATGCATCGAATGCACAGACTCAAGTGGAAATTGTCATGGCACACACAAGACTAATGCAACAAGACGAGTGCCAAGTCACCTACCTGAATTTCTCGCCGACTTGTACAACAGAGCACTGCCCAATCTACTAGATGACTGCCATGAATCAGTAGCCGATCTGTTAGCCAAGTATGAAGACGCATTTTCCAGAGGCGATCATGACATCGGTCGTACGGATATCGTTCATCATTCCATCCATACAACTTGCAGTACACCGATACGACAGCATCCACGCAGACCTCCTATGGGACAAAGAGAAGAAATAAAAAAGCAGGTTACTGACATGCTTCAAAGAGGGATCATCAAACCATCCAACAGTCTATGGTCATCACCAGTAGTGCTTGCTAACAAGAAGGATGGAACAAAGCGATTTTGCATCGATTATCGACAACTAAACAAGTCCACTGTTAAAGACTCATTCCCCTCGTATTGGTGAATCAATTGATTCACTTGATGGTGCCGAGTACTTTTGCACTCTTGACCTCGCTTCTGGGTATTGGCAGATCCCACTAGATGAAGATGCAATACTCAAGTCAGCGTTTGTAGTTACTGGTGGTCTATACCAGTTTGAAGTGATGCCATTTGGCTTGTGTAACGCCCCGTCAACGTTCGAACGGTTAATGGAAACCGTCAGGGTAGGCTTACAATGGAAAATCCTGCTGACCTATTTGGATGACATCATAGTGTTTGGCCCCACAGTAGAAGAAGTAATAGCAAGACTAGAAATTGTTCTACAGAGACTGCAAGCAGCCAAGCTCAAGCTCAAACCCAAGAAATGCTTTCTATTCCAGAAAGAAGTGCTTTATCTGGGACACAAAGTGTCGGCAGATGGTGTGAGCACCGATCCAGCCAAGACTGAAGCTGTACGAAATTGGCCGCAACCAAAAAATCCAACTGACGTGAGAAGCTTCTTAGGTCTAGCATTTTATTACAGGCGGTACATCAAGGACTTAGCGAGTATTGCCAAGCGCCTTCATGTTCTTACAGAGAAGAATCACAAGTTTGAGTGGACTAATGAGTGTGAGCAGGTATTCACACTGTTGAAAGAAAAGTTGACGACAGCTCCAATCCTCGCGTACCCAAGACTAGGTGTAGAGTACCTACTCGATACAGATGCCAGCAAGTTTGGCATAGGCGCAGTGTTGATTCAAGAAAGAGATGGACATGAGAGAGTTGTAGCTTATGCCAGCAGAATACTGAGTAAACCCGAATAAAACTACTGTGTAACCAGACGAGAGTTGTTAGCTGTTGTAACTTTCATGAAACATTTCCGTCATTATCTTTATGGTCAGCCTTTCACAGTTCGAACTGATCATGGTGCACTGAGGTGGCTCATGAAATTCAAGAACCCCGAAGGACAAGTAGCACGATGGCTAGAAGTAATAAGCCAGCATTCACTCACCCTTGAGCACCGACCCGGACGAGTTCACATGAATGCAGATGGTCTGTCGCGACGACCATGCACACAGTGCGGACGACTGGAAGACGTCTGTGAAAATAAGCAATAGAGTAAATTAGTAATGTAATGTGTAGTATGTAGATGAATATTAACTGTATTGTATTTGATATACATTCATACAGTACCAGTATGCTTAACTGATGAACTGCTGTAGCTGAGAATAGAGCCTGACAATGGATACTGAATCTGAACTTGTCAGCAGAATACAAGCAATTACTATTTCTCCAAGTATTACCACTGATGACGTAAGGAAGGCTCAATTACAAGACAGAGACATAAAGCATATTTTGAGGTGGAAAGAAGAGAGAAAAGAAAGACCAGCATGGACAGATGTGTCAAGACTTTCGTCAGCTGTTAAGTCCTACCGGGTAAACTGAACTCTACTAGATGTTCGAGATGGAATTCTCATGCGCAGGTGGGAATCAGAAGATGGTAAAGAGGTTAAATGGAAGACTGTACTTCCACGCGCACTACGACAAACAGTAGTCACTGAACTTCATGGATCAAACACAGCATGTCATCTGGGAGTAAACAAGCTACTACATTAAGTGCAGCAACGTTATTATTGGGTCAGCTTGTCTGCAGATGTTAGGTCAACAGTTCGAGAGTGTGTAGTTTGTGCAAGACTAAAGAACCCCCCCCCCCCCCTCCAAAAAAAAAAAAAGAAGAGATCAAGAGCTCCATCACAGACATATACAGTAGGTGCACCCCTTGAAAGGGTAGCGATGGACATTTTGGGACCACTTCCAGAGACAGATCGTGGTAATCGATACATACTTGTGGTTGGAGACTATTTTACGAAATGGATCGAGTCTTACCCTCTCCCAAGCCAAGAAGCAGAAACAGTGGCCCGAGTATTTGTCGAAGAATTTGTATGCAGATTTGGAGTGCCTAAAGAATTGCATACTGATCAAGGAAGAAATTTTGAATCTGCTCTGATGGGAGAAGAATATAAACTCCTTGGTATCAAGAAGACTAGAACATCTCCACTACATCCTCAGAGCGATGGCTTTATCGAGAGATTCAACCGTACTTTGCTTACCATGGTTGCATCTATCCTCGACGTCGACCGGAACCAAACCGATTGGGATGAACGAATTCCATATGCTATGCTAGCATACCGCACCTCCGTGCAAGAGTCTACCAGCGAGTCGCCAGTCATGATGATGGGCCGAGATATTACACAGCCAGTGGATATCACCGTCAGTCAACCTATGTCAGAAGAAAGGGAGAGAGATGATTACGCACAACATCTCAGAGATAAACTAAACGATGTGCATGAGATTGCTCGACAAAAACTGGCGCTAGCTCACCATAAGCAGGCAAAGCAATATGATCGCAACACTCTACTGGTACAATACAAAGTAGGCGATCGGGTTTGGCTGTATCACGTACTAGGAAAAAGGGGAGTATGTCCAAAGCTTCTTCCCAAGTGGACAGGACCATTCATGATCACATCGCTCCTGACCCATTTGCATCTAATGCATAATACGACGCTGACGTTGCAGTGCCGTTACTGTACTTATGAATCAAGGGGGCGACCAGAGTTCAGCCGCCATTACCAACGGCAGCATCCCGGACATCGGCAGGAGGCGGGATATGTTGACTATAAGGTGGCCACCAGACGATATATGGAAAAGGAGATGGAAGAAGAGGAGAGGCGAAAGAGAAGACAGAGGGACGAAAGGCGTAGTGAAGAGAGGAAAGACAGAAAGAAAGACGGGAAGGCAGAGGAGCGACGAGGGGGAGAAAGAGAAGGGGACGGTGGAAATGCGGATGAGAAGCGAGACAGAGATGACAGAAAGAAGAATGCTAAAACAGAGGAGAGGCGAGATGACAGAAGGAAGGAAGAAAAGAGAACAGATGAAGGCCGAGGTGGAGAAAGAGAGAGGGACGGTGCAAAGGCGGAGGAGAAACGAGGCAGAGATGACAGAAGAAAGGATGCTAAAATGGAGGAGAAGCGAGAGGACAGGAAGGAGGACAAACAAGCACAGGAAAAGCAAGGTCAGGAAGGAGAGAAAGCAGAAAAGAATGCTGGAAAGGAGAGCAGAAAGAGAAATGCTGATGTTGCAAACCTGCCATCCATCAGTCTTGGTCTCGACCTTGACGAGAGAAGCCTCACCGCGTCAGAGACACCACTACGGTCACCGGCACTGTCGGAGTCGTCATCCTCATCAAGCGATGCATCTTCAGTTTCTCCAGCCGCATCATCAGTAGGGTCGGTAGGTCCTGATGAGAAGACGTCGGACATGGACGTTGAACAGGCAGGAGAGGATGGGATGATCCAGATCACGCTGAAAAGGCCACGTACAGGCACACTTCGCCTGAGTCGGTTGGTCGTCGAAACGGAGTGATATTTGCACAGGGGCGGAAAGGAACTGCTGCAAGAGAGAAAAGTGTTAACCCGATACTTTCACCATGAGCCGTAGGAGAGTTTGTTCGACTCTTCATCTGTAAAAAGTGTAAAAAGAGCGTTGGCTATATTAGTATTGTTCTAGTTCAAAGTGTAATATAGTGTGTATAGCTATCGTATACAGATACAGAAGTAAAATTGTTTTCACAGTATCGTATACAGCGAAATCTGTGAAGTTTTAGAAGAACATTATGTTCTTGCAGGTGTTCCAATTAATGTGGATAAGTTTGAGTAACTGTATGGCGGAAGCATCCAGAAATAATTAATGCAGATTAGAATGGTTTGTGCACATGTGTTTCAAGTCATGTGTATAAATCTGTGTAATGGTTGTATATAGTCAGAACATCCTTAAATAGATAGCATAGATTATATGAATGACAGTAATAAGATTTTGTTTGCAATCCGAGTTGCGAATCATTAGCACAGATTATAACTGTATGCATGTACACATGTGTTTTAACTGATGTGTATACATCTGTGTTACTGTTGTGTATAGTGAAAACATTTACTAGTACCCGTTATATTCATACAATGTACCACAGATTAAAGGTACAAGGAATTGTATGTCGTGTATATCTCTACAAGGAATACCGGTAGATATTGTAAAATGAAGTTTGAAGGATATTTGAACACTCCATGAGACAAGCACACATATCAATTTGGAGTGAGGAGTTGATAATTTTACAATGTATAATGTGTACATATACTGTGTAAATAAGGTGTATAATGAGTAATGGGTAAAATGAGTATTAATAATCTAAGTTTCCTACGATCGCTGGGACAGCGATTACGTGGAGGGGGACAATGTCGCGAATGTGGCTCTTATTTTTTTTTTTTGTGTGTAGATAACTTCTATTTTCCCCATCCCGTTCGTGTAGTACACTGTATGCACTTTTATTTCACGGTAGACTTTACCAAATTTCACATACACTATTTTGTATATGTGACGAATGTTTAGAATAATAGTGACGAATGTTTAGAATGATAGCGAGGTTGTACTTTGACGCTTAAAATCCTGCTATGGTTTGATATGACATGGAGATCTGTTCAGAAAGGTGATAATTTCCCGATATTCCGAGTATTTTGATGAGACATTGCTCCAGTTTTAGCGATTTCACTGTGTTGAGACACTGCACGAGTGATCGTGGTAGCTTAGTTCAAAATCAAGCTCTTTCCCGCTGCGTATGCCTGATTGCACTTTTAGCCAATGAACGCTTCATATTATCATAGTTGTCAAGAGAGGGCGTGCCTTAGATGCATTTATCTCTGGAAGACAGGGTTGCCCCTGGATAAACTCTGGATAGCCCCAATAATAAACCGTGAAAGCCGTCACGTAGTTATGGTATAAAAAGGAGGAGCAGAAGATGAAATTTTGCCATTTTCATCGGCTGATTCCATTTCATCTTCAGAAGATTATTCCCCCCCCCCCTCTTTTGCCGAGTTATCTGTACAAGAGCCAAACACAGTAACCATGTTGAGGTATAGACGATGGAGGGTTAGGGGTGTTCCGTAAATACTTATTCTTTTGGCAATGTACCATAAAATACAAATATGAATTTTTGATAACATTATGGTACATTTTCTGACGTCATTATGTCAGACAATTACACATGCCAGAGTATCTCAATAATAGGACATGTATAGACAGGAATGTAATTTGAAATTGTATATTGTATTGACCATGTAGATTATTTTTTTCTACAGGCAAATCTTATAAGATTATTTGGAGTACACAGTACTCAGTACCTGTCATTGGAAAATGACAGCGGAAGGTTGTGAATGACGAGAGTCAGTGAAATATTTAGTTAACCCCCCCCCCCGACCTTTACCAACACCCCGACTTATTACATTGTACGTGGCAACTGTTCATCGTGAAGTAACAATCCTGAACAAGGAACGTTACTGGTACCTGTGCAGAGTTATATCTGTCAACGGGTCATCGTGCATTTTACAGTGACAATCCTGAACAAGGAACGTTACTCGTATCAGTGGTGGAGCTACCATGTGTCTCATCTACCTGGCTTTAGCACGTCTGATTTTTGGTACTTGTCATACAATAACAATCCTCAACAAGGAACGTTGTTAATGTAATGGTGCAGAGCTTCTCGCCTGCGTACACAAGCATCCATTGGATGGTCTTCATGTTCACACAATAGCAATCCTGAATAAGGAACGTTACTTGTATCTGGCGTCAGAGTTACGGTATCTCATCTACTAAGCAGTGTTCATCATTCTTACTATAACAATCCTGAACAAGGAACATTATTTGCACTGGTGTAGAGTTCTCTCATCTGACAATGCCGCTGGTCAACATGCATCATACGGTGACAATCTTGTGTAAAGAACGTCACTTGCACCAACGCAGAGCTGTACCTGATTTGTGCATTTTACTGAAATCTCTTTAGGTGCCACTGTCTTCATTAGGAAACCTTAGGAAACCTTTTGATCTTACATATGACCGAATTGACTTTCTCATGTTAAGATGAGAAATTGATGACTTATTATGATGTAGTCATCCGAGTATCTCCCCCCCCCCCCTTATACATTTCGAGAGCATTGACTCTAGTCGTATTTGTATATAGTATTGTTATTGATCTATTCATTGAATTGTGCGGAACTAAAACGTGACTCGTAACAGAACAGAATAGTGTGAGAGATTATAAATTGTAATGAATTCTGTTCCTGACATACAAGGTTTTACGTGTATCGCCAAGGTGAAGGATATTTTGAATTGTCACGGACCAGGTTTAACACAACGTTGTGCTAGGAATATGCCTCTATAAGTGAGCAACATAGGAGGTTAAATCTCGAGGCTGTGTTGTTTAGGAGAACGAATAAAATACTGGTAGTTGTATCAGATCAAAGGAACGACTGATAAACTCATAATAGTATTGGGCAGGAAGAGTGCCAGTTTGAATCCCAGTAGAGACGGTGGAGTGGTCGGGTTCGAGTGGAGGAACGTAATATTATTTCCAGAGAACCGGTTAACTAGGCGCAGGCGCTTAAGTTGGAGAGAGAAGGTTTTGAAGAGTTATAGAGAAACTATCCATGTCACTATGACAGAATTGTTCGGAAGACCGGACGAGTACATGTAAAAGGCCCCTCGGAGCACGGCAATTGTTATGAAGGATAGATACAATTTAGGCGAAAGTCACAAGCCCAAACGTTGAATGTGTCATTATTTATGTACAAGTATATGATTTGGTATTATTTCTTCTGAGTTCCATAGAGCCGAGTCACAACCGCACATAATAATGATGAAATAAAGTAGGTATTAAGTAAGTAAGTAAGACTATGATGTTGTACATACGATTGTAAGCACACTTGCATTGGATTGAGATTTACTCCAATTTTTCAGTTTCCAAAACAGACAATTCTGTAACTGTACTTGCCTGGTCATGCTGTGAGTGTGATTGTAAGGTTGTGTGAGTTGAGAAGTCCGTGTCTTGTGCTCTGTCAGTTGTATTGAATGCAAGATGTAAAAGCATGAGTAGTAGTTCAAGTACGTATTGTAACAGTTAGTAGTAATCTTAAGCACAAACGTTCGCCTTCAACGAACGCCCCCCCCCCCCCCATCGAAGTTTCGGATGCCTTGTCACGTTACATGAGGAGGTTGTTGGTTAGGAACTAAAGAAATTCTACGCAAATAGAGGAAAACAAGGGGAGTTGTTTGTGTGCGTGTTTGATTGGCGATGTGTGACGATGATAATCAGACTGCTCGATGTTAAAGCACGTGTGTACAGATGTATGTGTGCATGAATGCGTGTGTGCATCTCGAGCATGTCCTGTCGAATCTAATGACTTTTGCACGGTGAACAAATAGTTATCATGGAATGTCAGATCGTGGCTGTCAAACATTTACAACTTCCTAGAAACAGAACTCACCGTTTACTTTAACAGATGTGTACTGCAAATTTTCACTTAATGGCTGAAATACGGTGAGTTAGCTTAGAAGTTTGGCACCAGGACGGAGTTTAACCGTTGCAGATACACAGTCACAGCTACAGATCACAGAATGAATAGCTAGCACATGTATTAAAGGGCGCCAGCTCTAGCTAATCAGAGCACTTGTAACATTGAAAGAGGTAGTGTTGAGTTTGCCATTTGGCTATTGGTTGAGCCTGCAGTTGCTATTCCAGCTGAATGACACCCCCCCCCCTTGTATTTGACTTCTTCAGTTTCTTTGCGTTATATTGATTGACATTCATTTGTCATTCGATAAGGGTTCATACCCCTGAAAAGTATGTGGTGGCAGCAACTTATGAAAGGAGGTTTATTAATGGTTTGGTGGCTCATTAGAGAGTTTATTTCTTAAATAGGGGCCAACGATCCCCTCCTCGCGTCACATTTTGGTGGCAGCGGTGGGATTGATTATTTAAGTGTTAGAAGACCGCTGTGCAGTGAGATAGTTAACGTGTTAGAACACTATACAGTAATATTTAGTAAACTGATATGTGTGTGAAGAAGGATTGTCTCAGTGTTGTTGCCAGTGTTTTGTTGCAACTAGTAAGCTGATGATGACGTTGAGTGATTTGAGGTCCAGGCTAGTACTTAGCGAACAGTAAGACTCTGTTTGTCTGAAGTTTAGTCAGTTTGAAATAATGTAGTGTGCAGTCAAGGTTACGCTGTAGGTACTGTCAAAGTTGGATATGTCACGTCTAGAGTCTATCAGTTAGTAGAATTGCGCAAACCAGGCAAGTGGTTGGAGTAACACCACTAGTTTTACATACATAGCATGGTAGCATAATTAAAAACAAATTTGATATGAAATATAATAAGTACATTATTGTAGTATAGCTGTATGTAAGTAAGAGCAACTGAAGTGTAAGCTAGTAAAGGAGTTCTACTAATTTTCACATTGACATTGTAAGAGATACTCTGGCTTTAAAACCCATAAACATTTCGGGTTATTTTTGAATTCAAACCAAATAACAGTCAACATGGATAGTGAAAACCGTCAAAAAGCTGCTGCAGCAGAGCTAGCTGCTGGTGATCAAGCAATCTCACAAAACACTCCAAAGCAATGGACGGCTGACCACAGTGATCAAGAGATAGTAGTCACGCAGGAGTATGGAGATGCAATTCCGCCAGTTCGACGACGAGTTTTCAGTCCACGTGCACTTCAAGAGATGCCCGAGTACGTTTCTAGTCAACCGTCAACTGTAGCGATGGAGCAACTACCTGTGACTGTGGGTAATCATTGCAAAGATGTGCTGCCAGAGAAGTTTAGTGGAAAGATTCCCTGGGCCGATTACAAGAGACACTTTGAAGTACTAGTATGTATGAAGTTAAACAGATGGACGAATGCCGAAGCAGGCTAGTATCTCGCAACGCGACTTCATGGACCAGCCATCAAGGTGTTGAATAACCTGCCCATTGGAGATTCAATTTTGTACACTGAGCTAGTAGCGCATCCTGAGCGTAGGTTTGGACCTGGAGAACAGGCTGAGAACTTTTTGATGGAATTGAGACAGAGACGTCGACGCAAAGATGAGTCGATTCAGCAACTTGGACAGGCGATTCGTGACCTCACTGCTCTGGCATATCCCGAGATGAGTACCATGGCAAGGGAGCGACTGGCAAAGACTAACTTCTACGATGTCATAGACGAGGCCGAGATTCGCGCTGGCATTTTCCGTGCCAATCCAGTGACACTCGACGACGCTATTCGATCAGGTTTGGCGACAGAGTCGTTTATGAAGGCTGAGCGAGCTCGTGAACGATACCGCCCTCCTCGTCCAGTTCGTGCTGTGGAAAGCAGCATCCAGCCTTCATCTGTTGACATGAAGACAAGAACAGAAATTGATGAGCTCAAAGCAAGTCTGAATGATACCAATGTTCGTGAGTATGCATGCTTCAATTGTGGACAGAAAGGTCACATGGCTAGACAGTGTCCGAAGTTCAGACAGGGAAACGGCAAGAGGCCTTTCCAGCGGATCGTGGATCGGTCAGTCCAGAGACAAGATCCGATGGCTTAGAAAGAGACAAGCGTCATCCAGCAACTATCTGTACAGTTAACGTGATTACAGAAGGCATGTTTGTGACAAGTACTGTTGAAGGAACAAATATCAGATTTCTCATTGATACTGGGTCAACTATTACGATAGTCTCTAAGTCAGCATTTCAAGAGTTAGAAAGTCAACCTGTCATTTGTGAAACAAGCACACGATTATGTCAAGCTAATGGATCCCCTATCACAGTTTACGGTGAAGCAGTTGTGAATATGCAAATAGGAACAGCCCAGCATACCGCAGGTGTCATAGTAGCTGATATCGAGTATGATGGAATACTTGGGATGGATTTTCTGCTGCAGACAAATTCAACTATTGACTGTGATAATCTGCAACTGACAATCAAAGGTAAATGCATCGAATGCACAGACTCAAGTGGAAATTGTCATGGCACAAACAAGACTAATGCAACAAGACAAGTGCCAAGTCACCTACCTGCATTTCTCGCCGACTTGTACAACAGAGCACTGCCCAATCTACCAGACGACTACCATGAATCAGTAGCCGATCTTTTAGACAAGTATGAAGACGCATTTTCCAGAGGCGATCGTGACATCGGTCGTACGGATATCGTTCATCATTCCATCCATACAACTTGCAGTACACCGATACGACAGCATCCACGCAGACCTCCTATGGGACAAAGAGAAGAAATAGAAAAGCAGGTTACTGACATGCTTCAAAGAGGGATCATCAAACCATCCAACAGTCTATGGTCATCACCAGTAGTGCTTGCTAACAAGAAGGATGGAACAAAGCGATTTTGCATCGATTATCGACAACTGAACAAGTACACTGTTAAAGACTCATTCCCCTCCCTCGTATTGATGAATCACTTGATTCACTTGATGGTGCCGAGTACTTTTGCACTCTTGACCTCGCTTCTGGGTATTGGCAGATCCCACTAGATGAAGATGCAAAACTCAAGTCAGCGTTTGTAGTTACTGGTGGTTTATACCAGTTTGAAGTGATGTGATGCCATTTGGCTTGTGTAACGCCCCGTCAACGTTCGAACGGTTAATGGAAACCGTCATGGTAGGCTTACAATGGAAAATCCTGCTGACCTATTTGAATGACATCATAGTGTTTGGCCCCACAGTAGGAGAAGTAATAGCAATACTATAAATTGTTCTACAGAGACTGCAAGCAGCCAAGCTCAAGCTCAAACCCAAGAAATGCTTTGTATTCCAGAAAGAAGTGCTTTATCTGGGACACAAAGTGTCGGCAGATGGTGTGAGCACCGATCCAGCCAAGACTGAAGCTGTACGAAATTGGCCGCAACCAACCAATCAAACTGACGTGAGAAGCTTCTTAGGTCTATCATCTTATTACAGGCGGTACATCAAGGACTTTGCGAGTATTGCCAAGCCCCTTCATGTTCTTACAGACAAGAATCACAACTTTGAGTGGACTAATGAGTGTGAGCAGGTATTCACACTGTTGAAAGAAAAGTTGACGACAGCTCCAATCCTCGCGTACCCAAGACTAGGTGTAGAGTACCTACTCGATACAGATGCCAGCAAGTTTGGCATAGGCGCAGTGTTGAGTCAAGAAAGAGATGGATATGAGAGAGTTGTAGCTAATCTTTATGGTCAGCCTTTCACAGTTCGAACTGATCATGGTGCACTGAGGTGGCTCATGAAATTCAAGAACCCCGAAGGACAAGTAGCACGATGGCTAGAAGTAATAAGCCAGTATTCACTCACCCTTGAGCACCGACCCGGACGAGTTCACATGAATGCAGATGGTCTGTCGCGACGACCATGTACACAGTGCGGACGACTGGAAGACGTCTGTGAAAATAAGCAGTAGAGTAAATTAGTGATGTAATGTGTAGTATGTAGATGAATATTAACTGTATTGTATTTGATATACATTCATACAGTACCAGTATGCTTAACTGATGAACTGCTGTAGCTGAGAATAGAGCCTGACAATGGATACTGAATCTGAACTTGTCAGCAGAATACAAGCAATTACTATTTCTCCAAGTATTACCACTGATGACGTAAGGAAGGCTCAATTACAAGACAGAGACATAAAGCATATTTTGAGGTGGAAAGAAGAGAGAACAGAAAGACCAGCATGGACAGAAGTGTCAAGACTTTCGTCAGCTGTTAAGTCCTACTGGGTAAACTGAACTCTACTAGATGTTCGAGATGGAATTCTCATGCGCAGATGGGAATCAGAAGATGGTAAAGAGGTTAAATGGAAGACTGTACTTCCACGCGCACTACGACAAACAGTAGTCACTGAACTTCATGGATCAAACACAGCATGTCATCTGGGAGTAAACAAGCTACTACATAAAGTGCAGCAACGCTGTTATTGGGTCGGCTTGTCTGCAGATGTTAGGTCAACAGTTCGAGAGTGTGTAGTTTGTGCAAGACTAAAGAACCCCCCAAAGAGATCAAGAGCTCCATTATAGACATATACAGTAGGTGCACCCCTTGAAAGGGTAGCGATGGACATTTTGGGACCACTTCCAGAGACAGATCGTGGTAATCGATACATACTTGTGGTTGGAGACTATTTTACGAAATGGATCGAGTCTTACCCTCTCCCCAACCAAGAAGCAGAAACAGTGGCCCGAGTATTTGTCGAAGAATTTGTAGGCAGATTTGGAGTGCCTAAAAAATTGCATACTGATCAAGGAAGAAATTTTGAGTCTGCTCTGATGGGAGAAGTATGTAAACTCCTTGGTATCAAGAAGACTAGAACATCTCCACTACATCCTCAGAGCGATGGCTTTATCGAGAGATTCAACCGTACTTTGCTTACCCGTACTTTGCTTACCATGGTTGCATCTATCCTCGACGTCAACCGGAACCAAACCGATTGGGATGAACGAATTCCATATGCTATGCTAGCATACCGCACCTCCGTGCAAGAGTCTACCAACGAGTTGCCAATCATGATGATGTTGGGCCGAGATATTACACTGCCAGTGGATATCACCGTCAGCCAACCTATGTCAGAAGAAAGGGAGAGCGATGATTACGCACAACATCTCAGAGATAAACTAAACGATGTGCACGAGATTGCTCGACAAAAACTGGCGCTAGCTCACCATAAGCAGGCAAAGCAATATGATCGCAACACTCTACTGGTACAATACAAAGTAGGCGATTGGGTTTGGCTGTATCACGTACTAGGAAAAAGGGGAGTATGTCCAAAGCTTCTTCCCAAGTGGACAGGACCTTTCATGATCACACACAAGTTATCAGATGTGGTGTACAGAATCCAAGAATCGAGCAGATCCAAGCCCAAGGTTATTCATGTTGATCGGTTGAAGCCTTATCATGGTCTTCCCCGAGTTAACAGGGGCATATCGTGTCATCTGATGGTTTAAAGACAGATCCAGCGAAGATTGAAGCTGTGAAATCATGGCCGACACCTACCAGCCAGACAGAAGTGCGTAGTTTTCTAGGATTAGCGTCCTATTACAGGAGATTCATTCTCAACCTCTCTGACGTAGTCAAACCTCTGACCAATCTGACTAAGAAGGAACAGCCGTTCATATGGACATCACAGTGTGATGAAGCGTTCAACACAATGAAACAGATGCTGACGACAGCTCCAATTCTAGCCTACCCCCACCTTGGTGTTGAATTCATTCTTGACACAGATGCCAGTAATTACGCCATTGGTGCTGTGCTTTCTAAGGAGCAAGATGGACAGGGGAGAGTAATCGCCTATGCAAGCAAGACTCTTAACCGAGCAGAACAGAATTATTGCCTCACCAGACGAGAACTTTTAGCTGTGGTGTACTTTCTGAAGTATTTCAGACACTATCTCTATGGGCAGCGAGTAACAGATCACCGTGCATTACGTTGGCTGTTAGACTTTAGAATCCAGAGGGACAGTTAGCTAGATGGTTAGAAGTAATTACACAGTATCAACTTACCATTGAGCACAGACCTGGGAGATCCCATTCCAATGCAGATGGACTTTCACGGCGACCTTGCAAGCAGTGTAAAAGAGTGCTGTGATTTGATGCTAGTTTGCTTATTTCGACAACAGTTAGTCTGAAGGAGCGAATTTCTGCGATGATGCAAACAGAGATGATGCCTCGTAGAATCTGATTGGAGGAACGTGTAGAAGTAACAGTAGAGTAATAAATTAAGTGTTGTGTTACAATTTGTTGGATAGTTGGTGTTACTATTTGATGAATTATCATTGTATAAATAGGAAGATGATAACAGATGTGAGCAGGCATTAGGCAACATGACAGCAAAGCATCAGAATTTTGAGAAGATCCAAGCCATTAACTTCTCATCGATTTCTAATGAGGAGATAAGACAGGCACAGTTACTAGACAGTGATATAAAGCATGTACTGAGGTGGAAAGAGACGGGTGAAAATAGACCTAGGTGGAAGGAAATTTCACATCTTTTTTCCGGAACCAAGACATATTGGGTGCACTGGAACTTACTACAGATAAAAGAAGGAGTTCTCATGAGGAAATGGGAATCTGCTGATGGGAAAGAAGTGACATGGAAAATTGTACTTCCCAAGTCGATGCGTTCTACTATATTACAAGAGCTACACAGTTCAATCACAGCAGGACATCTTGGAGTGAACAAGTTGCTTCATAAAGTACAGAGAAGGTACTACTGGGTTGGCCTTGCTGCTGATGTCAGACTGGGGGTGAAAAGATGCGATGTTTGTGCAAGAACGAAGAATCCCCCTAAGAAGAACAGAGCTCCGTTACAGAAATACAGAGTTGGTGCTCCGTTAGAAAGAGTAGCAATGGATATTCTAGGTCCATTACCAGAAACAGATCGTGGGAATAAGAATGTTCTTGTTATTGGTGATTATTGGTGATTATTTTACCAAGTGAATCGAGTCATTTTCAATACCAGACCAAGCGGCAGAAACAGTTGCTAGATAGTGGTAGAGGAATTCATCTGTCGTTATGGAATTCCAAACGAAATTCACAGTGATCAAGGCAGAAATTTTGAATCTAAAGTGGTAGCAGAGATGTGTAAGACGTTGGGAATCAAGAAAACCAGAACATGCCCTCTACACCCACAGGGAGACGGCTTTATAGAACGTTTCAATCATACCTTGCTCAGCATACTGAAATCACTGCTTGATCCAGAAGAAGAACAGAGAGACTGGGATTACAAGATCCCATTTGCCATGCTTGCATACAGATCTGCAGTACAGGAGTCTACTGGAGAAAGCCCTGCTCTCATGATGTTAGGAAGGGAGATCACACTGCCGGTTGACTTGATGCTGCAGTCTCCAGTACCTGCAAATACAGAAGAACAAGACTATGTGACAGATGTTCGAGAAAACTTACAAGAAGCACATGAAAGAGCACGAGAGAAATTAGGAATTGCTGCTGACAGCCAAACTAACCAGCATGAAAGAAACACAGTATTTCGTAGTTTTGATGTAGGACAGTGGGTGTGGGTCTATATGAACCAACCAGAAAAAGAGGAGTGAGCCCAAAACTTACTTTCAATTGGAAGGGGCCATTCATGGTGGTCACTAAACTCTGCGTTGTGGTGTATTGTATCCAACAATCAGCAAAGGGAAAACCCAAGGTCGTTCACATTGACAGACTTAAGCTGTATACAGGCGTGCCGCTAGCTAACTGGTTGAATCACAGTGTGAGACGTAATACAGACAGGAATAATAATCCACCTATTAGATACAGAGACAGTGAATAATGTCGGTTAACCTATTATTCTGATGGAAAGGTGTGTTTCTCTATAATTTTGCTTTATTTCAGATGATATCCTGCGATCAGCCCAGTTGCTGGGAGCACTTCACGACCATGGCGGATTATCAGTTTCATCTAAAATTTCGCCATGCCACCCAACTAACACTCAAGTGCCGTGTCTGTGGAAAAGAAGAAGAGACGAGAGTGTTGATGCTGAACCACTATGAGGAAAAGCATTCTACTCAAAAGGAGCAGGTTGAATATCTCAACTACAGCAAAGCATCTCCAAATTCTGTCAGTGAAAGGAAGAAATCAACAGCAACAACACAGGTGAAGCAAACAACGGAGAAAACGCAAAAGAAGAAATCAACAGCACCCATGCAGGCTACGCAAAAGAAGAAATCAACAGAAACGACAAAGACGAAGCAATCAACAGAGACAGAACTAAAGAAGATATCAAGTGAAACAACATAGACGAAGAAATCGACAGTGACACAAGCCAAAACAACACAAAAGAAATCAACAGCACCAACCCAGTACACACAGAAGCCAACAGAAACACAGAACATCACCGTGGCAGAAACGAAGAACAATACGGAAATGACAGTAACAGCGACAGCAACTACAAGTGACATCACACCTAAAGGGGAAAAGAATCAGAATTCAGAGATGAAGGAGCGTAGGGAAGCAGAACTCGAGCTGTTTGGATCCGGCAATGACTGGGACCGTGCCAGTACAACAAGTAGCGCTAGCTCGTGCAGTACCTGCCGTACTACTCAGAAACGGCCGTACTACGTTGTTACAGACACTGGGGACAGTGATGGGGAGGACGAGGTGATCTAAGACTTGTTCCACCTTTATTTTCTCGGGTCCTCTCAGGACTCGACATTTTACTCCTTTTGCCTCGCTGTCGTACATTATTGGGGCACCACGAACACCTACTCTTTTGAGAATGTTCTCCATGTTTGCACATCTCTTCATTTTGTTTGGATCGTAGCACCTGCAACTGGCTTTCATTTCTCGCATGTCAAGTTCGTTCATCATTTGCATTATTTTCTTCATGAGCCTGACAGTGACTCGGAGATACATATGCAAAGTATCAAATACTACATGACCAACAGGTACAGACTTGAAAATCGGCTCCCGTGCACAAGAGTAGTTCTTTTCACCTAATGTTCTTGGCCGTGAAGAGGAAGAAACAATGTGCAAAATTAGTGATGGTTATCAGTAAGACAATACAGGCAGGGGTATTTAAAGTTTGCTGCTCCCATTCCGCACACTGTTAGGAGGTACTTGTAGTCTCCAGCTACAAAGTACTGTATGTTGTACTCAACATCATCAACTACAACACTTGTGAGAGCTGTGACATCTTTCACTATGTTAACTAAATGCTCACTCAAACAAGTGTAATTTTCCTCGTCACAAAGAATTGCAATAGGGTGATGTGCACTATAGCTGAGGTTGCTTCTGTTTCGTCATTAAGAACAGTGCATGTGATATTTACATAGTGCCATCGTCCAACCACAGTTCCATCTGTGAGTTTCACATCAATAGTTTGATTTCCTTCCTGCACTCCTTTTTTCACAAGGTACTGAATTTCTCTTGTTAAAAGTACCTTTAGGTCCCTTTGAATGCCTGGTTTAGAACAGTTTGTTTTAGATAGTGGGATATGCACTTCACTTTCAGGCATTTGGCGTTTCATCTGAGACAAATTAGGGAGGTTACTGATAGAGGACAGCGAGTTCCAAGAGGCATCAGAAATTCTATGTGCATCCTTAACTAGAATTGCTAGATTTAGTTTTTGAAGAATCTCATCTTCGTCAGTGCCTGTAGCATCTTTGACGTCTTTGACAAAGCATATATTTCTAGTTTCCTGATGCTTTGTATCTTTAATAGTTATTTGCTGGACCTTCACTCCCAAGGTGTCTAAAAGTGCCAATCTTGCCTGGCACTCTTCTTTGATATCTTTTGCCAGCCGCGTGGTGTGCCTTTTAGAGTACTTATCTTTAATTCTCCAATCAGATCTTCTTCCTGATTCTTTGTTCTTTAGAAGCTTGGACAAGCGGATAGCTCTCTTTTTGTATTTCGCTATCAGTTTTTTTTTTAATCGTATCTTTTGCTTCTAATCCTTTTCCGACTTTCGTTTCAGGTTTACTACATTCTCATTTTCATTTCTCAACTGCTGAATGGTCGTAAGGAGGGAACAGCTAGATATCTCTGAGTGAAACATTTTCAGATTCCAAAATTTGACCTTAAGCCATGAATAGAACAGCGAACGTTGTTTTCCTCCACGATTTGCTTTCTTGACTTTACTCAAAGGTCCATTTGGTTTGAATAAATAGTTTCTAATGGCATGCACTAAACGGGGTGACGAATTTATGCTTGTATCCAAAGAATAGTGTTGACAAATTGAATTTAATAAAAATGTTGCAACTTCTTGACGAGTCACAATCGTGAAAGATTTCAAAGTATCCAAAACAAAGTTCAAATCTACTTTCAAATAAGAAAAGGTCATATCATAAATTAAAATTTTCAGGGGAAATAAATTCTTAACATAGTCTACTGATACAGATAATGGTAGGCCTAAGACCAATGTTTTAAGCTGTCTATTTCAAAAAGACAGAAAAATGGCTCTGTAATTGAAATGAGTCGAACTTATAATATTATGAGAAAATGTTATTTAAGACGAGTAGACATTAACAATGTGTTAATGCATAATGATTAGGGTACAGGTAGTTTGTACCTTAAGATGGACGCAAAAACAGCCAAAATATATGTATATTACAATATGAATAAAAATATTTAACAATAATACATAAGTAACAATGATAAAAAGGCAAATCTATGGTGCCTTAACATGTAACAAGAAATTCTTCACATCAGGTGCCAGCACAGCCCTAATTTTGTTGGGTGGCTCTCTTCTTGTATTCCTCGTACGCCCCGTAAGATCGCACGAAACGGAGCTGGACATAGTGCCCCCTCTGAATGTGGTGTTCTTCCAGCATCCCCTCACGTGACTCAAGGAATTCAATTAGTGGTCTCTGCTTCGTGAGCTTGATGTATAACCCTTCTTGTTGATGATTCTAATGTCCCAGTTCTTTCCTAGGATTTTGCGGAGCTCTTTGAAAAGGGCTTCACTCCTCAAACGCATGCACCGTAAAAACAGCTCTTCAAATACCTGAGTGGAAATCGGTAACCTTACAATGCACTCGGGACTTTTATTTACGCTCAATGTCAACCGCTCCTTTATCAAAACTCTCATCAAATTCTTGACTGCATTTGGATCACATGGTGCCTGTACATCATTGTGGATCTTTGTGACGATATCTTCATGAAATGAGGAAAAAAAAAAGGGAAATGAAAAGCAAAGCAAGAATAACAGAAACATCCACAAACCAAGATTCTGTCAGTTACATCATGTGTCAATCACTGCTTATTACTATACACTTGACGAAAGACATGGAATTCGCCTTCTCCTCGAGACGGGCATTCTGCCACAATAGTGTTGCATGTTTCTACATTAATAACGACCAAAATATCAATGGCAGTTGCTACATACTTGCCAACATTTGAAATTAGGAAAGAGGGACGTAATTTGCCGGAGGTCCAGGGGGGCGTTTAGGCCCCCGGCGGGGGAGCTGACAGGAAAATAGCAAAGTTTTCTGACCTTGAACTTGACCTTTGACACTAACTGAAACTGATCCAAAATCTGATCAATACTACTCTACGAGGTTCCCATTGGGCAAGTATGATCTGTCCACCAATTTTTTTTTTTTCAAATATCTTGGTGACAATCAATCTTCATGTGGCAAAAAAAAAAAAAAATCAGCTTTCCTTTAACATTACATTCATCTTCGTACAAAGAAATATTTCCCTTATTATTAACTTCCCCAAAAATAACAGCATTATTGAGACTTTTTACATCAACTTATTTCAGCGGTTGCAATAATTTTTTTAAATGGGAAAACACACACACCTTTGGAACCCAACGATCACAATGACCTTCACATCCGATGTAATGGACGAAGTATTGACCGTCTGCCTCTTTCAGAATCTACAAAAATGAGAAAAATAAATGTATAAATTTACATGATAGTATGGTTGTGAAAGAAGATACATGTGAAGCATTTGAATAACAAAAAACTGTTATCAAAGATTTTGCTTCCTTTTAATCTTTAAGCATAGTCTGAGCCCACTCCCCTACCTTACACAGGTTAATTCTCAAGATAAAATTCATGGGGGGGGGGGGGATTTTGGTCCCTCCCATAATACCTTAGCCAGGGATGAGCCGCCAAATTAAAAATCGATATGGATTAACATGTAGTTATGAGGAACTAGATGCATTATAGCATGTACTAGTACATTGTATATACGTCCTATTGCCCTGAGGCCAGTCAACATTGCTATTATTTACGGTCACATCAGACATCTAGAGCAAAATACAGAACCTTTGGTGATATGTTACTCCTAAATTTGAAATACAGTACGCCTACTCTCGAAAGGTTTTACTGGCAATTTTTGAGAAATGTAAAAATAACATCAGAGGACAAAAATAGAAGATCACTCTATAGGCCTACTGCTTATTAATAGATCTGCAACCTTTCCCCCTGTTAAGACGCAAATCAGTTTTATACCAATAGGCCCCTACTTGATAAAGAAATGATGTATTAAGATTAACGAATCACCGTATAGGTACCTAATGGGAATTATTGGGGGCTGGTTTGACATTTTCCATAGGGCTCTCTTTGGCATTTCAGGGGCAGAATTGCCCTGCGCCCCCGTGTAATTTTTACTCTGATGTTCAGACGACACAAAACGCTGATTATTTACATATCGAGTTCTAGTCCAAAACAATGCTTTGACCTTCGTTTCGCTATACAACGTTTTGTTAGTCAGCGTTCAGACGCAATATTTCATCGTATAGCTATTTACCGTTTTGGTATATATATATATATATATATATATATACTCTCTAAAAAAAATCGAGTGAAAATTTTCACTCTAAAAATGGTGAATACAAAAAAGAGTGAATTTCGAGTGAAAATGCTCATTTTCACTCATTTTGGAGTGACGTCAGGGATCACTCGAAGATTTTGGAGTGATCCCTGACGTCACTCCAAAATGAGTGAAAATGAGCATTTTCACTCAAAATTCACTCCAATTTCACTCGAAATTCACTCTTTTTTGTATTCACTATTTTTAGAGTGAAAATTTTCACTCGATTTTTTTTAGAGAGTATATATTTGCTTCTGAGCACCCTGTTTTGGTAACAAAGTGTGCGCAGCAGATAATTATGGAGAGTGTGCGATGTCGTAATTGTGCGCGTTAAAAATCTAGGTCAGCGACCTGAGGGGTGTTTCACTAAGACTTAAGTTCGACTTAAGCACGACTGGTGATCCTTTCTTGTGCTAAATGAGATACCCAGTAATTTGACATTTTAATTTTTGTAGCACAAGAAAGGATCAACAGTCGTGCTTAAGTCGTTCTTAAGTTGAACTTAGTGAACTTAGTCTTAGTGGAACACTTAACACCCCCTGGTTGTCGGCTCTAAAAATTACTTTAGATCTACACACATTTTCCCATTGACCTTTCTGGGGGAGTGATATTTCATGGAGAATATTGATGACCGTCACAATCGGGCAATAAAGTAAAATAGTTGCCCTGCTCAGATGTCCGATAGGTTGATAAGCTTTCTTTTTTTTATTGCAAATTGATGGAAATATGAAATAAGAGATGATAAACGCACCCCATGTCACTCAAAGGTAGCAAACAAATTCCGAAGGGGGGGGGGGGGAGGTATTGTAGTAGAGCAGCAAATTTGAAAGCTGTAATGAACAGTCAGTGTTTCGATATCTTAATTAATCCATAAATATCGTTAAATATCGTGTTTTTTTTTTTAAAAGCATCATTGCAATAAAGTGCCGTAATGTTAAAGTTAAGATACGGATCACTGACACTGTTGTAATGAACGAGATTTGTTAGAAAAAATAGCAGACAAATGTATAATTTTAGCCAGATAGGTATCAGCGTCAAACATATTTCTTTACATTACAAGGTACAGACTTCACCATTAGTTAGCAATTGATGCCAATATTAGTGTAACCAACGACAACGTCTTAGAGTTCTATAGACCTGTCTAACGTTATAGGTTCTACTGGTTTGTGACAGACTCTACAATTAAAAATAAAGGTGAGTTTAGCAGAGTATTGAAGACGGACGGGCTTATAAAATGTAAACTGTAAATTTTAGTAGATATAATCCCAAATGATTACCCACCTCAATATCGAATGGTGTGTTGGGATTCCACCGACGAGCTCGAAGTCTTGACTTGGTAGTCTTGGTGGTAGGCCTACTGCCGATGCCGCTAATGTTAGTGCCAACTGGTCTAGAGGTTCTAACTCTAACTTTGTCTTTATGAGGGGTGGTAACGTCGTTAGAATTGCAAGTACTACATTCCGTTCTTCTTCGCCCACGACGGCATCTGTTCTCCATCTTATGACTTTGATCACTCGTCGTAAGGCTATTCGTCGTCTGAGCTAGCTGAAGGTTGATTGTTTTTTTTTTTTTTTTTTTTGGGGGGGGGTTATATTAGTCTAAAACTGTAACTAGAGCCTTGCTAGTGAGGGCGGACACGTGCAGGTGAGCTAGATAGCACATACTTAGCAGCTGCTCACGTACTCACACACGCGCAATTTACGTGTAGCCACGCATGCGCATTGCGTCAGGAGAAAATGTCTGTTTACATGACGTTCGATGGTAATATTCATTTTTCAAAATTTCCCACCCCTTTCTTCCTGACGACCAATGAAAAATAGGAATTGAGAGACAGTATGAATATTCACAACTTATCACATACATATTCAAAAGCTCTGGCAGGCCGTCAAGGAGGTAGGCATCAAACCCAATTGTCTTTAAATGATTGATAGCTTAGGTCTTTAAAAAATGCCCTAAGTTAATTTCTGTATTTTCAACACCAATTTTTTGTTAAGATTTTGTGATATGTTTTAAATTTAAGTATGGTAGTCTGTTCTTTAGAACACGTGTGTTAGCTTGGCAACTGTTCCTTCCATTCTTATTTTTTTTCTCTGACGACAGGATTGGGCAAATCATACGGTAAAAAGTCATGAAAGGTTGATGCTTTTGTCGAGAATCGTCATGTCTTCCAGCTGAATACTATTTACCTTCGCTCAAAGCACTCATTACACACCAGTTTTGTTTTATTGTGAGGCTGATATATTTGGCCATTAGATATGCAATGATTACTATCATCGTATTTATTTTCTATTGTAACAAGTACAGAACGTGACATACCCAGCTGCAGAACCTTTCTTGCGTACGGGATGCCGTACTCTCTCGCGCCCGCGATATCCCGTACATGCAGGCAGTCCCATATCGTATGGCCCCCTATGGGGGAAAGGGTCAGGCCTTTGACGGAAGGGGCTACTCTAGGTTTGTAGATCGTTGTTAAGTAGGCGGGGTTCCATTTAACGTTAGGACTTGTAAAGTTGTAGTAGTAACGGTATAGTGAAAATGAAAAAAGTCAAACTTTTGGTTTATTTGAACTCATAATTCCATAATTAGATATAAAGGTCTTGTTGATATTTGACGTCCGACTCTAGCTTCAAAAAAAAAAAAGTAACGTTTATAGAATCCCCTCTAGTAGTAGAGTTGTAGGTAAATAAAGTCTAGTCTATCTAGGTATAGAATCCCTAGATGAACTTTCTCAAGACGATTGGTGGTAGATTTTATTTGCCATAATGATTCTCTGTATACCATTGACGCGTACTTGCCCTGATTGGTAAATTAATACTACAGTGTTATGTAATTACCCAAGTACGGTTACGGTCAGACATGAATTCAGATAATTCAGGTACTAATTCAGGTAATTCATGTCTAACCGTAACCATAATTAGATAACACTGTAACAGTAAGTGTCTACGTGTTTGTACACACCTGGAAGTGTCCTGATGATGAATTGAACGTTGAATCAGTGGCAATGATTGACCAGTATGAGCATGCATTTTTATTCTTTACGCAGAGCATGGAGGGGTGTCAGTTTCAATGTACAGTGTTGATGTGTTGGACAGCTACACATGCAGTATGGTTGATGGGTCCATATACCATGCATGAAAAGTTGTACGGCTCTTACTTGAGGAATATTCCACAATTTTGCGTTTAATTGTCAAAACAATGTCAAAAATGCAGAAGAATCCCTTCCCGCAGTCTCCAGACGAAACAAGCACTGCGCTCTCCACTGCTGCCGTTTCAAGTGCCAGACTTCTTTCCCTGTGCACTTGCTTGTTGGGATGCAAAGATTATGCTACCGCCTTCTGTTTTGTTCCATTTTTGCCCATCCTGCAAATACTAGAGTTGAGTTATGCCGCATTGCACAAATGTTAGTTCAAGTAGATTCTATGATGTTGAACTTACACTGCAGCATGTACTTTTTCAATATTCACCCATGAAAATTCTGGTTGCTAGCTGCTGTAGTAGCTTTAATTTTTTTTTTTTTCAACTCACAATACTTGCAGTTGCAAATGTCTTTGTGATATGGGCTCCAGAATGTGTATAGGGAACATTCTGTACTCCCTTTGAAGCAAAATAATGTGACAGTGGTCATGCCAATTGGTGCCATCTTGGCTGAATACTTTCGCCCAAAATGCAATTGTTTGTAGTTCTGGCAGTCAACAGACATATGGGTTTGTTCAAAAACTTGGGACCCAAAATTTGACACATAGGTCTAAAATTAAACATCAAATTAATGAAAATGACTGACATTTATAGTTACTTCTAGCCATACTATAATAATTATATTCCATATAGGATTTGCTTGAAAATCCCATATAATTTTCTTGGATAAGAATGAGATTTATTGTAAATACCGATGTTACATGGACACCACATTGAAAATGTTTTGTATCTTTCTCCTGTTCTCCAAGAAAATGGCATGAGAACTGTAATTTAATAGCAGTAATATCACAAATGAGTACCATCCACACTATGAACCAAGAATCAAATCCTCATGTCCTCAGTTATCTTTTTTAGGGAAAATTTGATCCATCACTCAAAGAATGTTTAAAAATACCGCTGTTACAAAAATATTTTTTTTCTTAGACAGTGGGTGATTTCAAGTTCGGTGCTAGCGTTAGTGCTAGTGTTATCTCAGCACTAGCACCGGCGCTAAAACCGAACTTGAAATCACGTCGGTGTTGGGAGTTGACCTCAAAATTATGACGTATTTCCGGTTGCTGGTGCTGGGCTCGGTGCTGGATGTCGTCTGCTGAACCGAGCTCCGCCGTGAGTGTTAGCGATTAACGTGCTTTTTCCCCATTGACTAACACTAGCCCTTAGGGATTAACATTTTCGTAATTTCAAGTTCGGTGCTAGTGTTAGCGTTTCCATGTCAATAAGCGTATTAGAGGTCAGCGAAGCCCTGACTTGTGATATCTTATGGCCGGAATAGATCGATGAATAAGCATTTTCGTGATGTTTTTGCTACATCGCCGCCGGCAGAACAAAGTGCGGATGCCAGCGCACACTGGTGATTCAACAACAAGCTATTTGATGTTGAATTCTCATGAAGTAGAACAGCTTGGGATGGAATTAAACGAGTGGAGAGGAGCGGGACCTCGCGGCATACCCAAATCGGAGCAACTCATCTGCACCTTTTTGGACCACATCGCAGGAGGGGGGTATTACAGACAAGTGGGAAGAGCAGGTGGGATGGCGACTTCAACCGCCTTTCTGCACACCCGGCAAGCCTGCAATTTTGTCTTCGAAACTGCTTCGCAGTACATAAGCCTTCCGCGAGAGACTGAATACGAAGAGCTGTCAACTCGATTAACACTTCCAGATGGGCAGGTATGATTCCCCCCCCCCCCTCCAACACACACACACCCATTACACACGAACACACACCAGGTGGCCATCCGTATTGCATGTGCGTTCCCGATAATTCGGGAAAGCATTAGCCCTACATTTCATGAGTCTCAAAGTTAAAAAGAAAAATAGTATGTATATATATATATATATATATATATATATATATATATTTTTAGATAGGGGGTGTTTAAACATTTCTTTCAAATAGAAGCGTTACAAAATATAATTATCTACAGCTAGCTGCTTTGACCCCTAGAAATTCCCAAAATAAGAGTATAGTCGGGCTGCTTGTATGCTCTTTCATAAAGTCGTTTCGAAGTATCTCACAAAAAGTTTAAAGGTGAATTCTCATCTCAACGAATACTAAATCATTCTCCAACAATCCCTCCAGTAATCTACCAACAAGGCCATACATGCTGCGCCAGGAGACCGCTTGATTTCTTCTTTCATTTATTTGTGTGTGTGTGTGTGTGTGTGTGTGTGTGTGTGTAATCAGGTCAACTTTTCTCTGTGTTTCTCATCTCCACAATCTCTCTCTCTCTCTCCCTCTCTCCGCTCTGATCTCCCTGCCTTTCCCACTCTCTCCCTCTACGCTCTATCTTGGTCATCCCCTCCGCTGTTTCGTTTTCTCCTCGACCATTTATATCGTGTGGGCAAACTCTCTCATGATCATTTTGCGAGCCTCTGCTCGCTAGTGCGTCTATCCGCAATGTTATGACGGATACCATATTCCTATAGTAATTTAAGCCACACGGCGTAATCAATTTCTCTCACGTCACCCGATAATCACTCGACTTCTGAGGTGGCCGCCGTAATGAGATAAGGCAGCCGATACCTGAACAAGTTGAATGCTGTCAGCAGTGACAAGTGATTTTATTTTACTGCCTGTCAGTCTTATCCATCATGAAACAGCTGTGATGTAAATTCATGTTGATGTATGACGAATGTATGACATGTTACCTTTGCAATCTCATCATTGTTAGCTTTCATTATTATCTTTTCTCTTCATATGGTAGGTCAAACGTGTCGTGCTGTACATTGATGGATACATTGCCAGAATACAGAGGCCAGACCACGCAGGTGATGCCTATTTATGTGGACGTCATGGCAAGTCATGTGACAGCCTCAATACACAGTACATCATAGACAAACACGGAATAGTTCGACAGGTGATTTCGGGTTCGTTTCTCTACCTCTTTCACCCTTGAAGTGATCTTGATCATGAAAGCATCTTCAAAGTTACTATACATGTTGTAAAAAAAAAAAATGTCAAAGTATATTCCCATAGCGTATCATATGTATAACGTCAACATGGGCGGATCCAGGGGAGGCGCAAGTTTGTTTGTTTTTTTTTAATTTCTTTTCATTAAAAAAAAAAAAAATCTAAAGAGGAGGCGCTTGTCCGATGCGCCCCTGCGGATCCGCCACTAGTCAATATTTCTTAAAAAGAATTATTGTTTCCATAATTATCATGGAGATATTACAGATTTAAAGTGTACATGATTTCATAATCTAAGCTCAACTTTAGGCTCATAATAAATGTATATTAGATCAAATAGATTATCCTATACACGTTATTTTCGTATAGAGTGAATAAATTGATAAAGCGTAAACGTCTATTTTAGTCAATTATAATCCTTTCTTTTTACATCATTTCTCGTTATAACGCTTTGCGTTCAAAAGAACATAAAAAATAAAAATGGTTGCGATTATACGAAATTCTTACATAGAAGGGACACAAGTTTTAACGATGGTAACGTTTACGCACTCGCTGTATTTTTCACTATAATTCTACTATGATTATGGCACAAGAGGGCAGCGATGAAATCTGAATACTCCAAAAATGTATTTTCATAAACTTAAATATACAGGTAATTTTGTCCACCATTTTAGCAACATTATATCATACTTTCTCGTATCCTTCATACAGACCTTCAAGTTTTGTTTTGTTTTGTTTTTTTGTAAAAAAAAAGACGTGCCACTTCTTTAGGAGTATAATCATACCTCATTCTCCCCTAATATACACAAAAATGAATTACGTGTTCTTTTGCGAAATTGTATTAACAGTAGCCGTATTTGTAACTTCGTAACAAACTGAATGTTTTTTTTTTCCTAATTTTTGCAAACTTGACTAGATAGGGCATATGCGTGTGTTCTACACTACAGTAAACAAATTCACTCAATTCAGTAAAATGCATTGCAGTTTCCTTTGATTTATTTCTTTTTATTTGAATGATCGCAATATTTAGAATAATTCGTGTTGCTCATTACATTTTTTTTTTCTAATTACTGTTCTTTTATCGTAAAGGCTTACCAGGAAGTACACATGACAAGACAGCAACAGAATGGAGTCTATCCTTCATGAACTTTCTGGACAGACTACCAGAAGACATCGTTGTCCTAGGTGACCCGGCGTATAGAGGTTTGCACCGTGCAGTGATTCACACAGCTGTGGGTCATGATCTGGGCGACGCAGAACTGAGGTTTAACACCGATGCAACCAAGCTGCGACAAGTAGTTGAACGGACAATAGGAGCAACACAACGCCGTTGGCGAATGAGTCAGTTGAAGGAAAATAGGCTAGCTGCGAAGGGTGGCATCGTCTTCCCAGCGAAATGCTTAGTAGCGATGGCAGTGCTACACAACAGATTCACAAATTATGTTTAGATGTGTTTTTGGCTTCGATGTCTTCATGCGTACTTACCATATACAACTGTTCAAGAACATATATGTGTATTTCCAAGAGTGTGAATCAATATGTTTGTCTCATGACCACATAGGAGATTATTATCATTATCATAATGTGAAGCAATGTATGTTATTTGCATAATGTGGTAATTCAGAATACAATCATAAACAGAACTGCCGTTATAAACTTGAATTTTCAAGCCTTGCACATTTATTGATCATCCATACCAGAAAAAAAAGACGCAAAATAAACAAAACAGTAATAGTGTTTCAATTCTTGTGTATAATAATAAGAATGATTTCTGACCGGATATAGATTTATTGCATTCAATGGACTTACAGTACATGACAAGACAGAAGCAATGAAAAAAGGAGAGAGAGAATTTGGTAGATATGTTAACTGCAATCCGCGATCAAGTAAAATTATAAAGTAGTACATGACGTATTGTAATGCATAAAAGTAAAGAATTTCAGTGGCTTCAATTATTCTTGAATGAACTCGGGCGTTCTCAGATGGTTCAGCCTCCATTTGGACCTCGATTCCCATATGAAGGGACAAAATCGAGCGAATCGCTCGAAGTTCTTGTCCCATTTCACTTTGGACTTTTACCAAGTCTCGGATGAGACTGATGAGCTGAGCCTCATTGTCCTGTCGTCGTCTTTTTGGTGCGGGCTCTTCGTGATCTGCATCTCCCTTACGGTCCATGCCCCCTTCCGTAACGACGGCCTTAGGCTTGATCTGTCATGGAGGGAATTCGGAGATGTTATTCTGTTGCTTGTTGCTATAACTGTGTTGTGCACGAGAGGCTTGTAATATCCATGTGTGTTGTTCTTTCTTAAAGTTGACAAATATTTTAACCACATTGAGTGCGAACGAAATAAAAACATTGATGTATGAGGATTCCTGTTGAACAATACAACACTATATTATTCTCGCGGATATTCTTCAGTTTTGTTGATGTTATCTACAGGTTTCAAGCTTGTATGTTTATGAATGTATTGTGCATAGGATATTTAATGTCGTGGAAAATTATATCACACTTTATTAGGCCCATTATAAGCCTAAATGAAATTATCTTCCATATAATTGAAGAGTCTGATATCATATATAATTATATATATATTCACTATCATTATTATTATTATTATTATTATTATTATTATTATTATTATACATGTAGTTGATATATGGCTATATCTGGTGTTTCAGAAGGATGGATAGACGAAGCATGAAAATATTGAATGCTGGTACACACTATTGTATAAGAAAATAAAGAATGTTGTATTTATTAAATTCAGTTAAATCTTGTAAACATGAGACTGACCGTGTAGATTTAGTGTTATTAAAGAATAACTAAAGTTACATAAATGAGTTTGCCACTTCTCACTAGGCAATCAATATTTCAGCTGTATATTCGTGATAGAATACAAAAAGATACCACTGAATCTTACCAGAAAACTCTTGTTTTTTATTAAATTCATATCGTTCTGTTACAAACTATGCCAAATACTGGCACAAGGGCGCTATCGCATAATAAAATTCGAGGGTAATAGGAAATAAGACAAATGTGTTAAATTAAAAAAAAAAAACTGACTTGTCTAGATCTTTGCTAATTTAAAACAAATTTCCCAAATATCTGGCACATTTTTGAATTATGATTGGAATTCCTTTTTTTTTTCAGTAAAAATTTAAAAATTTAAAAATTAACGTCTGGTTCCTGTAATATGCTGCAGAGGAATTCACTATGTACTACTTTATATCGGTCATTAAATTCTCCAAAATTGTGATAACGCCCTACCGTTTCCAACAGACAAATATTGCTTATATTTCATACGTAGGCCTGTAGGCATAAAGAGGTTACAATCTATACTAACCTGTCCACCCGCCGGAAAAAACAGTGCGATGTACTCCTCATATTTAAGGTAGATGTCAGGACTGCCTCTGAGTTTTGGGGATGTTGTCTCGACCCCAGACCTTTTCTCCTTGCGCACCTTATCTCTGAACTCTCTTCCCAGGTTTTTCATTAAGTTCTCTGTTGAGCCTGTCGGTAGGCTAAGTTGTTTGCAGACTACGTCATGGAATTCCTTCACCCTACCAGCTCGCCTCATCTGTTTATATTGGTCATGCATGCCCAGGTAAGTGTCGATAACCGTGCAGATGAGATGCTCATTCCACTTTGTTCTGGCTTTTAGAGTGGGAGTAGCCATCTGCTTAGTGTTCGATAGGGAAGTGGTGAATAACAAAAGCATGATATGGCGAGTATAAAATTTGACACTCCTGTAACAAACTTCTATATACTTGCTTAGGTATCTAACTCATGCTCGAAGCGAAGTAACAATTATATTCTGTAGTTGCAGTTAGTAGACTTGGATTTTTCATAATGTGAACTTATTCATGTGTTTATATAGGCCTGTATATTTGCAACAAATAATGTTCAAAGTAACATATTCAAGGCAGCACGTGAGGTACCTGTCCATGTATACGCAGCATAAAAAAGGCTCATTGTAGAGATACAATTGCAGTTATTCACTTACTATTATGACGTTTTGGGGCATAGACTATTGTATTAGGCGATCATAATGTACGATAAAGAAGTCGGGTACTACCTGTAGGCCGATCATGAAATTCTATTATCTCATATCTTACTATTTAGGAGATAACAATTACGCCACTGAGTTTTGTTGCAAGGGATCTGACTTCCTCAAATACTGATTATCCAACGATAAAGATTTAATGGCTTAACTTTGTCTTTATAGGCCTACTCTAAGTAATGCTTATAGGGCCTAGGCCTACAGTAGTCATGATTAAATTCTGATGACATTTTAATCACATTCGTGCTGGACATTACTAATATGTTAGACCTGCATATAAAGTCTGTCATCTTATTCGTCATAATATACCTGTCACACGTTTTTTATTTTTTTTTATGTTGTAAATACTGAAACAGCTTTGTCAGCGCATTTAAGCAGTTTGCATTAATGTTCAAAGCGTAGAGCACAATAGGGTCGTACAGTATTGTGAGTTCATGCTAATAATTTAGGCTTACCAAAAATAAAGAAAAGTGAAAGAAATGAAAGAAAAAAATGAAAGTATAGTGGGATTCAGTGTATCAATTGATTATTCTATATTCTAGATTATTATGTACCATACACCCCCAAAGAAACACACACACAAACCACACACACACACACACACATCACAACCCCCAGTTGTGCACTGACGACGTTGACGACCCGCGCTCCTCATATACACTCCGCGCCGCGCTAGCGGGCGGAAGCGCTTGCATCGCAGGCATGCTGCGCCTAAGTTAGCTAGCTAGCTAGCTGTGATGTGTGCGAGACGAGTGTGGATATTTCATTGATTAACTTGATAGCAAACATACTCTAGCCCTAATGTTAGGAGCTTACGTACGTGTCAACGATCGTTACGGTCTGGTCTTTAGGTAAGTTGTGATTATATCATAAGTATAGTGCAAGAAATAATGCGCACTTACCGGATTGGAGATTTGATGGTTTGGCGACTGAGTCTTGACTTAAGAGCTAGTTAGTGTTGAGCACTTGCTTTGACTTGTGGCTAATATGAGATGCAGGTCGACCGGTCAAGTTTTTGCTGAATTTCTGATGTCATTTTTTGGCGCATTTTCTTATAGGGCCGAGGATATCGTCTGCACCTTTTGCCGCATCAGTACAACTAACGTTACAAGTGTAGCTGGGTGGCAGGGTATTATACTCCAGATTCTAACTTTAGGCCACAGACAACTATAGGCCTATTTGATTTCTATCTGACGTTTATAGATCTAGAAATGTTAGCCATCGTTAACTCTCTACATTAATTAGAATGTAACTGTTAGACATCTTGTTAGACGGATTCCTAAAAGGCGATATACTCTATAACGTTAGTTTAATTAACTTGTCCTTAGCCTATAGGGCCTAACGTTAAACGTTAAATAGGAATTCTTTTTTTAAACTTGACCCATAAATGGTATATTATTATATATTTTCCAATGTTATAATCTAGACTCTTTCTATTCTCTAACTTACTGTGGCGGGCTTGGGCTGGTTGTTGTTGTGTGGCGCCCTTCTTAATTGTTGTTTGTTGTTCGTCGAGAGCGCACTGTCGCCACCACAGAAAAATATATAAGACCGAGAGTTATTAGCGGTGGAGATGTGTTTTTCCAGAAAGATTGATCAACTCCGTGGGCGAGGTGTTAAAAGGGCATTTTACCGGTTTTTTGTTTTTTTTATATGTTGTTCTTTTAATTCTAAAAGACCCAGCGGTGTAAACAGAATCAAAATTTCATAACGATTAAGTCCGTAATTTAATGTTAAAAATTGAACTTTTTAGGTGAGAATTATGCTAATGAGCTGACGAGCCCGGATGTTATGATGTCACAGGTGCTCTTACTATTACTGATTACAAGTGCTCGCATATACGCGTGCGTTAATTCGTATCGAGTAGCAGACGACGCTTAGGCCTAACTAGCAGGCGGCGCCTGTGTACTGTTCTATCCATGTAGATATCTCAAATTTCACTAAACCAAATCGCACCAAAATTACAGGATATACTTCGTAGCATATTTTAAAGTATTCTCTTATATTTGAACGAAATCAGTAATCGAGAAATATCAATATTGACGTCGACTTTCAAGTCGTCACTCAAAAAAAAAAAAAAAAAAAACCTCACTCATCGCGAGAGATCTTGGCGAACGCAAGATGCACAATCTAGAACTGAAGTTAGCCGACTAGTACTGTGCGAACGGGGAATTTACGCGAGAACTAAACTCAAAAGTGTAATGATTTTTGCGACTTGTGTGATATGTGACCCTGCACCTCAAAACAAACAAAAAGTCGCCAGACATGAATTTTTAGTTAAGACCATATTCTGAAAGAGCAGACTTTAAGCTTTAAAATGATGTATAATTCTAATCAAATGGTTTCTCCTAACCTATCTAAATATTGGAAAGAAAGCACAAACTCAGGAAAAGTGTGAACTGAGAAAAGAGGCTCTGAAGTACAGTGTCTATTCAAGCGCTTAATCTTTACCAAACCGTGCTGGCTGTGCGATGAATGGGACAAAAAACAGGAAGTAAACCACCATGAGTAACAACAATGAAGGGATTATCAGATTAAACTGAAATTAAACATGCCTCATTAACACATTCTGTCCATAAATAATGGAAACTTTCAAAGCAGTAGAATTATCCTTTCAAAAGTTATTAGAGTTGAAAGTGAAGAGTGTGGACAAGGTTTTTCAGAAATGAAAAAGGGATTCTAAAGACACACCTAATCACACTATTCTACCAAAAATGTTCGAGATAAACTGCTCAAAAAACACACTTTCCTGCCCGTTTTATGATATCAAATTTTAGCATGATGTAAAAGAAGACCCGCTCTTTCAGAAAATATGAAAAAGTCAAGTTCGGCTAGGTTGACCCATTTCACTTATTATCAGTCCTCACGTAAAATCAGTGTGTGCGACTTTATGTTTGTTTTGAGGTGCACGGTCACATATAGGAACTACATTTTTCATTCAACTTACCACAAATAATTTGTAAATTTATTTATTGCCCCCGATTACTTGAAAGATTTGTCTCATGATATTAAATGGCTAACTTCAGTCTGTGCGTGCGCAGCAGGTAGGTAGGGCCTGGCCGCAATCACTCGTGTTAGTCGTAGAGCAGATTATTTTTAGCGACGCCGACAGGAAAGTCGACATCTACACTTACGCTTCCCGGCATGTGATTTGTTTCCAATTAACGTGAGCTGTTGGATATGAATCATAAAGTATTTCCTGTGAGTTTGGTGCCAGTGCCATTTGGCAAGGTAAATTTTGAGATATCTACATGGATACGGAAGTACGCTAGCACTATACCTACACCAGCGCTGGGATTGCGAAGCGGCGACACTGTGTTAAAATCTACGTGGTCACGCCACTCTTCCGAGATATTGGTCCTAGTACGTAGGCCTACTGAAACAAACTGTTAGATCTAACATTAGTCCTTGGTGTAAATAACACCACTATGAGATTTATCTCGACTACAAAGCATCGGAAATCCATAAAGCAGATTCCTTACCTGAAAAATCCAGCACAGGAACAACAGTGCCTGCAGGACAAGGGTCCAGATCTAGATCTGGAGTCTGGACTTTCGTCTGGACTTTCTTCAAGTTCTGGCAGCAGGGGTATGTAACGTTACGCTGTGCCTTATTAGCGCTGTGCACATAGGGCCTACAGCTGCAATGTCGACGGTGAGTGAGTGTAGGGCCTACTCATCAAAACTTGGACTGCCAGGTAGAACCTACTCCTTGACTGCTCAGTAGTCCTAGTCCTAGTTCTAGTATTTCAGAGTCCATGTGTAGGTCCTACTGGGTACCGTTTTCATCTCACTAAGTGTAAATCGTGCGTGCCGTTGAAGAGAGTCTATCTACATTTGGATTTAGATTCACTCAGCCCTCATCTACGTTAGATAGTTTGAACTGGCGAATCATCGCTCGAGCATGATCACCAATGCGTAACGTTACTTACACACAGTCTTCTATGGGCAGCACGTTCGGATAACGATGCCAATTTCATTTTGCATACCTGGAATTTCCCCACAAGTTTTATCTAAATAAAAAGCTGTTGAAGAGATTGCTTTTAAAGATTAATAGATATTGTTTAACATGTTTATTATAGCTCCATATTGTAATTATACTAAATAAGAGCTTTTGCAGTACTTCGTGTGAGATTTCATCAGTAAATTGGCATTATGTAGTTCGTCTTGCTAATGTCGGAGTTGTGCACCAGGAGCACCTGTGACGTAGGCCAAATTGTGTGGATCGTTCCATGGCTTGCTCGTTTTCATTTTTTTTCAAAAAATCATTACAGACTTATCCTGGGTTTTACAATCCTCTCTTTCCAGTAGTAGGCATCAAAAAATGTAGATTAGAATTATCAGACAATTAGAAAATGTCAGTACAGTTTTCTTTTAAGCCCAAATGTCCGAGCGGTAAAAACATATATATAGACTTAATCGACCTTTCGGAAACTAATAGTCTCGGTGGGGATGAGTTCTTAGGTCAAAGTATATGACCGTGGAGGGAAGATGGAATATACAAGGGGAGGAATATATGTGCAGTGTGTGTTTGTGTGTGTGTGTGTAGTAGAAGTGTATGTTGTGTATCGTGGGGTTGTGTGGTGTGTGAAAAAAAAAACTAAGTCAAGTGAGTCGTACACAGAAACAAAGAAAGACACAAGGTTGAAATACTCAGATTTCAGGTTCAACAAAAACAAAAATCAAAGTTTGATATTCCTTTTACAAAGTTCCAACTAGATCGCCACTGTTACATACTCATTCACATATATGAGACTAAACGCCTGAAGTAATTAAAACTATCTTCAAGTTATTCATGCATGCCTATACAAACCACTTCGTATATTCTAATATAGAATCCTCTATATTTGATCTGTACATGTGCCTAAGTTCCTTTGTTCCGACTTAGTTAATGACTCGCCAGAATCCCTAAGATCTCCTGAAAGTAATACAAAGCATGTCTCTTATACTCTAGTAGAATTTGAATTTGCCAAAAGATCCCAAACATAAGTTGAAATTTTACATGGGGACATAAGGGGGGGGGGGGGAGGAAAGGTTGTAGTTGGTATGTTGAGGAGTGAGCAGATGCTCGATACCTGGAGTAGAACTCCAAGAGTCTCCTCTACATATAGGGGAAGGGAAAGAAGAAAGTTTAAGTTATACTAGTGTGTTGAGGAGTGAGCAGAGTAGCTCGTTACTTGGAGTAGAACTCCAAGAGTCTCCTCTACATATAGGGGGAGGGAAGGAAGAAAGTTTATAGTTATACGGACGTCGAGGGAATCACTACGCGGAGGTAGCTACGGTATGCGCTAAGCGCTGAACGTGTACACTCCGTAGATTTTGTGCTAGTTAAACGTCGCAAATATCTTATTATCTCGACAAATATCACTTTCCATAGTATGGGTTCCGTGTTCCAATAAATTATGAGTTATTTACCAAATGACCAGATACATATAACGAACCAAATTCCTCTAGTATTGACCAGAATCGACAAAATAACAGTAATTTTCACACACGAAGGATCCAAATCACACGCTGACGTGGCTACGTCATAACAGCGATGCGAAGCCAAAGCTCGCATGCAAACTTATATCATTTTGCAAGTTAGCTTCCGAGGAGTAATAAAATTCATTTCTATCACCATAGGCTAATTCGTGTATTAGTATTTCCACCTTACTTTTCTGAAAGATTAAGAATTTAGGGAATTTTTTTAAATGAATCAAAATAAACAGCCGAAATATTAAAGATAATGAACGAGGGAAGGTCTGTAATCCTGAATGAACACTACGCGGTACGCGCATCTACCGGCAGTGTTTTGGATCCTTCGTACAGGACAAGATATCGTATTCAAACTCCATATTCCTTCATATTTCTGTCAACATGAAGTAAGTTACCACTCAAATATTCGCTATATATATACTTAATCCTTATATTATCAAAATATTCCTGGCCGTCAGTTCATAACAAACGGGTATTCCCTACATTCTTCAATGTCTTATAGAATGTAAGAAGTTGCTGCAATGCGATGTGCATTAACCGTTCCTAGACTTATAACACGTATCCAACCAAAACAATTATATATATATATAGGTCAAGTAATCAAGTCAGGAATCAACAGTTAAGGTCGTAAACTTCGACTACAAACTAAATGGCTGTTCGTAACGAGGTTGGCTCGCTACACAGCCCTCCTCCCTCTGAAATGAGTCCTCGCATTTATAAGTTTAAAATTCACAGAACTTACCTATTCATGCTTATAAAGTAGCAAATTTCTTCGAGGAGACAATTAACGAAGTGGAAAATCTCGGATACTTCATTTATTTCCAAAATATAAAATACAATCATCAAAGTCCCAACTTTGATCTATAACACATACATTTGATAGACACCAGCCGTTGCTTCCTGAATATGTGAATGTGGGTCCTACATACACCCATCCAAACATAAACTCCTTTCGAGTCACACCAAAGACCAAAAACTATATACACACACTCCAAAAACAGTCAATACATACCAAATATCCATATCCGTAAATCACAAGTGAAAATGTGCGTCAAGATACTTCAGGAAGCAACGGCTAATACGTACCAAATTAGCCATTCTATTCACATTTCGGCGAGACTTCTTGGAGAACAAGTTTTGGTTTCCTCGAAGAAATGTTTAATAATCTTAAACATTTAAAACACAGAACATCAATTTCAGTGGCGTTACAAATGATTCACATGCACTGAAGGATAGAAGAAAACAGAGACAGAAAGAGGAGAAGAGAGAGAAAGGAAAGAAGGAGAGAGAAAGATACGGTAGAAACATCTATCCTTCAGAGATAGATTCAATATATACACATCACATGAGAATAAGCATGCACTGGAGGATACAAGAAAAACAGAGAGAGGGTAAGAAAGAGAAGAGAAGGAAGTGATAACAGTGAAAGGAAAGATTAAAGGTGAAGACAGATACGGTAGAACGATCCATGCACCCTTCAGAGATATATATATCGTATAATAAGAACACTGGACGTGCAGAGATCCACAGGCGCGGCAGGATGCGGAGAGAAGAGGGATCCGACGGGAAACACGGAGCGTCAATCCTTCGGGGTCTGGGGCTTTAGGGTTGACGGGGTGAAGTCGACGTCAGGCTTCGAGACTGGTGAAAGTAGAAGCGGCTCCTTTGCCACTTCAGCAGGTAGGCCGGCTGGCCTAGTTCATTGGAGCAGCAACCGGGGTCGGGTTTGAAGTGCCCGACTAGGATCTTTTTAATCGGCGAAATCAGGGTGGGGGTAGGGGAGGAGGGGAGTTCCCGGGGTTGCTGGTGGGGGAGGACCAGGCGGGTTTGGCGATGCCTGGTGAAGTCCCTGGGTGTTGGGGTGGGGGAAGGGCTAGTACAAATAGGGGGTCGCCTAGCCCTTAAAGGATAGCGTCTGGATTGCTGTATTTGGAAGGATGTCAAGTCAATTTGTTCGGAAGATAAGTTACTCAGAATTTCGTCATTGTCGTCATCACTTGAATGGTCTGAAGTTACCCCTTCAATCAAGTGGGTATCTGATGGCGTCTCTTGCCATGGAGCTAGTTCTTCCCCTGTGTAGGGTTTGAGACGGTCGAAATGTACTATCTTTGGTTTGCTTCTGGGAGTGAGTTGAATTCGGTAAGTCACGTCAGAGAGTCGAGTGATGACTCTGAATGGGCCTTCCCATCTGTTAGTAAGTTTGAGACTTGCACCCTTCCTACGAAAGTCGTTTCGAAGCCACACAAACTGTCCGACTTTGAAAGTTTCACCTGAAGTTTGCCTATCGTAATTTCTCTTCTGTCGTGTCATGTTCTTTTTGGTATGTTTGGTCACCCGTGTATGGATGTTGTCTCTAAGTTCGCAAGTGCGTAATCTGAGCGTAATTCTGGGGCAAAGTGTTGTGCCAACAAATTTATGAGGTGGGTAACCTCGCGGCCAAACATCATCATATTCGGGGTTTCTTGGATTGTTTCATGAACAGTGCCTCTATAGGCAGCAGTGGCAAATGGGATATAGCGATCCCAGTCTTGCTGGTGTTCAAGAGGGTCGATCATCGTGGCTAGCATTCCTTACAGTGTCCTATTGAAACGTTCTATCATTCCGTCTGACTTTGGATTGTACGGAGTAGTTCGTGTTTTCTTTGCACATATGAGCCTACAGACTTCTTGAAACAAGTTCGACTCGAAGTTACGACCTTGATCTGTATGAATTTCTTTCGGTACACCATGCCGGCAGACAAATTCCTCAACTAACTTCTGCGCAACCGTGTGCGCTTGTTCATCAGGAATGGCATAGGCCTCAGCAAACTTAATGTAGTAATCTGCTACCACCAAAATATACCTATTGCCATCATAGGTCAACGGAAGGGGCCCTAAAATATCTAATGCAATCCGCTCCATCGGACTGCCAGATTGTCTCTGTTGCAACGGTGCTCTTCGCTTCTTCCCATAAGTTTTCCGCCTACTACGTGCGGCACATTGTCGAATGAAAGGTCAAACATCTGCTTTCATCCCGACCCAATAATAACGAAGCTTAGCGATCTTTAGCGTTTTGGTAGACCCGAGATGTCCACCAAAAGTTCCGGAGTGAAGTTCCTGTAAAACTTCATGTACCATAGATTTCGGCAAAACTAGTCTATCTCTAGTAGTCCTACTATCTTCCGATTCCCATTTCCGGAAAAGAACTCCATTACACATATGGAACTGTCCCCAGTGACCTAACAACACTTTGGTCCTAAACGAGAGAGGAGACATTTCCTCCTTTGTCGGCTTAATTCTGCGTTCTGAAGCCTCTATGACTGCCCTTAGACTTGGATCATCTAGTTGAGCCTTCCTTATCTCAACAAAACTACCATCATCCGACAACTGAATAACACAAGTTCGACCAAAGTTTAGTTCGTTAGTTTCAAGTTCACATTCAGTTTCTCTACCACATTGTGTACAAGGTCGTCTCGAAAGTGCATCTGCATTGGCATGGCTACGACCAGCCCTATGAACTATCTCAATGTCATACTCCGATATAACCTCAAGCCATCGGGCTAGTTGGCCCTCAGGTTGTATGAAGTTGGTGAGCCATCGCAAGGCTCCGTGGTCAGTTCTCACTTTGACATGTCTACCGTAACGGTACTGTTTGAAATGCTTCAAGTAAGTGACTACTGCTAGTAATTCCCTACGCGTGACGCAGTAGTTACGTTCGGCTTTACTCAGGACTTTGCTTCCGTAAGCGATAACCCGTTCTTGTCCATCCAAGACTACAGAAAGTACCCAACCGATACCATCTTTACTCGCATCAGTGTCAAGGATCAATTCTCCTTCTAAAGTAGGGTACGCAAGGATGGGAGTAGTGGTTAGTCTATTCTTCAGTTCATCGAATGCATTCTGACAGGCGGGACTCCATTCGAACCGCCCGGCACGTTTCTTTTCGGTTAACTGGTGAAGAGGTTTCGCAATAGACGCGAAGTCCTTAACAAAGCGTCTGTAATACGAGGCTAGCCCAAGAAAGCTTCTGACTTCTTTGACGTATGTTGGTGTTGGCCAGTTTTTGATTGCCTCGGTTTTCTCTGTCTGAGTCGATATTCCTAAGTTCGATACTTCGTGGCCAAGATAAGACACCTTAGTTTTGAACAAGTGACATTTCTTTGGTTTCCGTTTCAGGTTTGCTTGTCTCAATCTGTGAAATACTTGTTTCAGTCTCGCGAGTTCCTCTGGTACTGAACTACCGTAAACGATTACATCATCTAAGTATACTAAGAGTGTTTCCCAGTGGAGTCCTCTCAAGACTTTGTCCATTAGTCGTTCGAAAGTGGCAGGGGCATTACATAACCCAAAAGGCATGACGTTCCAAGCATAGAGCCCACCATCGACTAAGAAAGCTGATTTCTGTTTCGCATCATCATCTAGCCCTACCTGCCAATAGCCACTGGCTAAGTCTAAGGTTGAAAACCAAGAAGCGCCTGATAAGACATCAAGTGTTTCGTCGATGCGTGGTAACGGATAAGCATCTTTGATAGTGGCAGCATACTCTCTAAAAAAAAAATCGAGTGAAAATTTTCACTCTAAAAAGAGTGAACACAAAGAAGAGTGAATTTCGAGTGAAATTGGAGTGAATTTCGAGTGAAAATGCTCATTTTCACTCATTTTGGAGTGACGTCAGGGATCACTCGAAGATTTTGGAGTGATCCCTGACGTCACTCCAAAATGAGTGAAAATGAACATTTTCACTCAAAATTCACTCCAATTTCACTCGAAATTCACTCTTTTTTGTATTCACTCTTTTAAGAGTGAATATTTTCACTCGATTTTTTTTTAGAGAGTAGAGTTGCCGATAGTCCACGCAAAATCTCTGCGTTCCGTCTTACGTACAAGAACTATATTCGACGACCAGGGACTATCTGTTGTTTCTATTAGCCCTTTGTCCAAAAGTTCTGATACTTGTCGTTTGATCTCAGTCCTTTGACCGAGTGGATGCTTCCTCGGTCTTTGTCTGATGGGACGTTGTCTTCCCGTGTCAATGCTGTGTTTGACAAGATTGGTTCTGCCAATATCATTGTCTCCTTGCGAGAAAACATCTTGAAATTCAGTTAGCAAATTTGCTACATCCTGGTGATACTGGTGAGGAAGTTACTCAGTGCTTCTGTCTAATAAATCTCGCAAGTGTTCTGGTACTTCATTAGAGTTTGCTACTTCAGAATTTGGAGTGGTTTCAATGTCACTCTCATCAACTACTGTTATCGTACCTAAGTAAGTTCCTTTCTTGATTACTTTGTTTGAAGGTGACGGATTGAAGATTCTCATTGGGACATTTTCATTCCCTGTTCTGACCAAGGTACGAGCTACGATCAGTCCTGACTTTGTTAGATGGTTCTGAACATCGCCTACTTCTACAATTCCAAACTTATTTGGCTTGAGTTTGTCTTTGACAGTTCCCTTGATAAGAACCTCATGTCCCGCTGGGACGGTAACAGTATCTGTTGTACTAATACGACAGAAAGTAATCCGTCACGCTCTCTTTCACATTCAATGCTTCCCCATTTAGTCGAGAGCTCAAAAGTGCTGAAGTCTAACTTAGCTCCCATTCTACACAAGTTGTCAAGACCCAAAATACCATCATTGCTAATGTCAGCGACTAGCAATCTAGAAATTCCACAAGTAGGGCCTATCTTCAATTCTAGTGTCACTACGCCATCGAAGGGAAGAGGAGAGTTATCTGCTAACTTAGCATGGTGGTCCAAGCGATACTCCCTTTCAGCACGCGCCCATGCAGTCTTCAGGGGACGGAAGACGCTCAGATCGCACGGCTGGGTCACATGGCTACTTTGGGGGAGCAGGCAGTACAAAATAATCTCATGCTCCTTGCAGAACTCTGCTACTTCGAGGGAGACATGGCTGGAATGCCCATCCACCAGAAGGAGAACTGGCCGCCGGATACCTTGGGAGGTCAGGAATGGCTCGAAACAATTAGAAACGAAGCAGAAGAAGACATCGCTGTCCATCCAGCCATTTGCTGACCTCCCAAGATAGGCATTGGCCGGTCCTCCTTCTAGTGGATTCTGCCGGAATCGTTGCCCAGCATAGACCATGGTGGGGGGCAGAAAGGCTCCCGCAGCCGAGATGGTCACCAAGACCGTTATTTGCGTCTTGTCAGACGTAGTAAACTTGGTGACCGTTTTCGCTCCTCTGGCTGCGACGACCTTTTCCACTTTCCCTGCCAGCGGGAATCCGCTCTCGTCGCAGTTGTATATTCACGTGGCGTCAGTGAGGATATCCCTTGCGTTTACTTCTTGAAGATATGACTCTAAGTCACTGAACCACGCATCAACCTTATCCCGCGACAAGACGGCGCGTTCTCCCCCGAGCTGCTGTGGCGTCCTTGTTGACAGCTCGGGGTGCCTTTTCATGAAGAGGGAAAACCATTTGTCGCCCGGTTCGTTGTTTCTAAAGGGAGTGTTGCGCCCGTCGTCGTCGATGATTTTCTTGACCACTTGTATCACATTTTAAAAAACAAATAGACTCTAGACTGTTTATGTCAAACATTAAAAAGCAGCAGATGACACATATACAACCCCCCCCCCAAAAAAAAAAAAAATTAAAAAAATTCAAGCATACACAAAATTCAAGATAGTATTTATTCTTTTGTTAGAATGTTACTGAAAAGATTGAATAAAACAGCAGTTGTTTCATTATCTTAGTAAATAAATTGCCTTTCAGGTTTGAATACCAGAATATCAGAAGATTAAAAGAGAAAGTCATCTCATATTATTTTTACTTGATAACACGGTAGCCAACATCAACTTTGTCTTTACATACGGATAGTGTATGGTACGTTAGAAAAAAAATTGCTAATTCCTTGAAAGAAAGAAAGATATTATTATAATATCTTTCTTTCTTTCAAGGAAGCCGACGTTAGTCATTTATAATTTATACTGAAATTATACATCCTCTAGATCAAAGTTCATTTTATTGTTTTTAACGTTTGCTGAATACAGTATTCACACGCTAACAGTAACAGTAACACTAAGTAACAGTATTCTTCCCTAACCAACTTTAGAACAGTTAGACTATCTAACCTTAAGTTAGAAATGTAGGGGGGAGTAGAACGAGTTTCGGATCACTAACTGTTAGTATAGGGCCAACTGTTAGACTAGACGGTTCTAAAGATTCTTACTTTAATTGTTAGGAGTAACCATTTTTATACAATCTAGTAAAATATAATAGCAAACGTTAGATGTCTACTCTAGCTAGGTCCTACGGGTAGTAGCGTATGCTAACACAACATTCGCCTGTCAAACGTACACGAACACGCTGAATATTGTCATGTCCATGAGAGTCTGGAAGCCAGTAATGTATTAACGCTGTATTTTCAAAACAGTAAAAAATATGAGGCCTCTCCCAATTTCTTCCTTTCTCTATCATCAGAGGAAAGCGTAAATGCCTATATTTTGATTCACTCGACATTAAACCCGACGTCATCTTTATCGTCGCACAATTCCAGCGTGATCCAGCGGGCTTCGTAGTTGGCTCGATCCCAACACCGATAAATTGTGATCGGTATCGCCTCGTTAATCTGACCGTCGGTGTTGGAGCTCGATTTAAGACTGTTATTCGGGGGCTAGCACTAGCACTAACGCTAGCACCGAACTTGAAATCACCCACTCTTATGCTATCTGCTAATGTGATACAGTGGTAATAGGTTATGGTGAACTCTACATTCCTGCACCATGTAACAGCAAATTTCTTGTGTGCTTTTTTGTGTGACTCCAGTGATCTACCGATGTTACATGGACACCGTGTCTTAATTTCAAAAGCAGAAAAGGGGGCCTTTTTAAAACAAAAGGATTATTTTAAAGATATGTTCATAATATACCATGTTGATATAAGGTATTTGGGCCAAAAACAGAATCATTCAAATACATCTCATGCAATTTTCTGTACCCCTTTCATACATATGCTACACAGAGGACACGGAGTCCATGTAACACTGGTACATGTACTATGTATCATCTCCCAAAAGTTTATTTTCTTGAAGATGTAGAAGCGTTTTTACCTTGGATGCTAATTGATCCTTCCTCAAGGAAAAGAAATGTATTATCATTATAAGTCTCTGAAATTTTATTTAGCTTAATTCTGCAAAATATATACCATGTTACATGGACACCGTGTCCATGTAACCTCGGTACTTGCAAAATTACAAGTTTTGTGCAGTTACAGCTTGTATTGACATCTACCTTTAGTGATTATTTCTAACTTGATAGATAAATGTAAAACCTCTCAAAACACATATAATTGGGAAAAATTCAACTGGAAATTATAGATTTCTATGAGACTTAGGCCAACACAAGCCATACCGCCGTTACGGACGGTGTCATAACAAAACGTCAATGCCAGATGAAAACTGTTAATGTTGAATGCCATAAGAATTGCGTGCAAGTATTAGTAATTGTCCCCGCCGAACGAGTTCGAGAAGGGGACTATGAAACGGGCTCCGTACGTGTGTGTGTCCGTGTGTGTGTCCGTGTGTATGTGTGTGCGTCCGTGTGTGATCAAAATGTTGAATTTGCTACTTCTCTGTCATTTATGAGCCAATTTTGATTGTGTTTGCTTTATATGATAGCACTACATGGGAGCTTTGAAACTTCTACACAGAATTTCAGTTGTGACCTTTGACCTTGACCTTTGACCTATATTGTACATTTTGCTACAAAATGCTACTCCGCTATTTCTAACCCGATTTCGATTCCGTTTGCTTTATGTGATGGCACTAGGTGAGGGCTTCAAAACTTCTACACAGAATTTTGACCTTTGACTTCTTTGATCTTTGACCTTGATTTTTGACCTGTATTGTACATTTTGCTACAAAATGCTACTCCTTCGCCATTTCTAACCCGATTTCGATTACGTTTGCTTTATGTGATGGCACTAGGTGAGGGCTTCAAAACTTCTACACAGAATTTTGACCTTTGACTTCTTTGACCTTTGACCTTGATTTTTGACCTATATTGTACATTGGCTACAAAATGCTACTCCACCATTTCTAACCCGATTTCGATTCCGTTTGCTTTATGTGATGGCACTGGGTGAGGACTTCAAAACTTCTACACAGAATTTTGACCTTTGACTTCTTTGACCTTTGATCTTGATTTTTGACCTATATGTGACCGTGCACCTCAAAACGAACATAAAGTCGCACACACTGATTTTGTGCGAGGACTGAAAATAAGTGAAATGGGTCAACCTAGCCGAACTTGACTTTTTCATATTTTCTGAAAGAGCGGGTCTTCTTTTACATTATGCTGAAATTTTGTATCATAAAACGGGCAGGAAAGCGTGTTTTTTAGCAGTTTATCTCGAACATTTTTGGTAGAATAGTGTGATTAGGTGTGTCTTTAGAATAGCTTTTTCATTTCTGAAAAACCTTGTCCACACTCTTCACTTTCAACTCTAATAACTTTTGAAAAGATAGTGCTACTGCTTTGAAAGTTAGCATTAATTATGGACAGAATGTGTTAATGAGGCATGCTTAATTTCAGTTTAATCTGATAATCCCGTCATTGCTGTTACTCTGGTGGTTTACTTCCTGTTTTTTGTCCCATTCATCGCACAGCAAGCAGGGTTTGGTAAAAAATTAAGCGCTTGAATAGACACTGTACTTCAGAGCCTCTTTTCTCAGTTCACACTTTTCCTGAGTTTGTGCTTTCTTTTCAATATTTAGATAGGTTAGGAGAGTCCATTTGATTTGAGTTATACATCATTTTACAGCTTAGAGTATGCTCTTTCAGAATATGGTCTTAACTAAAAATTCATGTCTGGCGACTTTTTGTTTGTTTTGAGGTGCAGGGTCACATATTGTACATTTTGCTACAAAATGCTACTTCCGGCGGGGACATACAGTCGTACGCACCGCGTAATTTCTACTTTTGCTTGTTAATTAATACATACGGATATTGTAACAAACAAATTGGGAGAAGATGCCCCATAAAAAATTAATAGTCATCAAAATGGATCCAAAAAATACTGATGTTACGCTGGACACCATCCTGACACAGCAGAGTTTGAACACCAAGTATGGAAATGCTTAGACTTTCTTGCTTTCATTATAGATGTATTTAGTTTTATTTATTTATTTATTCAGTCTTTTTTCAACAGGGTAGCCCCATCAGTAGGCAAGTACTGTTCTTACTGGGGGCCCTGCACAAACAAACATTACAGTTGACAAGACAGAGACATATTCATCAAATACAACACACTGTATGTGGACAAGTACAATTCTTCCACTGAGTCCCCTACATACAGTCACACAATAACTGTACACTGTAGATTACACGCTTACTAGTCAAACAAGCAATAATAACATGGTGGGCCTACGTAACTATCATAACCAAACAATTAACCATAAATTTCATAAAAAATTAAAACTCTCACTGAGAGTGATAAATACCCCCAGCCAAACCGGGAAGAAATGAACCCAACCAGCAACCATCTTATTATATTCTTACTATTTAACAAGCTTATGAACATGATAATATGTTAGTCAACATTAAATAAGAATACGAATACACTGCCCACTGGCATTCACATATACAGCTGTATATCATATCTCTTGTCTTATGCCCAAAATCTGAGAAAAATAAATATGTCGGTAATTTCTGTGTTTGTCAGTGAAAACGCTGTTGCCATGGTAACACAATGTATAACATGAAAAAAAAAATCTACACCACTATGATATCATAAATCATATTATATCCCAAATTTCAAATCAAATACTCAAAAACTAAAAAAAAGGCAATATTATTCTATAATTTTCATTCAAATGATGTTGTTAACATGGCAACGAACTTTTCAACTATATATACAACATAACAAAAATTTAAACATCTAAATCATATAATAATCACATATGCCAAATTTCAAACCAAATACTAAAAATTCATATAAATTAACAAAATCCATGTTTTTTTTAATATGATTTTTCATTCAAAATGTACTGTTACCATGGCAACACATTGTGCAACATTTAACCAGAAAGCCTATCTCATCCACTGGCAATTTGAATGACCTTCAAAACAGAGAAAGGAAAAAAGAGAGAATAGAAGAGAAAAGAAAAGAAAAGAAAAGAAAAGAAAAACAAAATCTGTCACCACAGCACATACTCTCCGACAACTACCAAAGGTCGGTCTGCACTCCTACAAACTTGTACATACCATAGAAAACACATGTGTGTATATAACTTCAAGTCATTACCAAAACAATATTGCTTGTGAAAAAAAAAACAACCCAAAAAACATATACTAAATTATCAAATGTAATCATGTATATCATAATCACCAATACAGCATCTTAATATTGCCGACTTTTCAGAAACTGAGTACAAAATATTTGCTTTAGTGTCACAAATGAAGAAATTCTTTGAATTTATAACCACTTTGGCCCTTCTTATAGCTGAAATAAAAATATGTAGCAGAATACCAGTGTTACATCCTTTTTTGATCATTGGACACAACATGTAACATCGGTATTTACAATTTTAAGACCTATATTGAAACAAAAAAAAAAATGTTTTTGTATGGTGTGAATTATTTTGTAGGAGAAATTAGCCAAGCAATGGTGTTTGCTTAGATTATTGCAGAATTGCTAGAAACTTGGACAATGTGCTCAATACCCTGTCATCACAATACCCTCTTTGAATTTTACCAAAAAAAAAAAGGTTAAAATGGCAGTGGACACCATCAAATAAGTACATTTTTACACAAATTTACCAACAAGGGAAGCATGTTTAGTATTTCATGTTATAAGCCCTCCTATAACATTGATATTCAATGCAAAAAATAAAAAAGTTCTGTAAGAACAGAGCACTGAGACACAAAATGTTTGGCATGTTGAGTCTGTGCCCAAAAAACCCTGGGTCCCAACTTTTTGAACAGACCCATATACAAGTAATGCTAAATATATTACAAGTTGAGGTGAATTGACACTGATATTTGCATTTAATGCAATGCAGTGGAGTAAGATTCATGAAGAAACTTTGGATTATAAACAGACAGATTTATAGGCCTATACTGACTACTTTCCTGTCAATGTTTCCAGTCAAATGAATTCTTGATTATGAATTCTGTCTGTATCATGCTGAGATATGGTCTATATGAGTAGGCATACATAGTAATACAAACTTCAGAAATGAAAGAAACTAAAGAAGTTGTTTGCTTTTGTGAAAATGAAAACCTTGCTATACAGACCTGCCCATAGCAATATGTGAACGAATGCATTGCCTTATGATGCTTACTGATATGCTGGTTAGATGAGCCACACAGTCCTAAAGCTGCTTGCATTCTCAAAGAACATTCATCCCATCAGAAGAGCATTGATTACAATAGCCTAAAAACTTATATTGTACAACGTACCAGATAAATACAAACTAGTCACCTCTGGGACTTCAAGATTCATCCCAAAAGCAAAGATTCTCTCTAAATATTCATTGAGAATTCCATGACGTACAATGAAGGTTTACATAATGAGCTGTAATATTTCATTAGAATATTCTCTGGAGCAATTTCCAATATTCTCTGATGCCATATACTGAAAACTGCATTCTCAATTTCTAAAATTGTCATGAAGTAACTAATCAATAATCTTGGATTTTTCAACAGTCGTAATTTAGAATCATGTCGACTAATTTTCAACTGTTTTTTTTTTTTCACATGAGTTTCTGATACTTTGATTAAGGCTACCAAGGACATACCTTATGGAGAAACTACTTTAATGGTAAGCTACCAAGTACATACATTTTCGAGAAACAACTTCGGTGGTAAGTACTCTGTTTCAAATTGTATTACCCAGGCACTGGCATTGATATGACAGCGAAATAAACAGCAACAACCCCCCCCCCCCCAAAAAAAAAGGAACACCACCTTCATCGCCAAAACTACAAGAACAGCAAGAAATATTACACAAGTGGCAGTCAGGTTATTTCTTTACTTGCTTTGAGCTGTCGAGCTGCTGTGCAGAAATAAAAAAAAAAATGCAATTCATCATCCATATCGTACGTAACACAAATTGTAGATTTTGTTCATTAAGACTGCAAGGAAAATGAAGGCTTGTATATGAGATGAAGTACAGTCAAACAAAAGAATGATGTCCAGTGTTTAGGTTCTAAAGGGAAATTGATCCGTATATAGGACTACAGAACAGCAAGCCTATATAGAGGTATCAAAACAGGTAAAATGAGATGGTTCTCATGTTAAAGAATATATTAGAAATGCTGTAAGCTCTGAATGTGAGATGTTGATTAACCTGTCTCTGGAGACACGAGTGCTTAGATGTCTCGCAAAATATAGTTACAAACAGTATTTCATTGTTTCTGCAAGTGACCTTGAGGTCCTTGAGAAGTGTTTGAATGTAGTGTGGCGGTGTGAATGTTTCTGTGAAATGAATCAAGGTGTCACAGACAGGACAATTAACAGACACAGTGCCACGATACAAAGAAGAGATAGAGTCGATACAAAATAAATGATGGCATGATGTTTTGACAGGGCAGGAAGACAACGACATACAAATTGAACACAAGAAAAGATTTCCCCTCAATGTGAAACCCGTCATCGCCCATTTTTCAATATTACTCGGTGTCATGCGTCTGAAATGGGTGGTTGCATCAGGTTTTGGATTAGGTGGGCGACCAGGGTTGTGCTTTCGTTTTTTGATTGGCCTCCCAGGTTTTGAACTCTACTCATACAGATCACATGTGTGACATTTGTTCAATCGACTATGTGGTCTCCAGTCATTCTTTGGTTGCCAATTAGTTGCAGTAGGCCTATTGATTATTATCTGGCAGTAACAACTGTGGCAGAAGTGTTTTGGGTGGACGTCTACTTCATCTTTGCTGGCATCAATTTGAATAGCAGTTCTTACAGCACCAACATAATCAGATACTTTGAAAGACACAGCTTTTGTGTTGGCACATGACTTTGTCCTCCTTCCATAGAATCGACAAAGCTACTGCAAATGCTCAATATGCTGATCCATTGATCATTTAATTCATCACATCTGTCTTCAAAGACGACAAATGTACTGTAAAACAACCGAGACACAAGCAGCTATCTTGATAAGATGTAGATATCTTGCTGTATTGGCCTCTGGGGTCCCTTTATTTTGGAATACCCTACCAACGTTAAAAGAATATTAAGAATGAAAGCAAATGCACTTAAATGATTAGAAAACTATCACTGAATCACAGAGCATACAAAGATATCCTCTGGGAAAAATCGGTATGTTAAAAAAAAAACACGAAAAAAAAAGAAGAGATGGGAAGTGAATAGATATTATTACTGTGTGAGATGTTGTATTGCGTGCGAGTGCCGACACCGCCCACCGTAGTGTTTAGGTGCGGCGGGTGTAGCCATGTTTATTTGGGTTTATGTACGTCATGTTATGTTCAAAATGCATCATCTCCATCGGTACTCTCACTTTTCCATAGAAACCAAGAGAGGCCCCGCCTATTTCTTGTCAAATTTGCCGCCAAAACTTACGATTGGCGATCGGGCGTGAAGTCACAAGATCAGATTATCGCGCGCTTGGATATTAATCGCTAGGCGAGCTACTCTTGATCTTGCCGTCTGCATGCAGAAAATGCAAAGCAATACACTGATTGGAGGGGGTGGCGCGCACATACGCATGCAAGTCTTAGGTTTGAGCATGCGCTGCCTGCATAATTTGCATAAATTAGATGGATCGGCTGGGATTCGACGCGTGATCAGCTTATGAATATGTAAATGTCTCGCGTTCGAAGCACGCTGATAGGCTGTATGTAAATGATGGATATACGTCATAGCTCATTATCTTTTTGTCACCGTTCACGTGCGGACTTTTTGTAATGTAATGACAGCAGCAAACAGCAGCAAAACCACGAAATTAAGCCCTCGTGAATTACTGTAGTCTGTAGATCTAAAATCCATCAAGTCTAAGCTTAAATTATTTTTGCGAGGGTTATATTTTTTTTTGCGAATTTCGCAAGTCAAAGCTGCACAAAAATTTTCACTTCAATTTATGCTTATTTATAGTAATGACATCAGCAAAATCGTGAAATTAACCCATTGGGATTAACTGTACGCAAAAATAATGGCTTCTACTAGATAAAGTATTGCATCTTGTACGATGATCTAGCTATTAAATCTCTTTGATATCATCATGAACCACTATTTAATGGGTGGAACACGTAGAATGAGCTAATTTTTATGTACCTTGTCGAAACAAAATAATAATTCACCATTTAATATGGATTTAAATAATCTGTCATTTATACCTTCATTTCATTTTCTTTTATCATGAGAAGTTGATATTGATTAGATGACTTCCATATTTCAGACATTTTGACATGCAGAAGAATATATATAAATATGTCTCATTGGCTCTTCTAATTTTAGAATAAATTACATTTCTAAATTTTTATATACAGATAAATATAAATATCTGTCTTCATAAAATTTGAAAAAAAATACAAACATTCAATAAATGTAGGAAAAGAAATTATTTCTTCATCTCATTTCTAACATGCCTGCAACATAATACCTGTTCGAACAATATAGTCATCAGCTGCATTCAAATATATTTAGATATATGCAAATATTGACATTTCAATACAATATAATTGACTAGGCTAAAAGAAAAATCTTTCCTGACCTTTTGGTAAAATGACATCAATGAAATACTAGAGTTTGAGCAAGAAGGAAAGAGTAATACGGGGGAATCCAGTTATAACAAACCCCTTAGAATACTTTCTTATAAGCTGAGTTCATGCTAGGTGTTTAAAAGAAAAACATTGTACACTTTTTATTATTAATAACTTTAAACGTCCATATCATATATGTTGTACAAATTCAAGCAACAGAAACCTGAATAGTGTACAATCTTGTTGGGTTTGGCTTGGTTGCAAAACTTATGTTCATAAAATCATAATTTACTATTGAATTTGAAAGTTGGTGTCATATTTTGGATTTTAGGTGTCAGAAAAAGTGACTTCATGATAATTGGATTCATATTTAATCTAAAGTATACTTCAAGGACCATAGAGCACAAAGTATGGGCCAATATCTTATTCAGCCTTACCTCCAGATACAAGGGTGGTCCAAATATTGATGAAATCCATGTAGTGGTTATTTAATTGATCTTGTGCACTAGAAGTTGGGGAGACAAGCTTAAACAATCTTTCGTAGTAAATTTTGTAACAATTATTGTATCATAATGTATTACCATGTTTCTTTTCTTTTTTCGGGGGGAGGGATTGGTGCAAAATGAAGGGGATTATACATATATATATATATATATATATTATATATATTACATACCTACATTGTATATATAGGTAATTATGTTATATATATATATATATATATATATATATATATATATATTACATATAATATGTACAACATAGAAAATTTTCAGTATTGTCATATCAGTAATCTTACTTAACTCCTTTAATTCAAAATCCACAATTGATGCCAAAACAAATGAAATATGCAAGGGCCGCAATAGTATTGCATTTTCTCTATACTCTACAGGCTAGCCATAAGCTGCATGTATAATACTCAATTCGCCTACCAGAAATCATAAATATTACAATTTCCCTCTTAGATTAGGTAGATTATTCTTCCTGCCTGATATTACTTCTTATCTCAGGCTTATTAATGTGGTTTGAACAGTGCTTCATTTCACAAGAAATGGTCCTTGAATAAATTCTTGAATAAAATGAAAAATAAAGTGTATATATGACGAGTTTGTTCGCAAAAACTGATAAGTCCATTTTTGAAGAATTTGAAGTACGGTCTCTGTTATAAAGTAGAAAATAATACCTTTTAAATGATATAATTACTCACTACATATAAAGGTACATTTTTGAAGTTATGGTCAAAAGAAGCAAAACAATTTCTTATTATTCTCTTTATTTTTCTTGACCTTTAATCGCAAATATTTCCATTCGGCAAATATGGACTTATCGGATTTTGCGAACAAACTTCATATATATATATATATATATATATATATATACACACAAAGATATATACACACAGATATATACACTCAACAAAATCAACAAAAAAAGTAAGTTCCCCCTAGCATTTTTGGATATATCTCAAAAAGTATTTTACCGATTTTCAAAATTCAAACGGGAATGGATAGGGAATTTTATTACTCATAACATGAATGGCATATCATTGTCACCAGATATTATTATACATACTTTTACAATGTATATGTGTTGGGAGTGTTGTGTGTTTAATCCATAAATGTGTTTGTGTACAGTTTTAAGTCATGGCAGAAATGAAAACATCCTGAGTTGTCAGATTTAACCAGTGTTTTCTCATGTAAAAATGCTTATGTCACAACCCTGTGGTGTCTGAAGAGTGTCAGCTTGTATGCGTTTCAGATTAAGACTATTCATTTTTTGAATTGTTTACAAGCTCTCTACAGATCTAGATGCAACAAAATAGTGTACAAGGGTGGAAACCCTTTTTTCCTAGAGATTTCTTTTCTAATGGATGAACTCCTATTTCATCATGCCAATTGGTATTACATTTACTAATTTCTTCTTACCATTCAGAAAGTAATATACATTTACAAGGCAAATGCCGTAATGTGTCTTGCCCAGTCACGAACATATACTCATTTCTTGTTTCATTTTGGTCACAAACGGACCTATAATTGGATCAAAAGTCATAATAGAAAGATTTCGTAAAAACTTAACATTGGGCCCAAAAAGTTTGTTGACCTCTGCCGGCAACCTATCACTTTATGGTGATCATAAACTCCCGAAGGGACATTAACCATCCAAATTTGATCACAAACGGACCTATGGAACACAGTATAGTTTCTCGCTGATTTCAAAGAATGCAAGAACTTAACAACAACATACCAATGGTATGATATTTGGCATAATATTACCTCATTGATGAGCAGTCTTAGCATCTGAAACTAAAGCACAGAGATAGTTTTGGCAGATCTGAAAACCTTTAAAAAATATTTATATTTTTTTCAGGTATTTACTCATGATTATGATTTGCCATGAATTGCCTATGTTATTTATACAAATAATTGAATTTTCCTTTGGAATTGTTCGAAAGGCCTCCGAACAAATCTGTGCTTATATTCAACTTTACATTGCAAGTTGTAATATTGTTATGAAATTGTTCATTTCATTTCAGTCCAAAGCTGGACAGGTGTTCAGAAATACTTTGGATAGTAAATTATCAAATATAAAATAGATCTTATTTTTTTAAATAAATTTTCTTTATTACAAGTCCACAACTGTCTGTGCTTTAATGAATGAAAATTTGTTATGGGGTTGAGACTTCAATTTCTCCTCCATGTAAATCATAATTACAACTACTAGGGTATCATTATAAAGGTAATTAAATGATACTAAGCACGCATTGATCAGTTATTGATAAGGGCATTGAGAAATGATTGTTCAAACTCAAGACTTCCAAACTTTTTTTCTTGAAGAGTTTAGAATGTTTCTACAGAAGTACTCATAACAGGCCAGTGTGCCGTGAAATGATAAGTTTCAAACCTGAAAGATTAGACTGGTATGATCAGAGAAAGAGCCTATTTCAGTTTCTTCACCAGTGCTTTCATTGCTTGGCTCTTACTCTCTAGATGTCCTTCCTTGACTTCTATAGTGCACCTGGTTTGGCAGATGCTCTCTGCTTCTTGATCAATTTTGCTTCGATGCGAAGTCTGAACTTGACATAGCTGGCAATGAGATTTGTTTTGATCGAGTGACAAGTCGGCATGTGAATGTGTTTTGTAGCTTCCAGTGCCTTTTTCTGAATTTCTATCATTGTGAGATTGTGCGCCATGAATGTAGCACTGCTCTGCTTAAGGAAAATTCTTTCCACTTCTTTCAGTACTTGATAAGCTTGCTCAGAAGTGCAACACAGTGCAACCTTCTTGTATTCTTTCAAGGAGAGAAGCGTAGCTTTACCTTTGGCCTTTGACTGCGAGGGAGTCTTGTCTTTTAGTGAGGTGGAGCAGACATCACAAACTTTTTTGCTCTTGATTATTTTTGCGGCAAAATAACCAGTTAGGCTGAATAAGCTGTTAGTCTCAGCCGTGGGCAAACTGGGAGTGTTTGTCTCTCCACTAATCATGTCATTTAGTGGAATTGCACTTTGGATTTGTACTGGTCTCTCAGTTGGGCAGTCAAGGAAGTTAGCCAGGTGGCACCGATAATCTTCTTGGTAGCTACCAGTGCAAGAAGTGTTCAAAAACTGCCCAACTGACACTATCCGAAGTGCATACCTAAATTCCATCGGTGTTGGCACAGAGTTTTTTAGGCGAACATTTGAAAACGGATTCTCAAGGCAATCTTGCGTGAATCTAGCAGTAAGAACAAACTTGTTGCCTTTGTCAAGCAGCTCATCCTGGATTTGAAGGATTTACTGGGTGGACATAATGATACCTGTTTGAACAGGTTTCCACCCACCTGTTCCTATTTTGATATTTCTGAAGAGATGGACTATTTCCTTCAGAAATTCTACGGCAGTACGGTACTTATTCATGCGAATACGACTAATGCCATCGCAGGATGTCTGCTTGACATGAGGTCGAACCAGTGGTTAATTTTTTCTATGAACCATGCTGTTGTTAGATAGGAGGTTGGATGATTTTCCTCCTGCACCAGGTATTTGACAGCTGCGGATGTTGCCTTGCTGAAGAAGTTCATTGCATGAGACACCTTCATTTTATCAAAATGTGTTGGGTGGATTGTTGCCTGCTGAAGTCTAGGTGCAATCTCCAGGGAATTTCCTCTTGGAACGAGATGACAGCTTTTACTGGTAGCACACTGATACTGCATGACGCCAGGGCGTATTTCTTTACGATGTCTTGAGGAAGTGTCAGGACTTGACCTCTAACAAGGGCTGCTTTGAGATTCTTGATGAGGTACATCAGCAAGAAAGTGAAGCTTCCTCTCTGAATTCAAAGGGTGAGGGATACTGTGTACATTGGCAAACTCCCCACAATGTACTCCAAAGTCTCTCCACATAGATCGGTTAGAACTTCCCATGTCACTGGTAACTGCAATGACATGGAGTCCTATATCAGCAGCTCTCTTCAGAATATCAACGACTGTTGGCTTGTATGCCGAACCATCAGTTGCAGTACCACTGAAGTGGTATGCAACAGTCTGCTTCCACCGTGACGTCACATCTGCCAGCAGGAATACAAGGCCGTGTGTAACTGCTCCCTTGTGGCCTGGCAAGGTGACATCACCAGTTATGTTACCAGAAGCAGCCTTAAGTTCAACACTCGGGGTTATGGCCATTTCATCCACTGTGAGGCATGCTTCTCTAACCCTAACCCTAACCCAAACCCAAACCCTAAATTTGGACCAGGACCGGGACCAGGACCTGGATCGGGACCGGGACCAGGGCATCGCTTAGAGAGCAGTGGAGAGGGTTAGGTTTGCTACAAATTTTACTAGTTCCGAAGAACTACCCAGGGTGGACGACGACGACGTCCGTGAAGCAGCTCCCACCCCAAAAAAGGTAGCCCTTAAAAGGGCTTTTTTGTTCCATTTTTTAAAGTAGTTTACTTCCACTAGCCATGAAAAGGGCTGTTTTGTTACATTTTTTTAAAAAATGGTTTACTTCCACTAAAATTCAATCCCACGGATCCGATTCTCCTGGATTAGGGCATTGATGCCCCTGAGGCGGCAGATCACCGTCCTCTCGGCTGCCCTCTGTTCTTTCTTTTGCCTCTCCTCCTGGACGGGGACTTCGGGGACATCCTATAGAAAGAAAAACAGGACAAGCATTAATTAACTGTACCCCTATACTTGACAGAGGGGATCTAGTCTTCAGCAGTAATAATACTTACAAGGTGTTCATTCTCAGCGAGCAGGGCATTGATCCCTCTGATCTGGACCACCCGGACCCGTGGCTGGATGTCTTCTGCCTCTGGCTCCGGTTCCTCTTCCTCTTCTGGAGGCTGTGGCATCTCTTCCTCCTCCTCCTGCTCGTCGGGTTCCTGTGCTGCGTTTCGGCGAGCAAGGCAGGCTTCCACGCGTGCGGCAAAGTTGGTCACCTGCCAGGGGCCAAAGAAGGGGAAGCGGGGTGGAGGGTCATGTGACCTCTGAAGGCCCCATATCAAGCATTTATCCCAAGTGCATCTATCATCAAAGTTTGAATGCTGTTGCAACAACACAGATCTGCTGAGTTATGTGTCATAAATCTTGCATGTAAACTTTCACGACCTAAATGACCTTTGACCGTATCACATGACATCCAATAACACCATAACATAATGGTACCCCAGTGCATCTATGACCCGAATTAGGTTATAATCCAAGCAAATCACATATTGTAGTAACAAGACATAAAGATGTGAGGGTCTGTCTTATTGAATTGGAATTTCATTTTAAACCATGCTAAAGGGCAGACATAATAATACACTCTCTGTTCACCTACACCTGAAGATTATTCTTGCAAAGTTGTTGAATTCAGATTATGCATTAAGATTATTTAAAAGTGAGTTGAATAGAATAACTTTAAAGCCCACCACGTAGCCTGTTAAACTATTTCTCTGTACAGCAGAACTTGTCAGCGGGTTTTCTAAATATATAAAAATAAATTGTAAATAAACTCCATTTATATAATTGGCAGCCTTTAGTAATTTAATCAGGTGAGCCAAAATGGAGGATAGCCATTAAATATGAGCGAATCATCATTAAAAATGACAAAATATCAAATTCCCCACCAGATATGTCTATTGTCTTCGTTTGTGTTCCTTCTCTAACACAGTTGATGACTATTGGTGTGCTTTTTGGACGATCTTACAGCGGTAGGTATGGCCCCAGCTTTGAGTCTCCTCTTCCCCGTGTTACCACAAATGAACTGATCGTCTGTGAAGTGTACCTGTATGATGTTAAAGTCTTACTTAGGATTCATCTATCTTGTATGATTCAGATTCAGATTCATTCATTGTCCATTTAGGAAATTCTTCTTGTTGGCATATGGGCGTACACATAGGAATATCTGCATACATGCATACGTACATGCGTATAATTATTCATGTACATGTACACATATAGATAAATTCAATTTTTATTACACACAATTATACAAGCATAATTTATATTCACAATACAGTAAACACATACATCATTACAAATTTATAATTCATCACAATTATATTTACTAATCAATCAGATAGAAAAGATTTCTTTTCTATCTGATTTGAAGGATTATTGTGATTATCTAAAGTTCTTTTTAGCATCAAATACATTATATTTATTGTTTTGATTGAAGAATCAGGGGATGGGCAATCACAATCTAGAATATTTATTCACCTTTCTGAAATATCTTATTAACTTTACATAATGTAAATATATGGCATTTTTCAGAACATACTTGGAATATTGTCACACAACGTAAGGATTTTTTTTTTGATAAAAAATTCCATTTATACTATCCTATACTCGACACATATTCATTATTACAATTACTGCATCTACAGGTTTAACAAATAGTCCATTATTGACAATTATAATTTGATGTTAAAATATTCCTTTTTAAACTCATATTTTATTTTTAAGAGACAACAAAACTAAAAATGGATTGATGTATACATGTTCAATAGATGGGTATAATAAGCTACAGTATTCTTGAGGTATATGCATTAAGACAGCAAATGATAGTTTATATACAAGTAATGTACACATGCAAGCACACACACAGCACACACACACACAGACATACACACACACGTGCACCACATACGTGCATTTATAAGCAGATACAAATTGTTACAAGAGGGAGAATAACAGCGAAAAGAAGTAGGTGACAAACAATGCATGCAATAAGAATACAGTGGTAACACAGAGAACAACAGAAACAGGAAAGGAGTTTGTGATGTTGAAGAAAAATAAATACTTATGAAGAAAATAATCACATTCAAAATAAAAATTATGAGATGATAATCAATAGTTGTCTTAATACAGATGATAGAAAAAATGAAAAGAAAACAGATGAAATAAGATTACATCAACGTATAAAATAATTCTACTAGTATCAGCTTACCTTTGCTTCTCGTTGAAAATATTCAGACAGACCTCAATGATAAATCGTTGGTAATACTGTACACATGATCACCGCTTTTATTTCATTGTATCAAAATTTCGTTAAAACTGGTTTATTTGTTGTTTTTTCCTATCTATTGGATTCAAGAATGGCAACGGTATAACAGAAATTCCATTACCACAGTGTCCATTATAACGGGAGCGCCCTGTGGTAAAGTGTTGTTGTTGTTATTTTTTTTTTGTCAGATTGTACAGATGCACCAATGAAGTTTAATTGTAGTTACCGATAATAATGTCAAAAAATCATAGGAAAATTAAAGAAAATAAATGAGAAATCATATATAAGAAAATAAAACAGAAATTAGGACCAGAAATCATACAAAACACAAAATAATAAATCAAAATAATAGATCAAAATGAAAATAAAGAGTACAGAAACTAAAATGAAAATAATATACATAAGTAAAATGAAATTGGAAATCACAATTTGTCTTGCCCTCTTATGCAATTTCAATAGTAGTAACTTCACTAATACTAGTATTATCGAACTTTGAATAGAAGCAGGGCAATGCGTGGCAAGTTTGTTGTAATGTCACAGATGAAAATGTTCAACTCCATGTAACCCTAGCCCGAACCCCAAGCCTTACCCTAAAATTAACTCTTACCCTCACTAAATCCTCTGATACTTTTACCTGCCACTGCAAATTCATTGACCCATGGAGAAAATAAATTGTTGAAAAAATGGTTTGACCACTGACATGGATCTTCATCTTTGATTCCCAGACTGGATCAAGACAACTTTTGGCTATCAGCCAAAATTTAATCTAACAGGGCCCCGTTTTATCAAGATAAATTTAACGTTAAGTCAAGATAATCTATGATTAACCTCTCTAATCAACTCTAAGTCCACTTAATCTATGATTAACTTCCAAATAAACTTCAAGTCCGTTTTATCAAGAGACCCAGAGTTGAAATCAACTCCAACTTCACCCCAAATCAACATATAAGTTTTCTCAACCGCTCCAAATCCATGATAACTTTACAGTTGATAAAATATTAACTCTAAGCATAGACAGTCTAGGTAGACTCAATTGTAAGGCAATTTACAGAAGAAAGATGACTGTCACACTTTCCTAGTCTGGCTGGGGTGTTGTCACAAATGTTCGTCTGTTAACTGCTCACTTTCTCTGACATTTAGTTGCGTTTCTTTCATGTAATTATGGTATTTTCCTTGCATGAAATTGACGATCGGCACGCATTGCTTTACGCGACTGCTGCACGCAAACACCCTAGACAGCAGTCTCAATCCCAGCCTGCGCGCCCGGCGCCTCGGCCCGCCCGCCCGCCAATCAAGCCATCGCCAGCAAGGGCAATTAAGTAACAGAGTAAATGGAACCGCGTCTGTGTGCAATGCATATCTTGCCACAGAACCCATATGCGAGGAAACCAGTGATTTCTGACGTGCGTAGGCCTAGGTAGAGCTAGTTCGTCAATAGATACTAATTAAGAGTTCAGTAGGCCTATACAGAAAATAAAGAGTTTAATTCTATAGCACCGAGTACGACAGTAACTTAAGATCTAGAAAGCTAACCAGTGAATAGGCCTAAAGGCCCCGTCACACTGCAGCGTATAAATTAGCGAATGCCTAGCGGATGGGCAAAATTTGGCAAAGTCCAGATACGCTCAAATTCGCTCGAATTCGCAAGCAAAATGTGGTTTTCGAACGTTCGCCTAACGAATGATGAGCATATGGTAACCATGTTACGAGCGGATAAAGTAGCGAATGAAAGCGAATGCGTACAGTCCATCCAACGGATGCTGAGCGGACAAAGCGAATGAGCAGCGAATGCCCAGCATATGCAGAACGATACTGCGGCGATCACATGACGGATCTCGGCTGACGCACACTCCACCAAATCATTTTGAGCAGTGACAGTATCAAGTAATGTTGTGACTGTAAAAATGGCCCCAAAAAGAAGGAAGCAGAAGTCACCACCAAGTACTCCTGATGTCACTACCCTCGACAGTCCTCAAGATTCCCCTATTAAAGAGCACTTCCTTCCGATTATCACGTTGATGTTGATGTTGGTAGTCCAACATCCTCTATTGCGTCTGGTGCCTCCAACTGGAGTCGAACTTTCACAATTCCAAATATCCATGCAGAGATTCCATTTACTACCGGTTGACTTTTATAGCAGCGGTTTACAATAATGTTTTTGATATAAGCACTTCAAGTGCGGTTATTATCTACCGGTACCATTTATTACATCATGCCAGAATACGTACATGTATAATGAAATGTCATGTAGGGGGCTGTGATATAGTGGATAAGACTCCCGACTCCCGAACCTAGGACGCCCAGTGCTTACATCCTAGGGCAAGATTTTTTACCCACGATATCCTTCTCGACCCATGCAGGTGTATTAATGATGGGTACCTGGCAACGCTAGGGTAATAATAACAGCAGGGCCCTCTGTTAGAGCAGCCAGTGGCAACACTGAAGAGGCTACCCTGGGTAGATAAGACCTTTTTCTTATTATCATTATTATTATCATCCTTATCACTATTATGTGTGCTATGAATATATTTCCTACTACGTTTAATTAACGTGTGTTGCTGTGCAGATTTGCTGGGCGAATTTGGAGGAACGGCGGACGAATAAGAAACGAACTCAGAGCGACCGAAACTTTCGATCAGCGGAAGCTAAGCGAACACAGAGCGGATTGTCATTCCGTTCGTCATCCGCTCAAGATTTTGGACATGTCCAAAATCAAAATTTGGCTCCGGCGGATCTCTGCGAATCTCTGCGAACAGCTAGCGGATACAGCGAACGTCAAGCGGGTCACGAACGACGAGCAACGGATGTGAGCGTATCTCCAAATTTTTGGATCCGCTGGGCATTCGTTGGCTCGATCCGCTCCAGTGTGACGGGAGCTTAACGTTAGGCCTAAGTAACGTTACAGCGAGTCGTTTGTACTTACCGTAACACCAAAGAGTATAGAAGCTACGCTAAAGGGCCGTTCACACTGGAGCGGTTTTGCGGCAGCGGCAGCGGTGCACCGCAAAAATCCCTCGCGTGTTGTACATGTACGACCGTTCACACTGGAGCGGTAGCGGCGACTTTTCAGAGCGCCAACCGCAAGCGGTTTTCTCGAATCGCTCTGCTGAGCGATTTTTCTTGTCTGCCGCTGCGGCGAGGTTGCTGTTGACCAATCAACATAGAGTATATTTTGTGACGTTGTTTTGTGGGCGGAGTCACAAAATTTGGGCTGAAAAAGTGTCGCGAAAGTACACGTGGGCAGGAGCGGTGACAAAATGTCGACGGAAGAATTGATAGAAGAGGTTCGCAAAAGACAAATTTTGTACGACCCAGGAAATTGTGAATTCAAAAATGCTCTGAAGAAAAATGATGAGTGGGATGTCATTGGGGATTGCGTCGGGCTAAGTGGTAAGTTGATCACATGGTTTTCTCGAGATTTTGTATTCATTTTGTTGTCACTGGCATTTCATTCACGACAACGTTCACTCTTTGAGACATCGCAGACTGTACCTTCACACGTAATGTGCTATAGGCGCAGACTTGCCCGCGCGACAAGGCGCCTTCTGCCAATTATCATAGTCCCGAATATGTTTATCTGTGTATTATTATAGACAGTGCTAGTATATAATAGCAGGGTACAAAAGACTGAAATGAATTTCATCAAAAGTATCATAGACTCTAACGTTAGTACTGAAATTAGTGAAGTCTCGACCTATCAGTTGAGCAGGGCCAATCCCAATTTCCCACATATTATGCAAGTAAGCTCTGGCTATAGGGACCAGATTATAGATTCTAACGTTAGGGGTCTATTGTCATTATGGAAGATAGAGCCAGCTATAGAGCAGGGCAGGGGGTCTGACGTTATCGTTAGGCCCAACTTAGGGCTAGCCCAGTCGCTGTAACGAACTCTAACGTTAACAGTTACATGTATTTATAGTTTAATAGATCTAGATCCTAACGCCACGGGTTAGCTAGAGTTTACTGTAACCCGTTAGACAAGGGTAGGTACCCTCACAAGAAAATGAATTCAGAGAGAAATGTTTCCTAATTGGGGTAGCATGTTAGAAAAATATCTGAAACAGCATACCTGATATCTGGATTCTTGAAAAAACGTTGTTAATCTTCATAATAAGATAGATAAAAAACAAACTCTTCTCAAATGTGTCTCAAATTATCTACGTGCAAAATAGATAGTAATCATTGTGATTCGATACCGCGATAGTTGTATCGCAATCGCATAGTCGGGCTTTTGCGCGTCCGTAATGTGCGCTCTGCCCCACGTCGTCTGCTGTGCATTTACATGCAGGGCCGCGGAGATGTGTCCCATTTGTCATCGCTCATGTTGCCCGCATTTCCGGGGGTCGGCACTTGCGTGTACCGCTGACGTAGCTCGCTTGCCCTCCCGTATCGTGTGGAGCACAGCTGCGCTAGTGACCTGGCCCAAGAAACCTTCGAAAATGTTGCGATGTCTTTTAATCATGAATTCCCATGTTAAACAACAGTTGACAACTACATTAAAAAGATTATCCCCCGACATGATGTACTGCATCATGGGGAGGGGGTTATTACTTGATTGATATTTATTCATTGCCAATTGGTTCCAACATGTAAGATGGGAGATTGGGGGGGGGGGGGCACTTGGGAGAATTTTTTTTTTTGGGGATTGGGGCCTTTTTGCCTCAGCAAATACTTATTTCTGAATTGGGTTGATGGGCAAGCATTTTTTTCACCTGCTGGTAGAGGGCTGTTTAACCAAAGGGTCGACGGTTATGCTGTAAACAAAAGCATTTTCTTTTCAAAGTAAAAAAAAAAGAAATTATTAAATATAAATTTGCATCTCATTACAGTGGCAGAGACATTTCTCTTTTTTTTTAAGGGTGGGGGTAGCCCCTCAATGGACAGTCATTTATATGAAATTTTATTAATACCTCATAAGTCGGAGGAATTCCAAATCGGTGCCTGACCCTTGATCCCCTATTCAGGGATCTTTTTTTTTATTTTTTAGTTCATCATAATGCTTTTACCAATTTTGAAATAACCTTTTAACTACATTGAACATCCAAATATGACAACAGCCCCCCTTCCCTGGGCTTGGAGTAATTTCTTTTTTCAGCACTAATGAAGGAGTGGTGGGGCATTTTGTCCTTAGCAAACACCACGGCACATGAAAAGATGGGTTATGGGTAGGATCCATTATATTTTTATGCATTGCACTTTAAAACACTTCAATTCATGGAATCACTTACCTCATTGCTGATCATCTGTTTTCGTTACGAAGAAGCACTCACCAGGTCATGAGATGGAGTTAACCTTAGCAGCCGGAGAAGAGGAGCTGATCCGAAAATAATTTGAGGAAAGGTGGGTATAAATACTACCCCTAAATAAAGGACATCTGTCAATGCTCACGCAGCCCCATCGCCCCTTTCCAAATCACACGTTGGTCATATATATATATATACACACACACACAGACGCATTTGGATGTTTTTTTTTTTCCTGTATTATTTTTCTTGGGGGGGGGGGGAGGGATACCCATTTCCCATATTTCCCAATGATGATACATGTAGCTGAAAGAATCATATTTTGAAATCAAGTCTCCCACGTCAACTTGGCCATTGTAATTTGTTACATTAATCATAATTTGGCTTGGCTATTTTTATGTCCCTGTGTAATTCTCTTTGCATGATATACTTAGTGTGGCAGGAGTGGCTGTTGGGTTTGAAACTGGGGATTTTTTTTTTCACCACTGCTTTATACTGAAGCTGGATTCTGCCAGTGACTTTAAATACGTAACATATTAGGAACAGTGGTAGAATTACAGTGAGACCATGTTATATAGAGAGAGTTCCTATACAAGCCCTTCTATAACCAGGTTAAGCTGTTTACAGCTCTCTTTTTTTTAACAGTAATATAATTTTTTCAGGATTCAGTACTGTATATATTAACAAAAACAGAAATGCTACCTGTTTAATGAAATATTTTCTTCTCTCACCTCTCTATCAATGCAGGTAAGTGGCCCGACAAAGAGGGTTGCACATCCAAGATCTCACAACTACCAAGACTGTTTTTCCTTCATTTGCTTTGTCCATCTTAAACTATACATGCACACACTCCACTGTATTACACTGGATCAGAAATTCATTCATTTTAGGTGTGTTCTTTCCATGAAGTTTTCCTAGAAATAAACGGTGGACTAAACGCTGTTTGTGGTGCAAAGAAAATACATCAATATCCGATAACATCCTAGCCTGGTTAGCATTCAGGGTACAGGTCAGTGAGGTATTCTGATAGTGTCATATAAAAGGGCTCCTTGTGGTTGTCATAAATGAGTTTGAGTTCCTTATCCTCTAGGGCCACAACCACCCCAGTGAACCACCTGTCCACTCCTCCTTCTTCCCATCGGTGCTTCACCCGTTTGCCAAGTATGCTTTGCGGCTCATTAATTATTGGTACAAAATGTCCAGTGTCTTCCAATTTCGTAGGAAATTTCATTAGTGCATTCTTAAGTTCTTCTGTGGTGCACTTTGACAGAGCAACCTTGTCCATCTGCTGACCGAGAATTTTGTTACGAAAGGAAATTTATTTCCTAAGTTTATTACATGCCCTGGTCTTTGGCAGGTTGTTGATTTGTTGGAGCTTGTTTGCCGTGAAGATATTCTAAATGATGCCATCTAGGATATCTTCAATGCGGTCTCTTTCTTTCGCATCCTCGCTTCTTTTGGTTTGTTTGTCCCTAATTCTATTGCGAACTTCATTGAGATATTCGTCCTTGTCTGCTCTGTCTTCTTGACGAACTTTCCGAGCTGTCCGCACTGCGTCGTTAATGGCGGATGTCCGGGATTCCAAGGGCATCGTTTCGAGCCATGTCCTTGTCTTGTTTGTGTGAAACATGACTTTTGCCTCCAGTTTTGACATGGATGCATTAAGTGCTCTATGTAACCTGGAATCCAGGTGCGCGAAGTTTCGCTCTCCACTGATATTGGTAGTTCCACAGGACTCTGACTCCTTTTGTAGTTGCTCGGAGGGTTCCCAGAATTCCCCATTGGGAGTTGTGACTGAAGTTGCCTCTCCAGAACCTCAATCATTCCTTTGACCAAGAGTGACAGGATATGGCATACATCCCTTCCTTCACTCTCAGGGAAGTTCTTCAATCTTTGCCATTGTTGGACGTCGCTGTTGATGGTTTGACCAAAGGCTGTCTGGCCATGGAACATCGTCATAGGCTCTTCTCCCACTCCTTCAGACAGGAAACTACCTTGCTGAAAATGGCATTCAGTTCAAGAATTGTGTCTGGCGTTTCAATGACCTCCATCCAAGGGGCAGTGAGGAGGCAATGCATGATACCTAAGCATCTAAGGTGCATCTGGGAGGAATTCGCCCAGGCATTTACAAATGCCCGCTGCAGGTCATTCTGTGGTGGTGATACCTTTGTGAAGAATTCCAGGATTCCGTCACCAATGCTGAAGAGAATCGCTGCATTCCTGAAAAGGATATTGAAGCGGCTACCAACAAAACGTTCAAGGTTCGTTTGATAACCCCTGTCTTTTAGGAATGTTTTCAACCCAATATTATCGCCGCTGGCAGCATTGTGGAACAATTTGTCCGCTGCCCTCAACAATGCCTGTGCGCTACATTCATTCCTTCTTTGGAAAGGTTTGGCACCTTGTGGTTGATCATTCTCTTTGTCAAGCATCTTCAGAACTTTGTCTGCTTTTTTGGCCAGGGAGTCTAAAGGATGCATTGCACATCGATATGAATGCAGCTTGTTGCCTGTGATGTCCTCGAGTTGGGAGTCGACTGCAGAGTTTGTCACGCACCTGTCAATCATTGTGTTGGTACACTCTTGTAACACATTGTCTTTGATTTTACCGAGACTTGACGTTATTGTCTTGACATAGTCTGAAGCCTGTCCACATGGTTGCTGCTTCATCCCAACCATGAACGTACGTTTCTCTGTGGAGAGTTCCACTTCGGCAATGAGCCCTTGCTTCCCTTTAGTGGTACCATCGTATCTGATCGTCAAGTTTGTCTTTCCTTCGAGATGTTCCTTTACTTGCTTGCGACTCACTTCCTTCATTTCGGAAGCAAGTCTGCCCTGGGTTGCACTTGATGGAAGAAGTCCAACTGACCGCCCTGTAACAGTTTGTACCACTGTTTTGACCACATCGCCAACCCTGTGCTCAGCTATTCCTTGTTCCTGTGAAAATGAGCAGGCACCATCACTCATATACTTCTAAATGTTTTTTTTTCTTTCTCAAATTTGACAATTATAGGCTACATGTACATTACTTGATAAATAGGGATCTGTTTTCAACATACTAAGTACATGTACATTGTATTTTCATATATTCTTAGAACTCTGTTTTTAAAAGATGTACAGCTGCTGTGAACATAAAGAGATAACTAGGTTACAGAAAAATCCACAACCCTTCTGAACTGATTTATCAGTTGGAGTGAGAATGTGAACTGTTTACAATTTTGTAGTTCCAATCTCTTTTAACCTGCCATGTTTGATACCAGGACAAGTATTGAAGGTATCTCACTTTATGCCTCAAGAATTTATTTACATGGTGTTGTAATGTTTAACAGACACTTGTGACCTACAATGAAAATGAAATGGAAATAAAATAAACAGAGAAGTATTATTTTGTGTATGTGAATTTCTATTGTGTAAGGTCTCGTGTTAGAAGGATTGCTGGACGTGGCATTATGTCGGGTAAGTACCTGTGTACCGTGAAACTGAATACCTGATGCTTTTTAAACATATAAGAAAATAAAATTTAAAGTTTTTGAACAAAAGCTTGAATTGTAAGACAGCCACTGGTTCTTAAAGGGTTTGGAATATATGCTGGAGTGTAGAATTATATCGGTGATGAACTCTAAGTTAAAACTGTCATTTACATACAGTAATTTACAATCAAAAATTAAGAAATACATAGTGTACTAAATCTACCCCTGAGTATACCCCTACACATGTGCATGCTCTTGATTTGCCATAGTGTAAAACTTATATACAGTTTGTATGTATACTGAAGTAAAGCTACCCCTTGTATACAAATCGATGAAGTCATGCAAAATACAAAGGAACCTTTTTGATCGAGGACAAGTATATCAAAATCTTTCAGTAACAAAGTGATTTTTTCTTTTTTTGCGGGTCTCATCTCGTATTTTGACCATCTAAAAAGAAACATAAAAAAAGGGAAACAGGCATTATTCAGAGTTCCTTGGACCTTACTATAATTAGCTCCCACTGTACTGGTTTATAACACTTGCAAAAGTATGTAAAATGTGATTTACTTGCAGTATCAGTACATGTATTACTTTTCTTCAATTACATATAACATAATATACATGTAGCTACATGTGGTACTGACAGACCTGGAGATAGTATGAAACCTCTCGAATTGATGACATGAACTGCCTCCCATCCTTTAATTGTCTTTACTTCACCGGTTGCTTCATTTAATTTGCAGAGCAAATCTTCATTTTCATTTTGAATCTCCATGTATTCACATGGAACTTCTGTAGATCTTTTTTGTCTGATTTTGAGTTGTCTTTTTCTTGCATTTAGGAGCATCCTTTGGAGTTTAAGTCTCTTGTTTCTTTCCTGTCGAGGGTGCCTGGAAGTCACTGCTTGTAAGCGTTGATACTTCCTACAGACAGAATTTAACTTACTTTTCCATTTCCTTTTGCTCTGATCTAATGATTTCACTCTTCTTAGCAATGCTTTTGGTGGAGGTGCACAGCGTTCTTTCTTGAGCTTCTCCCGGAATTTCTTCTTTTCCTTCTTACTTAGTTTCAGTTTTGCTTCAAGTACTGTGATGTTTTGTGTGTATGCCTTTTCCATCTTCCCCAGTTTTGTCTCCATTTTCAGATCAGCATTTGCCTGTAGCATACTCACACAACCTTTGCATGGGTAATTTTTTTTTTCTTTTCAGTCTGCTGCACCGACTGCACTTCAATGTCATCATTGCCTTTCTGCACAGGAACAATGAAAGTCTCATTTAGGAAATGGGCCACCTTTTCACCTACCCCATCCCGATTGTTCTTTTTCATTGTTTGATGTTTTTTCTTTAGGGCGTTCAAATTCGCTCGTAATGATCCTTGCCGACAGGAAAGCAACTGCGCAATATCTCTCCATGGTATCTCAGAAGATGATGCAAAGAGTTCCAACATGATCCCATTTGTGAGAGGTGTACGTCTATCTAAGATCTTGGTCAAAAGATTGCTTGCAGTCAATCCAACAGCACTGCAACGTTCGCCAAGAGATGCCATTTTTGCTGTTGAAAAATTGAATTATTGCTCAAGGTACAATGTACTTGAGAGAAGCTTTAGTTAGTTATCAAAAGTAATATGTGTGTAAAAATAAAATAAGGTAAAACAAAAAAATGGAAATCATGAAAATGAAAAAAAAAATGAAAAAAAAAAACTCTGGACATACATCTCAACCAGTCAGGGGAAAGTGGGGTAAGTTGAGCCAGACGGACATTTAAAATGATGCTACTGACAATTAGGGTATGAGCAAAGAATGAATGGAAGTAATCAAATGTGTTCCTGCATCGAATATGTCCTGGCACTCAACATAGTTCGTTTAATTTTCACTGCGCAATGGCCTAATTTTCCTCACTCTCCCCTCATTCAACACTGGACAAAAAATACACACAAGTCACAAATAACATACAGTGTACATAAATACACACACAAACATGAAAACAAATATAGTTTCACCAAAGACAAAGGTAACAATCTCTACAATTCTTTTGTGGAACGAGAGAATATACTTTGATTTCTTTCTTGAATTTGTAATAGAAATTACTTGCAATTCAGACTTTATGTAGGGTATGCAAGACTTCTCTCGGTCGGTCATCATCGTGGTAGAAACTCAGGTGGTATAGAGTTGTCATGATGGCATCAGACAGCGAGAGCACTTGACAGATCTTGCTGTTGTACGCCAAGGCAGCTCTCGGTCAGGCATCACCATGTCAGAAACTCGGGTGTTATCGAGTCATGATGGCATTCGACAGCGAGAGGACGTATCTTGCGAATATGTCATCTAGGTAAAAAAAAAAAAAAAAAAAAAAGAATATCCATATTAAACAAAATACATTGAAAGTGATGCAGCACTGTTAGATGATGACTAGAATACTAGAGTTTTTGAAATCATAACAGTTTATTGGGAAAAAACATGGTCGCAAAATCCAGTATAAGTTGTATGACAGATCTATTTTTGTTGACACATCACAGTCAGGCACACCATCACTTCCATCATCCTCATCATACAGGTTCGAAATAAAATAAAAAGAAACAAAAGTGGGAAAAAAAAGATTTGTAATACAATTGATTAGTTAAATCAACTGGCACTCATTCACACATCATGGACATGGCTTTTTGGACCTAACCTAGATAGCACAATCATGTCATACACCTCCCTCTAGGATTACGTCTACGACTTCATAGTTACTTCTTATCTAGATTTTAGTTTTTTGCCGTTTATTCCCCCATACGGCACCCTAAATAGTCACAGAATGCCCAGAGATTTTACTGGATCTAACTTTCATTTGAAAAACATTAAAAAGTGAGACAATTTTTATAATAATGATAATAAGCTAACCAGTTCCAGTAACATGATCTGAGACTGAGAGTGCTAAACTTTACTGACTGTTATTGTCAACTCAATCTCACTTTCACTAGTCTCAGATCAATTTCGTGATTGTGCATGACTGTAATTCGGTTGCTTGTTACAAGGCTTAGTATAAAATGAAAAATTAGAAGTTTATTCTTGATATTAATAATGTCATTACTTTCTAAGTTCTAACAAGTGAGAGTCCTAAAATCTAATAAAAGTAATAAATTTAGACACTTGTCAGTGATAGACCCCTGTGTTCAAGAGTTATGCCATTACTGTTGCATGCAGTGCATGAATGTTTACTTATGATTAACCAGTAGTGGTGGTTGATGATGTGGTTCCAACCAACCCAGAGTTGTCTCAGTCCAAGCAACTGAATTGCAGTCAGAAATCATGTCTTCAATATGCTTTAAATTATAAAAATAAATCGTAAGATGTTCAGTAATTACCAAAGTTGAGTGCTGATCTAACCAGGGCTGATCATTACACCGTTCAATTCAAGATCATGATCCGAAACACACAATGATCCAGCTGATCCGTACATAATAAACACACCGTAACATAACACACAGTATGCATATATAGACGCACGCTCGGGTTACTTCCCCCGCGCGCGAACGAAGTCTGGAGATCGGACGAATATCGTCTGAAAATCATGACGATTGTCTGCAAGCCCTCTTTCATTCGCTCATTGCAGCAATGCGCTACAGTGAGCGACGGTACGATCGTGAAATAAATTTGAGAACAGCATTCAACTTTCGTAAAATGCCCTAGAAATGCAATAATTTCGACCAACACATTGAGTTATTCCACATTTTACCACTAAAATTTACTTTTGATCGATTCAAATTTGAACTTTACCTGTATTTAATCGATGATTTCAAGACAAATCTGACGCCGTTCCACAACAGAAAGTGGCTGGGTAAGTTGCTTCGATACCGCTGTTCAAAATAGGTACTACCGGTAAGTGAAAAAAAAAAATAAAAAATCCCATGAAGTAGAAGGATTATCCCTCCGCGGCCTATATACCTGCAACACGGCGATAGAAAAACGATAGCTGCGAATTCGGTACAAGGACTGTATGGGCACGGATCCGACCCCGCGTCATTTGACGTCATCATGAATATTCATATATTTGGGAGATTCCTTCGGGGCGGGGCATGCAGCGCACGGAAAACACGGGGACACCTATGTAGTATTTTTTTTTTACGTCGATTACAATGGGTATCTCCCTAAAACAATAAAGTGTACTGTCGGAATGCCGCGAAGCGCTCTAACATCTTCAGTAAGCCAAAGCCATACTGTTTCTTTGATGCTGGGGTCGCCAAGTGACATGAAGGTTTGTTAGGTTTGCCCATGATAACTATTTCGCGCATGCAGACAATTGAATTAATGTGATAAAAATGTTGAAATTGTGCATATAATTATGATGAACATGCATGTAGAAAAATATTACTAGTACAATGTACTTGACTTTTTTTTTCGGCCTCCAGCCAGCTTTGCCCAAGCTGAACCCGCGCCCAATCCGCGCTTTTAGGGTGATCGAGAGAGTGGTACTAACACCTCCGTGGCGATACCGCGTAGAGTGACGGAATTCAATATATATTTTCAACAATATTCCTTCTTTTTATATTCAGATTAACACAAAAAACCCAGAACAACAACAACAAAAAACAAACAAACAAAAACAACAACAACAACAACCACCTTCCAAGCCAAGATTCTGGTTATAGGCCCGAATACTGGTAGTTCGCTGGAATTAATCCGATACATCATAGTGGATATCCACGGGTCAGCATATATTTTTACTTAATTGTATTACATTTTTTTTTCATTTTTTTTCTCTCTTGTCACTTTTTTATGTTTTATTTTTCAGAGCTTTGTTCAATAAAAACATTTAAGTCAATCATTGCTAAAGTACTACACTGTAATATGACTAACAGAATACGTTTGAATGCACCCAGCCGAAGACCGAGCAAAACATGTTCCTTAAATCCTTAGGGCCTAATGTCACCCACAATTAACGGCAGCACAATAAGAAAAATCAGCTGGATGTGACAAAATAATTTCACACAATGTTATTTTCTTTTAATTTCTAATAAGGAAAATAACGTTTCTCGGTTTTTTTTGTTTTGTTTTTGTTTGTTTGTTTGTTTGTTTTTGCACTGATGTGTCTAGCTGTTGAATTATTTCAGACGCTATTTGTATACTGCGGTTCGTGAGTTTATACCGTGCCTGTACTTGTACAATGCAGGACTAAAATCAAAAGCATGTATTGGTGAGTGAAGGAACCCAGACTTTTTGTAACTTAAAGGCATGCATACAGATGGAAATGGAGAGGGGAGGGGGCAGGGAACACGAAATTTACAAGGACTCCGAATACACACAAAAAATGTGTAGATTTCCCTCCGTTCAATTCACATCAAATTGCAATAAGCATGTACGTATGGGCAGTTTTCATCTGCCAGTATCGAACCCATATAAGCTTTAGTGCGCCTGGAGTTTTTTTAAGTAAAGAACTCTTTGGGAGTATGGCTCGTGGATGTCGATCTCTCGGAATGACCCTCGTGAATATAGTACCTAGCTTGACCTGCACTTGTATTAAAAGAAAAAAAAACGGGGGAAGTGTCCTACACTTACAATTATACATGTTTTAGTGTATGGTACGTACAGTTCCACTCATGTACGTGTGTGAGATACACACTGACATTATGAACAATAGAAATTTGAACTGTACTCGAAGAATAACATGATTGTATCGAGTGACCTGTATGTTTAAACCCTATATTTCAAGTAATAATTACCCGACTTTTCATCATTCACATTGCCTGCTGTCACTACAGCTTCAGCAGATGTGTTTTCCAGTTGGTGTAGTTGATGGTGTCCAAACCCTTTGGATTTTTGGTCTCCAACAAAAGAAGTGGTCTTGCTGACTTTAAACATTTCTAGAATGCAGTTAGCATCGTCCAGTGTTGATACCCATCCGACATCATGGTTCGTGTTGCTTTGCAGGTGGTGCCACGTTTTCATTTCCTGCCATGACTGGGCCATGGTGGACTAGTACGTATAGTACCTTTCACCGGGACAAGTTGACACTGTGTAAAAGATATAATTATAGTAGTACAGTTTGTCATCATTAACTATAATTCAAGGCCATTGGAAAGATGTGACCAATGGTGAGTCATAAAGCACGCATACAAAATAGGAAATCATTATTATTATTATCGGGATTGTTTTCGCATTGCCCGTTATGGCCGGATATGGTGTACAATATTATATTATATATATACATAGTTTGATAATAACTATATTATATGTAAAGGTAACAGTATAGGAAAGATGACGAAGTAGAGTCCGAATGCATTTCGACGATACATTAAATTTTTTTTTGTCGAAAATTTGGTGCGAATATAGTTATATAAGTTATATATATATATATATATATATAAGGGCGAGAAGATAAGAGCATTCCCGGCCGGAGGTAGCTAGTTCAACGTACACGTATAGAGTAAAAGTAATGAAGGAGCTATAGATAGACTGATTCTGTACACGGTCGGGACCCCTTCTCTCTTTCTTTCTCTCTCTCTCTCTCTCTCTCTCTCTCTCTGGTATGTTTATATCCGTGCATAATGGGCAATTATGCAGACTGAATGCACATGTATATAGCAGGCATACCAACCTTTTAATACCATTTGCTCACAAAGCTGAAACTGAAAACATGTGTCCCTTCCTGCAATGGACATATGTAATTACAATAATAAAATCTGTGTGTGTGGGGGGGGGGGGGCTGTAATTGCACCATACCTTGAATGTTTATAACAAACAAGGAAAAATAAAGAAGGACAAAATATGTTATACTACCAAAAGAAGCAGATGCCGTCTGCATGACATGTATCCTAATCTTACATACAGGACCAGGCAACTGGGAGCAACTTTTTTTTTTTTTTTTTCACAGGGGTGCTGAACCCCTGAGCCACCCGTTAGGTTGCCAGACTGCATGCAGCAATATACCCTCGGGTGAGAAACTATAATCATAGCAACCTGCTGTGAGATGGCATGTAATGATCATACGTAGTAATTATTCAAGGGGGAGGGGGAGGGGGAGGGACAGAGGAGGGGACGGGTCATTCAAGTGAGGGGGGGAGGGAGGCTGCCACATGAGGATACTTTTGCAATTTTAGAGAAATTCCACAATATTTTGCAAACTTTTAGTTGAAAAATTGAAATTTCTTGATTCAACACAGTAAAAAAACATGAATATTCAGGGACAGTGTCAGTGCCAAGGCCGGCGGAACATTAATAGTGAGGGGGCCCACTACCAATATGAATGGGGGATAGGGACGTCAATCCGTTTATAAAAAAAAAAAAAAGGGAGAAAGGGAGCATGGCCGTATGAGCAGGGCCCTTTTTTTCTAAGGGTGGGCAAGGGAGATTTAGCGTTTTTTAGAAGTGAAATCCAATGATCTAGTCCCCTTTTTGATGATAAGAAAGGAAGTCTTCAAGATAATGTGAATGGTTGATGTTGTAACTGTTACCTCTTTTCCATGCAGTTTGTGTGTTTTCACTATGTGGGCCTATATGGATACTATCACTAGATCAGTCTGTGAAGATTGACCAAAGGGGAGGGTGTATCAGCATCCCACACGAGGAAGATATTGCAATTTTAGAAGTAAATTCCAGCAACGATCTGGTTCACACGATTTCGTGGAATATTTGGGAAATTGTAAATCAAAAAGTAAGGGGGGTGTTCCCCCCCCCCCTTCACTGTAGGGAACTTTTGAATCTTTTAAATTGAAATATGGTGCAAATCTTAGGTATATAGCGTATTTGGAATCTTTTAAGCAGGAAAGTATACTCTTAAGAAAAAGATTATTCAAGGAAAAATGAGGGTGGACAATGATAAAAGGAAGGGTGATGTGGAGGAGATATCCACCCCATGCACACACACACACACACACACACACACATACATACAAACGAAATCCAGCTGCGATGGATGCATATAGCGTATATTTTGTCATATTTGAGGAAAAATCGATAAAAACACATCATTAAGAGAGAAGCAATAAATTTCGCATGCTGTTTGTCACTTCTTTCCCCTGCTATAACCTTAGCACCTTTCAGAACTAAAATCCAGCAATCTCGTGCACTTCAGGTTGCATATTTAGAAACTGTACAACATGAAAAATAATGAAAATGAATATTCTCGGGCAATAGAGGTGGACCGAAAAGAAGGGCATGAAGGGGGAGGATGTTGAAGGGGTATCGCCCTTCCGACTTGAGAAGAACAATTGCAAATATAGAACTGAAATTCGACAAGCTAGCGGAACTTTAGTTGACATATGTTTTGACCAACTGCCAATCAGTTATTTTTATCGCTAATTTGGTTTTTGCTTTATAGCGTGAGCCCTTCTATTCTTTCATATGTTCTTCTTTAAGGCATGATTTAACCATTTGATGATGAAACATAAACCCAGCATTAGTGCTACAAAATAGTTCTAAAATGTGCGTCTGTGATAGAAAAAAAAATCAAAAATTAAAAAGTATAATCTATGTTAAGTAGCCAAATGTGAACAATAGTTATGAAAATATTTTAAGAGTAAGCCGTCTACAGTTAGGGTTTAATGAGAAAAATAATGATATCTCCATAATAGTATTTATTGCAAAACTGATATGGTAGGATGTTTTGAGATAAAAATGACCTACACGTATGCATCAAAAGTGATTTCTTGAACACTTTCAAAATCACTGCTTACCAAAGGTAAACAGGACCTTATTGTGACATTAAATCCACCTTCCGATGTAACATTATATTCTGATATTACTCAGGCCTCACGACGGGGATGGCTGGTCAGTGAAATGTATGTGATGATTCCAGAAAAGACTAATAACAAGGTAATAAGGGCTACTTTCGTTTTTATTACCGTCATCTATAGTCTACACATCAGCAGGTCTATAGAATTATAGGACTACCGAGTATACTGTATATACCCTTTATCCTCTAGATACGTTTCCATCTCCATCAACTGACTGAGACCGATGATAAGCCCTTGGTTATAGGTCATATTAGATCATACACAAGAAAAGGATTGCAAAGAAAAATACGACAGTCACAAAATTAGTCATATTAGTACAACATCACAGTATAGTGTATCAGTATGGGACCGAAAGAATGTTGCAATATCAGACAAAGAACCTGTAAATTCACCAAGTAGAAAAAGATAATTTCTTCAACGTTTACACTAAAAAAAAAAAAAAAAAAAAAAGATGCCATACATCCCAGATTAGATCGGAAAGAGTTGTTTCAGGGACAATTACCCCGATAATCTCATCAAAGGTCAAAGGGAACTCGCTATCTGACTATCGTATTATATCTATATCTATAGACTAACTATGCTTTTCAAGGGGCCGCCCTCAAACACAAATTACAGGTTATACGATGACGGTCTCCTACATTTTGTATGTATTCATTCCATTGACTTGAACATTTGATTTTCCATTTGTTTTGCATATTTATAATTCACCTATACAATACGTATTTCACTGTTGGTATATGTCATAAATATCATTTTGTGTTGGATATAAAGTGAATAGTATTGGAAAATTGTTAGGTTGTATATACCTTGTAAAAATGCAGAAATAAATCAAATCCAATCAAATCATAGCAGTGGGATCACCATAATCATTATAATAGTTACTAATAGTTGGGCACACTAAAAACAATCAAACACACATTAGGGTCAATACAGGGTTCTGGAACATTCATCATACTTTATAGGCCTACTAGTATTTGTTCACAATAACTCTACCACGTAGATTCTGCGTACTAAGTTAGAATCTCATATAGTGCCTATATACAGAATAATATTCACCACTGACAACTTACAAGGACATAATCATCGCCGACGGAACGGGGGGGGGGGGGGTTTGGGGGTCCCCCATTTTCTTCTTTTCTCTCTCTCTCTCTCTCTCTCTTTATTTATTTATTTTTTTTTTAATCCCGTTCACAGGAATACAGAGTGTCACCACTTTGTGTCCCCTTTTTTATATCCCGAGAGTAGCAGAATAGAAATGGACGAAAATGTAATGAAACCTTTCGAAGCCGGTACGAAATGCCGTGTAGACCTTTTTATTACTAATATTATTATAATTATCATTGTTATTATTATTATTATTAGAAGTAGTAGTAGTAGTAGTAGTAGAAGTAGCAGTAGTAGTAGTAGTAGTAGTAGTAAGCTCAAGCAACCCGGAAGTGCCCCCCCCCCCCCACTTTTTGCAGACGCGTGCCGCAGGCGGTGATAATCACGTATAGAATCTAGTACATATACGTATTTTTGTTAAGGCGGGTACAGTACTTTAGGGGTCTTTAGCGGGACAGTCTTGTACGGGAATGGAAAACAGTCGGTTAGTCTACAAAAATATATGTAAAAAGTAAGATTGGTTCTAGTAGTCGGGAATCTTATAGTGTATCGCCTCATTTATGGTTTGAAAATGTCGGAAAATTTGTGGCAATGTGTCTTTATTCATGACAAATATTTAAACGAAAGGTGTCCCTGTGTAAATCAAGACTACACTCTTTTTTTAAAAAAAACAACAATAACTGAACGTTTCATAGTGTTATAGTGTTATACTATAGTAGAAAACGTACTCAAAGTGTAGTGTCTATACTGACTATAGGATAAACTCCTAACATTATCTGGCATATTGAAAACCAAGTTTTCAGTTTCCGATCATACTTATCTCGAGAAAGGTCTCAATCACTTAGCACTTGTGCCTATTACGTTACATCTAATTTCTAATTCTGTTAAAATGCACTTCTCCGACGGTTCTATCCCGCTCCGAATCTCCTAACGTTTAGGCCTATAACGTTGCTAGTAACACAACAGCTACCGTTGTACTTTGCTATAGGACGGGACGGGACTCGGCGAGTTGAGGTGGGGAGAGCTCCGGCGGGGACGGGGCAAGCGGGGTAGGCAAGCGTATGCGTGCGCGTAGCGAGAGAGCGCTCCTTCGAGACCATGATTGACAGTCGAGAGCGCCTAAGCTCCGTGATTGACAGCCGAGAGCGCTTTACTGACACTCCATGATTGACAGCCGAGAGCGCCTGAAAACTCCATGATTGACAGCCAGTAAACTGTATCTTATAACAGCAAATGTGGGTTGTATTTTTAAGCAAAATTTGTAAAAATAAGCAGGTCACTCACGTACGTTTGTCCGGCCTGAATTCGCGTACTGGACGTTATTATGCGCTCCCGCCCGTAGCATAGCATTAACAAACATCTCCTTGCCTACGGTGGTGTACGTGAAAGGCCATGCCTACGGTGTACGTGAAAGGCATATGGCACAGTCATCGCGCATCGTTCATTTAAAGGCACATTCCAGACAATTTTCATAATTTCACATCATGTAGTACATAAATCGACTACTCCATGTATAGATTTGTGAAATTTATTGTGGTTCTTGAGCAGAGAAACAATACTTTGAAAAACCTTAAACAAATTACACTGAACAAGGATGATGACATAGGAGGTTCACATATTTCAGAAATGTAGCACTGTAATTCCATTACAATACCGCTTGCTTGCGAGTTCACCTGTGAATAATCTATGCATGCCTTCTTCTTTTGTTGTGCTTCCTTGAGCCCCAACTCATGCATTCTTATGGTGACTCTGCCATGTCATCATCCTTGTTCATTGCAATTTGTCCTAAATTTTGAAAATATTCTTATTCTTCATCCCAATTATCACAAATTCTGAAACTCTGTCCTCAGTATTACTAATTCATAGTTGTTCATATGTAAAAACCTGGAAAATCATCCGGAAGTCTCCTTTAATACGCGTGATCTGTGAGCCCATTTATGCAAACCAGAAATGAATAATTCATAATGACGTCAAATGACGCGGGGTCGCAGCAGCACCCATACAGTCCTTCCCGGTACGAACTTGCTCACTGACTTTGGGGACACACAGTGCCGTATATTAATATACGGCACTACACTGGGGACACATCCGCAACAGCGCCCTCTCGCGACTAACAAGGGTATAGTTCTAACAGTTACACCTACCATTCTATAGACTATGTGCTTTTATACAACGTCCAAGTAGATCCTTGTAATTTGATTGGAGGATTGTTGGTGACGTGCTATTCAATAAGTACTCCATTCAACGCGCCATGCAATTTTGGTTCTATTTTTGCGTGCAACTTGGTTCGATTTTTTCGTTCTATTCCACGGTTCGAGAAATTGTACGGTACTGCATGTACTGTGTGTGTTTCATATTGAGGATCGCATATGCAGCTAGCGCAGTGTACGTGTGCGGTACATGCATGCGCGTATGTAGGCCTACGTAGTGCTAGTGCACGTGTAACGTATGAGCGCCAGCTGTGACGACCTGTCAGTGTATCTACACTGATTGCACAAGCCAGAAAGAGAATCGCAGTGGACCCACATGTAAGTATGGCTATATTTTTCATACATATATAGACTTCTAGGCCTACTTAGACCTACCCAACAATCCTCTAACCAAATAAAGATCTACTTGGACGTTGTATAAAACAAATAGTGTATGGTCTTTACTCGTGCAATGGAACAAGATTTCGCACTCGGTGAAAGATGAGGCGCACTATTCAACTTGGCTTCGCCTCGTTGAATAGAGCGCCTCTATCTTTCACCTCGTGCGAAATCTCGTACCATTGCACTCGTGACCATTCACTATTTGTATACTGTAGATTAGACTAACATTTTCTATGTCATTAGTGGAATACAATAGACATCGTACATCTAGGTGTAGGGTTTCTAGTATAGGAGCCTACTATGTACTAGAACACTAACCTACTACGTACATAGGCCTACTACTACACTAGTGCTAGCTGGTCTAATCTAGAGTCTAGATCTAACGTTAGATCTAACGTTAGATTCTAGTACACTTTGTAGGCCTACGGCGTTAGGCGTTATTAGTGTAATGTAGAGCCAGAGCCTACAGAGGGTCTAACATTAATAATGACAACGTAGGCCTAAACTTCTAGATCTAGGCCTAACATTAGACCTAAGGTCAGAACTGTAAAATTTTGGTCTAGAAAGATGTCTAGAAATAGTAGAAATAGTAGAATTCTAACAAATCTAACTGTAAGTAGTGTTAGTGTTAACACGCTAGTTTCATGATAGTCATACTAGGGTTCTACCCCCAGCATAACTAACCATTACTAACCATTCGATCTAGATAAATAGCGACAGGTTCGCACAGCGTCTGGTCGGGCTACCCCCAGCATTCTCATTGGGTCTGTAACATTGTTAGGCCTATAGGCCTATACTTTCTATGTAGAGACTGTAGAAATCTAGACTCTATTCAACAATAACAAATCTGTAGACCCGATGTGTGAAAGAATTAGAAAGTCTAGATCTAGACCTCTAGAATTCTAAACCTAATGTCTACATCTAGGCCCCCAGATTTTTTTTTATTTATTTTTTTTTTTTTTGGGGGGGGGGGTGATGGTTATTCTAATGAGCGAACTCTTAATCTAAAGTTGGGCCCTACTTCGTACTGGCCCTGATAATACCTACCATTAGACTACACTGCTAACCATGTTAATTTATTGTTACTTCTAACTTTAAAGACACTTTCTGTGGAGTCTGGACTTTTCTAGATCTAGGTCTAAGTAATAATACTTATCATAGCAATTATCAGGTCCTGAGGGGCTGAGCCTAGCTGAGGCGACTGGGGGAAAGTGATTCCTCTCCTGAACCTCATTCTGAAATGAGACCCCAGTCTGAGTGTTGATTAATGAAATACCAAAGTTACGATCTACACCACCCTCCCCCCCCCCCTCCACTCCATTTCAAAATACATATGTATTCTAGACTTGGTAGATTTAAGACTCTAGAAATCCAAAGGTCTATGTCTAATGTTATACTAGAGAAGGTCTAGATCATGCAGATCGAGATAATCTAGATTATACACCCTAGCTCTAAAAAGATGTGATGTACAAATGTAACGTTAGATCTAACTTAAATCGTATTAAAACATCAGACAGAACTTCTAATAGAAACTTCACTGTAGGCCTAGATTCGAGAGTAGAATTGTTAATGGTAGGCCTAACAGTAAAGTGTTTTTTCATATATAGGACCTGCTACAGTCTAATAACTAATTTTACACCTAGCTGTAAATATATAATGCCTATGGCCTGCATTTCATAAGTATAAGACCTAGATAACGTGGATGGTAAGTGAGACCTAACAACAGGCCTATTTCATTCTTTAATATTTTGCTCTGGATTCCTGCAATTTTTGATTCAAATGCATTTTATCACTCAAATCTATGGTAAAGCATCCATAATCTTTTTTTGATCAATATGGTCTACTTTCTTCTAGTTCAGTTTCTAGTGACATGTAGACTGTATTAAAGATAGTCATGCATTATTACTATGCATTATTATTTAACAAAATCTAGTAAGTCTAGTTTTACTATTGTACTAGTACCATAAGATCCTATCGCAGAAGCAAGGATAGATTTCAGACCTATGTGTAGGGGTCAATACTTCTACACAGATGTGTGATACACTCATTCACTCACTGCCTTATATTGGGAGCAGTATGATTTGAAAATGTTCAAGATAACACTTGATTCATATTTGTATCACAAAACATCCAACCATATAAAATTTTTGCAATATAGCCTAAGATATAGGGAGAAATCCCTATTTTCCTCATTAAAACATATCTGGACGGTTTAGTCTGAAAACATGTTATTATAACTATCGTTCACATTTTATATATTTACGAATGCTTTCAAGAATATTTCTTCAAATTTTTACATTGGTTGTTTCTATCCCAGACTCACATTTTAGAACTATTTTGCAGCAATAATGCTGGAGTTTTTGCTTCATCTGCTAATGGTTACTTATGCCTTTGATAAGTTAGACTATTAGGTGCCCTCTAGATACATGTACATGTACTTAATGTTTGGGATGTTCTAGTATTTAATGTACATGTATGACCTTATGGGATACTCTGTTATGAATAACAGATTCCTTCACTGGTGAAAATTGTCAATGTTTACAATAGCTTATGATTGGTGCATCACCAAGTTGATAGCTGTGTATGTTTCATAAGAAATTTTTAGCCAACCTTTGGATAGTTGAATTGGTTGGTACATCATAATGTATGTGTGAGATGCTGATTATACCATTATTAATGTAAATCTAGGTGTTTGATGTATGTTATGCGTGATAAAGGAAGGTAAGGTACATCCATCATGTCCTTGCATGGGTTAATCCCCCCCCCCCCAATCGAATTGAGTCTATTAAATAATTTTATCATGAATGTCAATTTAAAAAAAAAAAAAGATGTTTCAAAACTTCTATGAACAAATACAGATATCAATTACTCTGACAAATGGGTGTGTACGAATTTGACAAGGGGATACATAATTTGCACGTTTATGGGTTATATCATACATGGTAAGTTAGCACAGCTAGCTTGATATAAAACACAGAACTCAAATGACACCAGAAAAAATTAAACAAACGGAATGATTTTCACTATCATAGCTAGTAGTTCGAGTATACATGCATTGTAAGAATTTTGATTTCTGGATAGAAACGAAAACTTTACAGATTCATAAATGAGCATTTTTTTGTTGTTAAAATACTTTGTGAAGAAGGTGTCATCAAACAAACAAACAAAAAAGCTAACGAATACTATATACATTATACCTTATGTACACACTTGTAAATCTCCTGTAATGAAAAAAGAAAATACACGTGACCACAATCATTTGATCGTGTCTTCAGATGATAACAGACCTTCAAATAGAATTTAACCCATATCGCTCCATACACGTCTGTCGAAATACACACCTGTTGCGCATCATTACAATGATTATGTTCTCATTTTTGTCCAGTTATTTTTCCTTTCGAAAAACAAAAACAAAAAACAAAAGGAGTCACATACAGATCTAGATTTAAAATGTACAAATGATGAAACTGTGGCATGCTTATATGAGTATAAGGTTCTTGTCTTTAAAGAACACATGAATTTGACTGCCTTTCCCATTTCATACAATGTATTAGTTCTTGCCTATATGAATATGCAAATAAGGAGAAAAAGGTACAGCTGCATTAATGTAAGAAGTCATATGATCATGAACTCCACATGTCAAATAAAGATATCATAACTGTAATGCTTGAAATAAATAAAAAAGAACTAATCCATTATTACATTTTCTGTTTTTCATCAGAAATCTAACTTGACAAAATAAAATAATTCTGGATAGGCTATGCTACCATCGATCATATTTTCATACTAAGAATACTTACAGTACTGTACGTCAAGTGCTAAATATTTTATGAAAAACAAACATACAGAATTATATTTATTTCATATGTTACACATTTCCCACTGAATTTGTATTTCTACGAGAAAATGAGAAGTATTTTTTTTTCACACCAGAAGACTGTACAATTGTTGATGATATCACATGACTCAGTACAGCATCGGATTTGAGACACAAAATGAGGAGAATTGCTCTGATGAGGCATTAATATTGTTCTTTTGAATAAATTGTAGAATTAAAGTACCTGTATTCAAAAAAATATTGATAGAAACACGGAGGCATAGAAATACCACTCTGGCAACTGAATTTTCTATGTTTTATCAATATATTCCAAATACTTCTATTGAACTTCTTGCCAACATGACTGAGACTAGGGGCAACTAGTATATCCACAGTTAGACAACAGGTTCACATGATACAAACAATATCTTATGTCTCCACGGTAACTCCTTTCACAACAAATCTTTTGGGACTGGCACTTTTTGTTCATTGTATTGAAAATAGGATAACTGCAAAACAAAATGAACATATTATTATAATCTAATATCGTTGCTGGGAAGACGACCTCGTATCTACAAATTGTCAAATATTCAGGAAAGCAGAAAAACATGGCAGCTAAAGAACTGAATCAAATGGGAGAGTCTTTCCTTTTACATGCCATGGTGGCTTCCTTTTTGGGGTAAGAGAGCTAGGATTTGGATAGGACATTTACTTAAATGATTATCTGACCATTTAAAAAAAAAGTGATTTTAACCAAAATTTGAGATACGATGTACAGATTATAGTTTATGATTTCATGGTGAGAAGTCTAACTTCACAGAGAAGAGAACTTTTCTATAACATAGTTTATGAAATGTCAAATATCATTGTATTGTGATGGTGGGTGCAGGGGGGGGGGGGGGTAGGCAGAAAATTTTCAGAATGCTCCCATACTTTTTGCACACCTACACATTACAGTGGTCTCATGTGCCAAATTTCGACCAGAATTTGAAAAAAAAAGATGATGGAGCCGCATGAATCTACATAATCTTTTATTAATTGCAAAATTAATACTGCTGCCTTGGAAATATATCCAATTTCACAACAAAGCATCTCTCACGACAACATATTCTAGCAACAATGTATGCCAATCGTAACTAAAATGCTATAAACAGACATAACAGCTTAATTCGATTAACATTTCATACATTTTGTTGCCATGGCAACTGGTTCGTTTTCACTAAATGAAAAATGTATCTTACAGAAATATACAGCGTAGTTGATATTGACTACGTGAGGAAAAAAATCATTTAATTGCAAAGAACTGAGAGTAGTTCAACCCACAACATATGATTTTGATGAAGATCAGCCATTACCATGGCAACGCAATCCTCCATAATAGCGATAAAGGTGTTTCCATTTCACTCATGGAATCAAATCTTCAAAACATCTCTCTGATGGAAGCTCGGACCACTCGCAATTATATGAGCAATGTAAGACTGTAGCAACCAAAATACAGGGATTATAAGATAAAAATTGTAATTTTGCACAATCTGTTAGAAAATTGCATTTTCACTATTTTTTGATAAATGACTGAAATAGTTACTTATACACCTGTATGGATTCTTAATTTGAAATGGGAGTGGGGGATGGGGTTGCACCTCGAGTGATTGTGTGATACATAGTCATACTCACACATGGTAGGCGTACACATGGAGAGTTCTTATTTCAAATGGTTCATTTCATATGGATTGACAGTACTTTATTCCAAGTAGCATGCCCTCCGCTGCCCTTCAACGGCTCCCTGAGTATTGAAATACTTTCTAAAGTTTTCTCGCACTTCAAGGGCTTCCTTTGAGCCATGGGAACCTCTAGGGGTCAGGGGAGTGAGTGTCTCCCCATGTAGTGGAGCACTTGGGCATTCTTGTTCAGTTGGTGGGATAATTTCTTCTTGCTGCAGGTAATTGTGCAAAACACAAGCTGCCTTGATTACCGCGTTCACATGGTTGGGGGAGATAGTGATCTGCCGCCGGAAGATTCGCCATCTCGTAGTTAGAATGGCAAAAGCGTTCTCAACAATTCTTCTAGCCCTGCACAGTCTGTAGTTAAAGATTCTCCTGGAATCATCAAGATCCTTTCCAGGATATGGCCTCATCAGGTACCTTTTTAGGGGAAATGCTTCATCGCCAAGCAGTACATGGGTTCCTGCACTCTAAAAACACAAATGTTGAATTAGCATTTAAAAGGGCCGAGGAGTGACAACATTTTCAAAGTGTTGGTTTTCCTGCTAGATTCAACATTTAAAATGTTATTTTAAAAGTTGGACGCAACACTTCAAAAAATGCTGTCACTCCTCGGCCCTTTTAAATGTTGATTCAACATTTGCGTTTTTAGAGTGTGGTTTTCACCACCTGGGAGGACTTTGTCTGCAGGAAAGTTTAGGTGATTACTGTCCAGTGCCTTGGCAAGGGTTGAATTTGCAAAAATACCGCCATCGCTGCTTCTTCCAAAGGCGCCGATGTCAACAGCTGTAAAGCAGTAGTTGTCGTCAACTAGGGCTAGTAGAACCACCGAAAATAAGCCCTTATAGTTGTAATAGAGGCTACCAGAATTGGGTGGAGCTTGGATTAGAACATGCTTCCCATCGAGACATCCGCAACAGTTTGGAAAATTCCATCTCTGTGTAAATCTCCCCTAAATTGATCTCTATCTCTCCTCTGTAGGCTGGGGTAGGTATTCCGGCTGCAGCGCCTCCCAGATGGCTGAACACGTTTCCGGAATAATTTGTGAGATTGTACTCGCACCAACCCGATAGTGGTATGCAAGACTGTGATATGAATCACCACTTGCCAGGAATCTGCAATTTGACAATGTAAGTAGAGTAATTCAATTTACTAGGCTTGAAAAACAAGAACAAGAAGAACACTAAAATAAAATTTAATTTCCTTTACCTTGATTTCCAACTAGGAAGTGATGCCAAGAGAAAGTGGAAGAACATAAATGACAGTTTCCGCAAGTACCGCCAGAAGATGGTAAAGAAGAGTGGCCAAGAGGCGAAGGTCATTAAACCCTATAAATATGCCCAGCTACTGGAATTTCTCCTCCCACACATGGCTATGAAATGGTAGGTTGAAATAACATGTTTGATACGGTATTAACATTGACCTACATGATCTCACATTTAGAAACTTTACAGGTAGGATAATGAACATGACAGGAAAATTAAGCAAAAAAAAATTAAGTTAATCACAAGCTATTGGATTGGATTTATTTAAATTCAATACTTCATAAAAAAAGTATATAAACAAACAGAAAATGCAAAACATATAATTTCATAAATACATTACATTCAGGTTCATGTCGTCAAGTGTATACAGAGTTACTGACATGTCTCCAACGGATACCAAATATAAGCATCAACATCATATATAAGGAAGCATTAGGAACTTGAGATGAAGGCCGAGTCTTATGTAGCCAAGTCCTGTAACATAATGGATTACATATTAATTTAAAAGATTACAAAAAGCAGTACAAAATTACATTAAATTATATGTGAAAGTTTGAGTTTTTAGATTTATTTTCGTTGTTGTGTGTGTGGTGTTATTGACTGCATGTAGTTCACCTGTCATGACAGACCAAAATTTAATTTCGATAATAGAGTATGTTTTTGCCTTTTTCATAGAAATCATGAAATAGTTTGCTTTGAATATGAATGAAATTTCATTGGGTATAGATAAGACCTGTAAAGTGTAGAAACAAGGAAATATCTTGGATTGCATTAATGGTAAAATTATCTAACTGGTGAGTTAAGTTTTTTTTTCCATCATTATGACTACTATCTGCAGAACAGAAACGAATCTTCAAGATACGTCTGTTGACACGCAAGCCAGTGACAGCGAGAGCATGAGCATTGAAGGAAGCCCAGATGAACTGGTAAAATAATGTTATGCACTCCTTTTTTACTAATAACTTGTTTATACCCCACCCGCAAATAGTGCTTGTGTGTGTGTGTGGGGGAGGGGGAGGAATCACTATGAGATATGTACATGGCCGGTTGCAAAATCTTGTGGATCGAACTCCTCTCTCATTTTTTTAGCAATTGACCCAAAATTGGGCATGTATAACCAATATCAAAGGTAGATATGCAAGACACTTCTTTTTTTTTTTAGGATCGTATGGCAAATTGCATAGTAACAGCATATTTTCATAAAAACTTGTGGATCGAACTACTCTCTTATTCGTTATGAGCGATTAATAAAAAATTGGCATGTTTAACCACTCTCAAATGTATATGTGCAAAACACCTTTTTTGTTAATATCTGTATTCTCATAATACATTGCCATTGAAACGGCATATTTTCATAAAAACTTGTGGATCGAACTACTCTCTCTTTTTTTCTTTTTTTTTTGAGCAATTAACCCCAAATTTGGCATTTTTGATCACTCTCAAATGAAGATGTGCAACACACCTTTTTTTTTTTTAGTATCTGTATTTTCGTAATACATTGCCATAGTAACGGCATATTTCCACAAATTTTTTTAGACTACTCTCATTTTCTGCACAATTAAGCCCTAATTTGGCATGTGTGACTGCTGTCAAAGGAAGATGTACAACACATCTTTTTTTGTTAGCATTTCAAAATGCATTGCCATGATAATGTCAAGTTTAAAACAATATCTTACAAAATGTTGTGGATCATACTACTCTCAGTTTTATAGCAATTCAGTAGAAAGTTGGGATATATGATCCATGTAATGTATAGTTGTTCAGGATGCTTTTTCTTTTTTGTGTGTGTGAATAAATGTTTTGCCATGGCAACATCATTTTTTTTTCTATAGTTAGCAGTCAGATTAATATTTGAGCATTTGACATGAATTTTAACACATGTGATCACTACCGTATGTAGATATGCAAAAACATCTTTTTTAGATGTTGAACAATGCGTTACAATGGTAAAAGCATGTTGTTAGCTAAAAATAGTACAAAAAATATTGTTGAATCAGATATCTCCCTCAGTTTTTGAGCATAATATGCCTTGAAAATTGGCACATGTGATCGCTATGGTACATATATATATATATATGTGTGTAATCTTAATCTTTCGTCATTGTGAACAATGTGTTCCGATTGTAACATTATATTTTGATTGAAAATAATAATACATGGGTCTGTTCTAAAAGTTCGAGCCCAGGGTTTTTTTTTTTTTTTTGGGGGGGGGGGGCACAGACTAAACATGCCCAACATTTTGTGTCTCGTTGCTTTGTTCTTATAGAACTTTGTTTGTGTGTGTGTGTATTGAGTACAGTGGACTCCCGCTATAACGAAATCCTGGGGACTGGCAGTTTTCTTTACGTTATATCAAAATCCCGTTATAACCGAACAAATAAACAATGAAAATATATAGAATGGATAATGTTATGGCCTGAATTTTTACTTTGTTGTAACCTCGGCCAAACGACTTTACATGCATGTACAATTTAGTTTGCTTTGGCATAATGCATGTTTTGTTAATCTGTTTTGGGACCACGACGGTCAGGGTAGGGGTGATCTGGGCACTTCCCAAGGGCTTGACAAAATAGATATTGTAAAGCAACGTCTCCTATATCACCTTAATTGCATTTTACGAAAATACGTATGTGCTACACAGGCGGAAGAGCTTTTCAGAGGCATGTAACCGTATCGAACATTTTTCGCGTTTTTCATCGCCTTTATGATGCATGGAATAAAAAAGAAAGAAAGAAGAAATAGCTATACATTATTTGTATTGTTAATTGACATGAATTCAATTCATCATTTCAAATAAAAGAGAGCATTTATGAAAAAGTTTTCTATTGTCATTATTTTTCTCTTGCAGCTGAAGACATTGAATAACATACTACGGCTGGCGTCACAATGTCTCGATACTGACTCAAGACGGCCATACGATTATGGAATTATCAATTTCGCTCGAAGTTAGTCCCGATATTTTTTGAAAGCCAATAAAAATTCAAAATAAATACGATCTTTTGGTTGAAGCCGGAAAAACCTCACCGTCGGTTAAATGTTGGAGTGAAGGTATTCTATCGAATACTAGTATACCGATGCTGCGTACGGTCAAAGCAGAAATGATAATAATAATTTAAAAAAAAATCATCGTGTGTCCATTTCTTTTCAGCTCCCGAAAAATCTGACGCCTGCATTTGCTAACAGAAACAAACTTTAAGCGTGTGTTACTCAGTATGCTGTACGATACACATACCCATATTTTGTGATACGTGTAAAACACGAAATGTAGATAGCACAAACTTCATCCACTGATGGGGAACATACTTTTTATTTTTTGGATTACAGCAGGCAATACACAAACAAAAGCACAACATCCCACAGACAGACAAACGCAGACAAAAACAAATGCGCACACATTAAACCTGACAACCAAACACTCATGCTGGCATTATTAAACGCACAGATTACACATACGCATTCCCACACACTTGAACGCTCATTACACACCTGACAAGAGAGATTTCACTGGAATAGTAAATTTACCTATGTGTTTCCATGATGAAATGATGACGGTGAATTATCATTTAACAAAATCAACACTAATTATTCCAGGTTTTTTACAACTTCACATCAGATTAAAAACGGAGATGCTATTCATTAATGTCAACACATGGGAGAACAAATGCGTGTGTATATGATATGATGAATAATTATCATGATTATGTATATATGAACACGTGTCTGAGAAGATTTTGTGTTCGTTCAGATCTACAGTGGGACATTCCATAAAGCGTGTGTCATGTGTTTTTCTTTTCTTTTCTAAAAGGAAATTAATCTAATTCAATTAGATGCAATTAAGGAGGAAATTAGGTTATTAAAGTTTATCGGGAAAAAAAAAATATGTGACAAAACGCTTCATGACATGCCCTATCACAAGTCTGCATAAATGAACCATAACTGGCTGAACCTCGTCTGTAGATCATTCAAATATGTTTGATTTCACCACATGTGTATTATGTTTGTATCCGTGTTTACAAGTGAGTTTGTGTGTGTGTGTGTGTGTGTGTCTGTCTGTCTGTCTGTCTGTCTGTCTTTGTGTGTGTACATGCGAGCGTACTTCCTACTAAAAGCACGTAGGCCTGATACTTTCACTGTACAGCGTCCAAAAACCCGGAAGAAGAGTGGGGACCGAGTAGTGCAGATCCCCCTATACCACAGACATAATTATTACACCCCCATAAAAAAAAAAGATGAGTATAATAAAACTCATAGAGGGATGTGTATACAATCATGATAACAATTGCCTAAACATTCTGGACTATTTTCCCGACCTGCGTATCTCAATATAACTACATGTATATCTTTACAAATGACTTAGATACATGTATATCTTTACAAATAACTTAGATAATCTATATCAAATATAATAGCTATAAAAAACCCTCGAATAATATATTATTTACCCATTATTTTATAGCGATCCACATCCCACAAGCTTTGCTTTTTAGTGGATCACTATTTTCCATAATCGAATCTATTTTCCGCACGCCCACGAAGTATTCCTCCAAATTATTGTATATATATATATATATATATATATATATAAATATATGTTGTTATATAATTTATCTCGGATACTACATGAATCCTTTGCAAATGTTTGAACAATATTATTTCATGACATGTATACTTTGTACTATGTTTTGATTTTCGTTGATTGGAAACAAACTATGATTGAATTGAATTATTGCGAAAAGTTTTACAATAAGCAAAAAAAAAAAAAAAATACGTACACATGTACCTAAAGAATAAAGCGGAGCAATGTACTAAAAGTAGAAATCGTTTTCATGTTTGATAACGATCAAAGTATTGCAAGTATTAGTGTACTCATAGTCATCAATACAGTATACTTTTTTTTTATATGTTCTTTTAATTCTAAAAGACCCAGCGGTGCAAACAGAATCAAAATTTCATAACGATTTAGCCCGTAATTCCATGTTAAAAATTGAACTTTTTGGGTGAGAATTATGCTAATGAGCTGACGAGCCCGGATGTCGTGATGTCACAGGTGCCAGCTATATCACTGATTACAAGCTCTCGCATATATACGCGTGCGTTAAATCGTACCGAGTAGCAGACGACGCTTCGGCCCAATTTAGCTAGCAGGCGGCACTTGTGTACTGTCCTATTCATGCAGCTGTCTCAAATTTTGCTGAACCAAGTCGCACCAAAATTACAGGATATACTTCTAAACATATTTTAAAATACTGTCTTATATTTGAACGAAATCAGTAATCGAGAAGTATCAATATTGACGCCGACTTTCAAGTCGTCACTAAAAAAAAAACTCACTCTTCGCGAGAGATCATGGTAAACGCGACATGCACAATCTAGAACTGAAGTTAGCCGACTAGTACTTTGCGAACGGGAAATTTACGCAGGAAATATACTAAGAAATGTCATGATTTTGGCGATTTGTGTGATTTATGAACTATATTTTTCATTCGACTTAGCTCAAATAATTTGTAAATTGATTTTTTACTCCCGATTACTTGAAAGATTTGTCTCATCATATTACATGGCTAACTTCAGTCTATGCGTGCGCAGGCAAGTAGGGCCTATGCCGCGATCACTCTTGTTTAGTCGTACTGGGCCCCGTTTTATCAAAAGATAAATTTAACGTTAAGTCAAGATAATCTATGATTAAAGATCCAGTTTACCTTTGGGAGCTGTGATTTCAAAACTGTTCAAGATATCACATTTGATGCATATGAGTAGGTCTGTTGTACCATAAAACATCCTACAAAGAAATATTTTCGCACTAAAGCCTAAAATATAAGGAGATATAAGTGTTTTTCTTGATAAACCATAACTGTAGACGGTTTAGTCTGGAAACATTTTTATTATAACTATTGTTCACATTTTGTACATTTAACTATGCTTAACATCGATTTTACTAATTCAAATTTTTACAGTGGTTGTTTCTATCCTTAACTCACTTTTAGCACTATTTTAAAGCACTTTAATGCTGGGTTTTTGTTTCATCTGCAAATGGTAAATTATGCCTTTAACCTCTCAAATCAACTCTAAGTCCACTTAATCTATGATTAACTTCCAAATCAACTTCAAGTCCGTTTTATCAAGAGACCCAGAGTTGAAATCCACTTTAACTTCCTTCCAAATCAACTTCAAGTTTTCTCAACCGCTCCAAATCCATGGTAACTTTATAGTTGATAAAATATTAACTTTACGTACAGACAGTCTAGGTAGACTCAATTGTAAGGCAATTTACAGAAGAGAGATGACTGTCACACTTTCCTAGTCTAGCTGGGGTCTTGTCACAAATGTTTGTCTGTTAACTGCTCACTTTCTCTAACATTTAGTTGCGTTTCTTTCATGTAATTATGGTCTTTTCCTTGCATGAAATTCACGATCGGCATGACCTCACGCATTGCTAACGCGACTGCTGCGCGCAAACACCCTAGACATGCAGTCTCTATCCCACCCTGCGCGCCCGGCGCCTCGGCCGGCCCACCCGCCCATCAAGCCATCGCCAGCAAGGGCAAGTAACCGAGTAACTGGAACCGCGTCTGTGTGCAATGCATATCTTGCCAAAGAACCCATATGCGAGGAAACCAGTGATTTCTGACGTGCGTAGGCCTACGTAGAGCTAGTTCGTCAATAGATACTAATTAAGAGTTTAGTAGGCCTATACAGGAAATAAAGAGTTTAATTCTATAGCACCGAGTAGGTACGACAGTAAGATCTAACCTGTCCAGTCAATAGGCCTAACGTTACGCCTAAGTAACGTTACAGCGAGTCGTTTGTACTTACCGTATAACACTGCACTGACTGCAGACTAAAGCGTCTACTAGGTCTAGAATTTCGACATGTAGACTCGCGATCTATTCTTTTGTTTACAAAGCCGATCTGCGCCGTAGAGGTAAAAACAAGCTACTGCAGTCACCACACTCACAGATTTCCATAATCCTACACGTAAACACACAAGACTTGAAACAATGCATACACGACCTTCACCTTTGACTGTACGTTTATCCATGTCAATGAATAGGCCCTACTGTTATAACGTTAGATTTACTGAGATCCTACGTAGTGTGCTTTATGTGCGGGATCTTTACGGTACGCGCATTGCGTACGCAGATTTTCGTTGAGCTCGAGATGTGCTAGATCTATCGACTGATACTTTCTTCAATACAACGCAAAACGGCGTATTTTGCGGTCTGTTGCAAACATACATGTACTTCTATTAATTCAGCGGCTGTAGCGGATAATACTGCGTCGCACTAGCAGACTACGCTTCCGTGGCCGTGGCAAACAATCATGTACATCCTAAATACAGTACGTGTTTTTGTTGTTTGCTTTGCTTTATGTATTGTATTGTTTTTAAGTAAACAGTAACGGAAACCACCCTCGTCCTGTGTTTTTTGTTTGACTAAATCAATAATTAAGTCATGGTGATCAGCTATAGGACCTAACTATAATCGACCACTAAGTCTCTTTGTAAAACGGAAACTTACAGTTGATTTAAAGTTATAGCTGACTTTAAGTTGGTTAAAGTCAGAGTTGATATGTGCAATCAACTCTAACTTTATCTTGATAAAACGGGGCCCAGAGCAGATTATTTTTAGCGACGACAGGAAAGTCGACAACTTCACTTACGCTTCCCGACTTGCGATTTGGTTCCAATTAGCATGAGCAAGTGGACATGAGTCATAAAGTATTTCCTGTGATTTTGGTGCAATTTGGTTAAGTGAATTTTGAGATATCTACATGGATATGGAAGTACGCTAGCACTATACCTACACCAGCGCTTGGATCGCGAAGCGGCGGTACTGTTAGTGTCTACGTGGTCAGGCCACTCTTCCGAGGTATGGGTCCTACTAAAACTAAACTAGATCTAGATCTAGTCCTTGATGTTAATACGACCACCATGAGATTTATCTCGACTACAAAAACATTGAAAATCCATAAAGCAGATACCTTACCTGCAAAATTCAGCACAGAAACAACAGTGCCTGCAGCACAAGGGCCTAGATCTAACGGCAACGCTAGACCTTGGAGTCTGGACTTTCGTCTGGACTTTCTTCAAGTTCTGGCAGCAGGCTGGGGTATGTAGAATCTATACTATAACGTTTACGCTGTGCCTATTAGCGCTGTGCACGTACAGCTGTCGACGGGGCGGCGAGTGATGGTGTAGGGGCCGCACTCATCAAGACTTGAACTGCCACGTAACGTTAGAATCTACTCGGTCCTGCTCACTAGTCCTAGTCCTAGTTCTAGTCTAGAGTCTATGTGTACTGGGTGCCGTTTTCTTCTAACTAGGCGTAAACCGTGATTGCCGTTGACTATCACTCAGTCCTCATCTTCATTAGATAAGTTTGAACTGTCGAACCATTATCGCTCATCATCAATGCATAGTATAGTTAGTGCAACGTTTATACTTACACACAGTTTTCTATGGGCAGCACGTTCGGACAATGATGCCAATTTCATTTTGCATATCTGGAATATTCCCCACAAATTTTATCTAAATAAAAAGCTTATGAAGAGATCCTTTTAAAAATTAAATGATATTGTTCAGCTCCATAATGCAATTTTATTAAATAACAGTTTTTGCAGTGCTTCATGTGAGATTTCATCAGTAAATTGACATGTGTAGTTCGTTTTGCTAAAGTCGGAGGGTGGCACTTGTGACGTATGCCAAATTGTGTGGATCGTTCCTTGGCTTGATCGTTTTCATTTTTTTTTTCCAAAATATTATAATATTACAGGCTTATCCTGGGTTTTAGAATCCTCTCTTTCCAGTTGTAGGCACCAAAAAATGTAGATTAAAATTATCAGACAATTAGAAAATGTC